>NC_060119.1:58430555-58749305 GCF_021461395.2 Schistocerca americana
ACTCCACACTTCCTGCTCCAGTCCTGTCACATACTCATCCCTCCCCCTTCAGAGGCCATGCCACCTGTGAATGCAGCCATATCATAGACCAGTGCCTCTGTAAACACTGCACAGATCTTCAGTATCACTACCAACCAGCTGTCCACCAGGATGAACACCCACCACCAAACTATTGTCAAAAACAAAGTTGACCACCCGGTAGTACACCACATGTCTAGCCCATGTACCTGCCACCCCTTCTTCCCTATATTCTAAGCCAGCTGCCTCCCACTGAGCTGCTACCCAGCCACCCCCAGTTTCTCTCCCCACCTCCCACCTCTCTTCCCATCCTCCCACCCCACCTGACACAAGCCCCACCACAAATTAGCCCACCTGCTGAAATGGAGCAGTGGCAGTATTCGCCCAGCCAGCTTCGTGCAAGGCCACAATTGCATGCGTGTTTTTTGTGTGCCCATAGATAAGTCGATGCTTCCGCTTTTCAGTGAGTGGTCTCCTTTAATCCAAAAGTATTTGTAGATTTAATCATTGACACACAAAAAATAAGGAAAAAATCATAAGTATTGTATGATGGTTTATTTAATGAAATATGTTTAATTTTGTTAGTTGCAGTCCATGGTACAAATACCTGAATTTTTTATTGTGATTGAAGTTTTCAAACAAATGACTTCTTTTGAACAGGTACAGAAAGATTTGAAGCAGTGGAACATGTCGCTTAGTGATGAGCTGGTGACAGTACCAGCAAGGGTTTTGGATCCTGAAAAAATATTTTTGCAGAAGGCACAATGCACTGTTGGACAAAAAAATGATTGGACTCAGGAAGTAAAATGTAAGTAAACGTCTCCATTATATACAGATCATTGTGGTGATTTCCATATGAGGATTAACTATTTATGGTTTAACTAAATGATGCTAGTCGCTTTTTGCTAAAAATCTGTTTGTAAAATTAAGCAATGGAAAATCTGTGATGGAGTAACAAGGGAGGCCATGGGAATTAAAGTGGTTTTGTGTTGTGTGTGTGTGTGTGTGTGTGTGTGTGTGTGTGTGTGTTTCTCAGTCTGATGAAGGACTTTGTCTGATAGCTCAAAAATGTGACAAACAGTCTATTTTATATGTTCCTGTCTGTTGTTAAACACTTCCTTTTTGTGGCCCTTATACTGAAGGATGGTTTTCTTTTTTTTATTATGATATTTTCTGTGATATCAGTGACATGTGGAATTCTGATCACTTGTACCAAAAGATTTGTGGATCAGTGAGTAATCAGGAACGTGTTCTGCTTTTGCGTATTGGGTGTAGTATCTAAAGCGTTATCTGATGTTTGGCTCATGTGTCAATGCTTCTATCCTCTTAAAGTTGACAAACTGGAATTTGTGACGTCTATTATGGCAAGACAACCACATTTTGTTAAACATATATACATATTTCATAGCATTTGACAGATGATGAATAAAAACCTAAGAATTTTAGTGTGAATTACGTAATTATGCTACAAGAGAATAACAAATGAAAACCTCTGAAAACATGACGAGTCCATACCAATTATATATGGATTGCCCCTAGAGTGATTTACTGTTTTGACCATTGTAGTTTATTAATAAACATTATAAATTTTTGAGGACAAAATGTAGTGAACAATTTGGATGAGTTCTATAAAATCGTGTATTTGGTCTGCAGATGGCTGGAAGATTTTTGAATAATTGCCTCACATGTTGGATATATGACTTCTATGTAAATATTGGTTCTAGTGATTCAAGGAATGTGCACATGCTGCTTCTGGTTCTGCATGGCTGCAGCATACAGAGTCACACTGGGAGTGCTGCATCAGATGGAGTGCTTTATAGGTCACGGATTACAAAGTAGGTCCAGGTTGGCAGCTAAAACATCAGTGAAGAACCTCAGAAACCGTTTATTGGAAATCAGGCGATTAGCTTGGGTGCTAATTACTGTTACATGTGCTCTTAATCAAAAACAACAACCAAAGGAGTGCTTCCTCTTACTCATCATTGTAGTGGAACTCACCTGTCATGATGTAATAAAAATTAATTTGGAGCAATGACTGATTCAAAGATATGTTGGGTGATGAGTGTAGATTCTGCATATAATGGGCATCTGTGAATGCAGCATCCACCATGGGAGGTATATTGTATGATAAATGCACAGTATTGACATTTATCGAGAGAACACTGAACAGTGTAGGAGAAGGCTATACAAAAGACAGAAATCATTGTCCAAGGCAGTCTTTCCGTACATGTTCCATGTAGTGGTTATGCTTGTACAAGGGTGGTTTGATAAGCCTGGTGAAACAGGAAGAAAAAATGTTTGTTTCATGGACAATTCATCTTACTTCTCGATATAGCCTCCTTCGGGGGATATACACTTGGTCCACAAATCCTCCATATTTTTCATCCTTTCAGAAAAATAGATTCTGTCAAACTCTGCAAAATGCTCGTAGACTGCAACTATCACTTCATCATTTCTTCCCAGAAAGACAAAGTTTCACATTGGGGAACAGAACAACTCACTTGGACCTATGTATGGTGAATAGGGTGGACAAGGCAGCAATTCAAATTGTAATTCATGCACTTTTGCCATTGTATCACCAATGTGTGGGATGATGTGTTCTCCTAGTTAAAGAGCTCTTTTTTGCAAACCAACCTTGGTCATTTTCAGCCAAGACAAGTTTCACATGATCCAACAATGAAGCATAATAGGTTCCAATTATGGTTCTGCAGTTTTCCAAGTAATCTATGAGGATTATTCCTTAGGATTCCCAAAAAACAGTGGCCATCACCTTTCCAGGTGACAAAATGGCCTTTGTCTTCTTCGTGGCAGTTTCACCAGCCTTTGTCCATTGTATTGACTGCCTTTTTGACTCTGGCGTGTAGTATTGTATTCAGGTTTCCTGAACAGTCTCAAATGGGCACAAAAAATCATTTCAGATTGCAATGGAACATCACCAGACTGTGTGTTGAAATGTTGTGCTGGATGCTTGTTTGGTCGACTGTGAGCATTTCCACCACCGATCATGCACACAGCTTCTTCATAGCCAATTCTTTGTGCAGAATATTATGCACTCACTCAGTTGAGGTGCCTACAGTCTCAGGAATTTAATGAATTTTTATTTGGTGGCCTTGCATTACCATATCATGGATTTTGTCAATGGGCTCTTTTGTAGTGACCTCAATTGGATGGCAGAAGTGCACTTCGGTGCTCGTCTGACCACATTTAAATTTGTTAATCCAAAAGTAATGTATATATCACATGTGTATATCATACAGGTCCACTGCTTCCAATTCAACAATTTGGAAACAATTCGTGAAGACACGCTGTAGTACTCCATGCACAATGGACTGGACAGCCATCATGTTGCTACCACAGGTTCCTCCTAGTCTGTAGAGAAGTGTCTTATAGTATCTGTGGAAGATGGACTGTTACAAAGCTGTGATATTTGTGCATGTTCAGTTGTTCCGTCTTTGAAAAGCAGACGTAAGATCTGATGCTTCACTGTCCTGCACAACACATTTACACTCCATAAATGCTGATGTTTTACCTGGCTGTGATTGATAAATGTAGCTTCATCACTAAACAAGATACATGATACATCTGGAGTATCCTGTCTTCAGTGATGGTGCAGTGTCTGCGTGAACTTCATTCAGTTCTGCTTCGATCTGTGCAGCTGTTCAACCCTTCAAATGAAAATGTTTAGTGACAATAAAAAACTTAGTTTTCTCCATTTTCAATTGGAGTTGACACACTGAACAATTCAGATGGATGTCAGCAATGAAGTGTATGCTGTAAGTTGTTGAAATTCTTTATTGGACTAATCAGGCTTACCAATTGCAAAGGCAAAACGAAAATGTTCCATTGTTTCATGGACCATTACCATACTTGTCAAATCACCCTCATATATACAGGGTGAACGAGCTAAAACTTGCACTGCAAATCCTGCAGAAATGGAAAGTGCTATTGATCTGCTGTTCTCACAGAATGGATTGATAGGCAGGAGCTCATATCATTAGCCAATCAGCAGATTGTAATGATACTTAAAAAGTGTACTTTTTGTGCAAACATACACTTTTTTTAAAATGGAACAATGTCTGTTGACATTAACCAACTAAAAGTAAGGTTAACTAGAATGTCAGTGGTGTTTGTTGCAGAGTTCTAGTGTGAGTCATTTACAAGATATTGTATTTTGAAAAGTACCCTCACTGACACTAGGGCAATACCTGTGGTAACACACACTGGATCCTTACCAGCAACAAGACAAATGACCACTGCAGGTTATGTTCAAAATGACCACTGGTAGCAGCAATACATGCTTCCAGTCTGGTACTGAATGACTACTGCACACAGGCTAGCATTTCATCAGAGACGTCCGAGCAGTCTACAGTAATAAGTTCTGTATCATCAGGTGTAGTTATGTCCTTGTAGACAGTGTCATTCAGCTTTCCCCACAGAATAAAGTCTACAGGCATCAAATCTGGGGAACAGCCCAGCCATGATACGGGTCCACTGCATCCAACCCAACGAGTTGGAAACAATTCATGAAGACATGCTGTGGTACTTCATGAACTATGGACTGGACAGCCATCATGTTGCTACCACAGGTTCCTCCTAGTCTGTAGAGAAATGTCTTATAGCATCTGTGGAAGATGGTCTGTTATGAAGCTGTGATATTTGTGCATGTTCAGTTGTTCCATCTATCGAAAATGGACCTAAGAGCTGATGCTTCACTGTCCTGCACAAAACATTTATACTCCATAAGTGCTGATGGTTTACCTGGCGTGATTGGTAAATGTTGCTTCTTCACTAAACAAGATACATGATACTGGAGTATCCTGCCTTAATGGTCATGTACATAAGCTAACATGGTTCTCATAATTGTTTCCATGCAGCTCTTGATGGTGAGAGATGTGGTGGGATGGAACCTATGTCAGTGGAGGACTCTTGCCTGACTCATTCCATTTGGTCATACAGTTTCACATAAGATAGTGTGCAAATCAAGTGCAACAGCAGCAAGAACATTAACTCCCCCCTCCTCTGTTGTCACTTTTTTCCTTCTGTTAGGTTGTCTAGGTGTAACACTACGACATTCACATAACTGGTTGAAGAAGTTGATAAATATTTGCCAAGATGGTTGACAGATGTTGGGATATCTTGCTGCACACACTGTACCAGCACGAACTGCATTCTCCCTACACTCTCCATATATCATGAGCATGTTGGATTTTTCTGCATTGGTAGATTTCATTTTTCCCATTTGACCTACTGCTTGGACTATCACACAATTACAGATCAGCAAGTCTCAGTACACTCAAGGAACACACAAGCACACTGTAAGCAAATATAACATCATCATACCTAGAAACTACTCAGGTTGACTGGCTAGCAAGTGTCATTGTGGAAACGTGTCAGAGTACGATACCTCATAAACAACTCGCGCTAGAATCCTTCGACAAACACCTCCGACTTTCTAATTTATTCTACTTTTAGTTTGTTAATGTTAGTAGGCATTTTACCACTTGAAGAAGTGTATCTTTGCACAAAAAATACTTTTTCTAAGTATTATTACATTCTGTTGATTGGCTAACACTACAAGCCCCTGACTACCAATCCATATGTGAAAACTGCACGTGAGTAGCACTTTCCATTTCCACAATATTTGTGATACAAGGTTTAGGTGATTAATCCTGTGTAGTATATAACTCGCTCAATATAGTAATAAAATTTTGTTCAAATGGAACCATTGCTTCAGGCTGTGCATATCCTATCAATACATTTTATGCATATTTGATGATAGATTGAGTTGCATAATGTATTTTTGAATCTATAACATATTAGGCATATAGACTGAGTTTGTAACTTGACAGTTGCATAATATATTTTTGAATCTATAAAATTTTAGGCATATCAGATTTACATTCTTTGTACACAATATCAATCATACTGCATTTATATGACCCATTGAGGTAGCCAAGTGCATTAAAACACCTGCATCTGGAACTTGTGGAGGCACACTCACCCTCACCTCAAATGGATGATGTGCAGTACTTTGAAAACAGTGTCATATTGGACAATGCGATAACCCTAGACATGGACAGTAGGCGTACACACATTCTTTCCCAGAGGGCAGCTGGCAATAGCTTGAAAATGC
The DNA here is from genome assembly GCF_021461395.2 of Schistocerca americana. Taxonomy (NCBI): domain Eukaryota; kingdom Metazoa; phylum Arthropoda; class Insecta; order Orthoptera; family Acrididae; genus Schistocerca; species Schistocerca americana. The sequence continues at coordinate 58,436,707 of NC_060119.1, forward strand.
CTTTGGGAGTTGTGACCCCAAATTAATAATAGCCTGTATGTGGGTATGGTTGATTCTCCACAAAATTGGAAAAGTATTGTGCCAGTCCTGTTTGGTATTTGCTGGATACAGGATATAGTCCTTCAAATAGAAAGGATTGCATTTATATGCTTTACGCTTAGTAATTTAAAGTTAATACACCAGTACTGTGAAGCCATGTTGTTGTTGTGGTCTTCACTGAAGACTGGTTTGATGCAGCTCTCCATGCTACTTTATCCTGTGGGAGGCTCTTCATCTCTGAAAAACTATTGGATCCTACATGTTTCTGAATCTGCTTACTGTATTCATCTTTTGGTCTCCCTCTACAATTTTTACCTCTAACACTTCCCTCCAATACTGAGTAGGTGATCCCTGGATGTCTCAGAATGTGTCCTGTCAACCAATGCCTTCTTTTGGTCAATTTGTGCCACAAATTTCGCCAATTCTATTCATTACCTCCTGTTACATGATCTATCCACCTAATCTTCAATATTATTTGTAGCGCCACACTTTGAAAGCTTGCCCTCTTTTTGTGCAAACTATTTCTCATCCATGTTTCAGTGTCCATGTTTCACTTCCTTACCTGGGTGCACTCCAGAAAAAAATTTCAGAAAAAACTTCTCAACACTTAAATTTATATTCAGGGTTAACAAATTTCTCTTCTTCATAAATGCTTTTCTTCCTCTGCCAGTCTACATTTTATATTCTCTCTACTTTGGCCATCAGTTATTTTGCTGCCTAAATAGCAAAACTCATATACTACTTTCGGTTTCTTCTTACCTAATCTAATTCCCCCAGCATTACCTAATTAAATTCAACTGCATTCCATTATTCTTGTTTTGCTTTTGCTGATGTTCACCTAATATCCTTTCAAGATAATGTCCATTCTGTTCAACTGCTCTTCCAAGGTTTTGTGTTCTCTCTGACAGAATTACAATGTCATTGGCAAACCTCAAAGATCTTATTTCTTTTCCCAGATCTTTAATGTCTACTCCAAATTTTTCCTTTACTGCTTGTTCAGTGTACAGATTGAATAATATTGGGGATTGGCTACAACCATGTCTCACTCCCTTCTCAACCACTGTTCTCCTCCACCCCTCCAATTTTATTATTGCCATCTGGTTTCTGTACAAGTTGTAAATAGTCTTTCTCTCCTTGTATTTTACCCCTGCTACCTTCTGAATTTAAAAGAGAGTATTTCAGTCAGCATTGTCAAAAGCTTTATCTAAGTCTACAAATGCTATAAACGTAGGTTTGTCATTCCTTAATCCATCCTCTAAGATAAATTGAAAGGTCAGTATCGCCTTATGTATTCCTATATTTCTCCGGAATTCAAACTGATCTTCCCTGAGGTCAGCTTCTGCCAGTTTTTCCATTCTTCTGTAAAGAATTTGTGTTGCTATTTTACAACTGTGACTTATTAAAATAATGTTTTGGTAATTTTTACTCCTGTCAGCACCTGCTTTCTTTGGAGTTGCAATTATTACATTCTTCTTGAAGTCTGAGGGTGTTTCGACTGTCTCATACATCTTCTCACCAGATGGAAGAATTTTGTAATGGCTGGCTCTCCCCAGACTATCTGTACTTCTAATGGAATGTTGTATACTACTAGGGCCTTTTTTCGACTTAGATCTTTCAGTGCTCTGTCAGATTCTTCATGCTGTTACATCTCCCATCTCTTTTTCATCTGCATCCTCTTCCATTTCTGTAAAATTTCCCACAAGTACATATCCCTTGTATAGACCCTCTATATACTCCTTCCACCTTTCTGCTTTCATTTCTTTGCTTAGGACTGGTTTTACATCTGAGTTCTTGATATTCATACAGTTTGCTTCTCTTTTCCCCAAAGCTCTCTTTAATTTTCTTGTAGTGGTACCCACTTTTCCTCTAGTTAAATATGTTTCTAAATCCTTACATTTACTCTCTAGCTATTCCTGCTTAGCCATTTTGCACTTCCCATCAGTCTCATTTTTAAACATTTGTATTCCCTTTCTCCTGCTTAATTTGCTGCATTTTTATATGTTATACTTTCATCAGTTAAATTCTGTATCTCTTGTGTTGTCCAAGGATTCCTACTAGGCATTGTCTACCTATTTGCTACTTCACTGCCTTCACTATTTCATCTCCTGAGGCTACCTATTCATCTTCTGCTGTATTCCTTTCCCTTGTTCCAGTCAGCTGTTGCCTAATGCTCCCTCTGAAACTCTCAACAACCCTCAGTTTATCCAGGTCCCACCTCCTCAATTTCATACCTTTTCCCAATTTCTTCAGTTTTAATCTACAGAACATGACCACTGTATTGTGGTCAATGTCCACATCTGGCCCTGTGATGCTATACATTGTAAAAGTACTACTTCTTTCAGTCAAATCACACTTTCTATTGAGATTCTTTATTTCTATCTTACAAGTAATGGCAGTTGCTAAACTCAATAACTGTTAGCCTCCAGTTGGTGGGGTTAAGTTCAGTGCAGCCCATGCTGTTTGTGGTGTCTCACCATTCACAGTGTAGAAATTTAATTAAATGTAGCTACTTTTTCCAAGAATATTCAATAATGATTTCAACAGTTGCAGGGCTGTAGGTGTATATGAACTATAAGATGTACTAAAACTGCAAACTGCTGGAAAAATTTAAATGTAGCCTGTTCATACTGCTTGTGTGTAACATGAACAGCCTTAAAACATTCTGTTGTTTATGCACTATGTGGTTCTTAAGTTTGATTGCTTTCTGATAATTAATTATCCAAAATTGTAATACTTTGATACTTTATTTTTTGAGCATTGAGAACTATATTTGGCATAGCCAAAGGGACTGTGTCAGGAAAAGGAGAAAATTTATGAACTTAATCATATGTCAGCTGAAAGCTTCAAAGTATGGTTCCCAACAAAGCATCCTAAATGAAAGTTAGTTACTGAGGTTCTGTAAATGCAAACAAAATAAAATTGATTGAGCAACTCTTCAAAATAGCTAGAAGGAAGAACTAAACACACATCTTTAAAATAAGAACTACATTTCACAGTTTTGTACCTTATTTAATATTTTCTAAATAGTTAAAGCAGTCATGACATATTATAATGCTTTACTTAGAACACATTAATTTGCCAATATATTAGGTACATTTGCAGCAAAATGATATAACTGTATCTGTGTTTACATCTGCACATTGTAAGTCACCACAGAGTGTATGCTGGTTCATAGTGTATCATTATAATTTTGTTCTCTTCTGATAACATGTGTGTATTGATTTTTCTAATTTTATTTTCAATGTCATTTTGAAGGAAGTGGTGCATTTTTCAACTCATTTAATAGTGTATTCTCTTGGAGTTTCTACCAAAGGGAACTCCAGGAAGGAGCTACAGTAGTCTCAGGCGATTGTTATGAACAACCTTGGACCTTGGAAAGTGTTCACATTGTTTCTGCCTTGTCTTCTCCCCACAGAGCACAAATTTCATTATCTTGATATGTCAAACAGATACTGACATGCTACCAAATTGAAGGGGAACATTTCTTTGCACTGGACTGTGGCCAGCAATGTATGGGTGCACCATTACATCCTGAAATTGAAAAAAAGCGGCAGGGAATAGCCCAAAGAGACAAATCTGCACCCATCAAAGCCAAAAACTGACTCTGTGGGTAATGTTCTTTCAGGAGTCTTTTTTGATTTTGGAGGAGTTCTTCTCACAGATTTTCTCCATGAACATAGTACTATTAATGCTGCATACCATTGCCTACTTCTGGACCAAATTAGAAATGATGCACGTTTCCATTCCGGGATGTAATCATGCTTCATAACAATCCTTGATGACACACAACTGTCCAAACTCAACAAAAAATTCTGGAAGTCTTCTGGACAACACCAGAACATCCTTCATATAATTACAACTTATTGCCCTGTGATTTTTGTTTCTTTGGAACAGAAAAGCAAGCAGAAGGAGAATACAAATTTGACAACAATGACTCTGTGGAAGTGTGCATGTGCGACTGGTTACTGTCACAGTCATGCTCATTTTACGAAAATGGGATCAACAAACTGCCCTCATGCTAGGGGAAATGTGTTTCCCATTCAGGAGACTATACAGGGTGTTACAAAAAGATACGGCCAAACTTTCAGGGAACATTCCTCACACACAAAGAAAGAAAATATGTTAAATGACATGTGTCCGGAAACGCTCACTTTCCATGTTAGAGCTCATTTTATTACTTCTCTTCAAATCACATTAATCATGGAATGGAAACACACAGCAACAGAACGTACCAGCTGACTTCAAACACTTTGTTACAGGAAATGTTCAAAATGTCCTCCGTTAGCGAGGATACATGCATCCACCCTCCGTCGCATGGAATCCCTGATGCGCTGATGCAGCGCTGGAGAATGGCGTATTGTATCACAGCCATCCACAATACGAGCACGATGAGTCTCTACATTTGGTACCGGGGTTGCGTAGACAAGAGCTTTCAAATGTCCCCATAAATGAAAGTCAAGAGGGTTGAGGTCAGGAGAGCGTGGAGGCCATGGAATTGGTCCACGTCTACCAATCCATCGGTCACCATATCTGTTGTTGAGAAGCGTATGAACACTTCGACTGAAATGTGCAGGACCTCCATTGTGCATGGACCACATTTTGTGTCGTACTTGTAAAGGCACATGTTCTAGCAGCACAGGTAGAGTATCCCGTATGAAATCATGATAACGTGCTCCATTGAGCATAGGTGGAAGAACATGGGACCCAATCAAGACATCACCATTAATGCCTGCCCAAACGTTCACAGAAAATCTGTGTTGATGACGTGATTGCACAATTGCGTGCGAATTCTCATCAGCCCACACATGTTGATTGTGAAAATTTACAATTTGATCACGTTGGAATGAAGCCTCATCCGTAAAGAGAACGTTTGCACTGAAATGAGGATTGACACATTGTTGGATGAACCATTCGCAGAAGTGTATTCGTGGAGGCCAATCAGCTGCTGATAGTGCCGGCACACGCTGTACATGGTACGGAAACAACTGGTTCTCCCGTAGCACTCTCCATACAGTGACGTGGTCAGCGTTACCTTGTACAGCAGCAACTTCTCTGACGCTGAAATTAGGGTTATCGTCAACTGCACAAAGAATTGCCTCGTCCATTGCAGGTGTCCTCGTCGTTCTAGGTCTTCCCCATTCGCGAGTCATAGGCTGGAATGTTACATGCTCCCTAAGACGCTGATCAATTGCTTCGAACGTCTTCCTGTCGGGACACCTTCGTTCTGGAAATCTGTCTTAATACAAACGTACCGCGCCACGGCTATTGCCCCGTGCTAATCCATAATGGGCATCTGCCAACTCCACATTTGTAAACATTGCACCGACTGCAAAACCACGTTCGTGATGAACACTAACCTGTTGATGCTACGTACTGATGTGTTTAATGCTAGTACTGTAGAGCAATGAGTTGCATGTCAACACAAGCACCAAAGTCAACATTACCTTCCTTTAATTGGGCCAACTGCTGGTGAATCGAGGAAGTACAGTACATTCTGACGAAACTAATATGAGCTCTAACATGGAAATTAAGCGTTTCCAGACACATGTCCACATAACATCTTTTCTTTATTTATGTGTGAGGAATGTTTCCTGAAAGTTTGGCCGTACCTTTTTGTAACACCCTGTATAAGTTCATGTATATGAATATTTCTGAAGCTTGAAGAATTATGAAATTATAATTAAATGGACACCCTAACTGCAGCCAGGCATTAATATACTTCATTGAGGACATGTTGAAAATGTGTGCCCCGACCGGGACTTGAACCCGGGATCTCCTGCTTACATGGCAGACGCTCTATCCATCTGAACTACCGAGGGCACAGAGAATAGTGTGTCTGCAGGGACTTATCCCTTGCACGCTCTCCGTGAGATGCACATTCCCAACATGTCCACACCACTACATTCGTAGTGCGCCTAATAGATGTTTGCCCATCATACTCATTACTCATGGAAGATTATCTACCAAGTCCCGTACTGGTTCGGGCATAGTGTTTGCGTTCGCACACAAGAAGGTCAATGGCTGGGAAGCCATATTTTAACTATATATGACTGTAGCATCTGTTCCCGAAAGAAGTTACAATAGATGACCGTGCAGCGTTTTGCTAGAATGAAATGATAATTAAATGGACACCCTAGCTGCAACCAGGCATTGATATACTTCATTGGGGACATGTTGAAAATGTGTCTCTAACCTGGGATCTCCTGCTTACATGGCAGACACTATCCATCTGAGACATCGAGGCCACAGAGAATAGTGCATCTGCTGGGACTTATCCCTTGCACGCTCCCCATGGAGCATGTCCCCAATGAAGTGTATCAACACCTGTTTACAGCTAGGGTGTCCATTTAATTATCATTTCATTCTTGCAAAAAGTTACATGGTCATCTATAGTAACTATTCTTTCGGGAACAGATACTACCGTCATATATAGTGAAAGAATTATGTTTGATTCACTCTCATTGGTAATGTATTTCCAAAAAAAGTTAAATGTAATAATTTAACCATCAAAAACATTCTATGTTGGCCCTCATACCATAACAGACAGTTCTGTCATGATAAACTAAGTAAATTTACAGAGCAAAATAAATTTCAGTTTGAAAATGATTATGAATGAGGATTATGAACACAAACATTACGGAAAGCTTTAGTCCACAAATACAGCTTGTGGACTGCTCTCTTGTATGGACTGCTATTGATGCTAACTTGAAACTTAATAAAGTTATTAATTAGATTACAAATATGTTTCAAGAAATATTTCCTAAAAGGTAGTAGGTAAATTTTGTGTGGCATTGTCTGAAGAGCGAAGTACCAAAGCAAGGATGGTACCTCACAGTGCAACCACAAGAAATGGCAGTCACTGCAAGCTCTATTGTCAAATGAGCATCTACTTATGGTAAGCAGAGGACTGCTCAGCCCAGTCCACAATGATCGAATAACACAGTAAGACAACAGCATCCTCTTCTACTAAACCATGTGTGTACTCAATGTCTTAGGCAGAACTGTATGCAAAAGTTACTGTTAAATGTACAGTGATGAAGAGACTTGTGTTCTGTCTGTAACAGGTGATACATTAATGTTCAGAGACAGTTGTGAACACACATGATATTTCTGTGGAAATGAATTGTACAAAATTAAGTAAATCTCCTTACCTATGTTGTAATAAAGTGAACTAATATTTCATGTGTGAACATGAATTCAGTCTCCTTCCAGAGCAAACCAAAGAACCCACTGCAGTACCACAGAGTTTTTTTCATCCTGTACAACAGCTTGAACTACTAAGGTTATTGGTATTTTGGTAGAATGAAAAGGGAGCATTATTCAGCAGCGAAGAGATCAAATGATCACAATAAGTTTATCCATTACAAACTATACAACAGAAGTCTTACAGGACCATACAGATGTTGAACATGTTATTGAAGGCTGAAATTGGTAACTCGGTAAAGTAAAAAGTATCTGGAATTTTGTTATGAAGTAAATAGGAAAAACTTTTAGAGAAAATATAAAATGAAATGATCATATGACATTATTGGCCAGTAGACACCATCTGGGGTTTTTTAGCCGTTTTTTGCAAGTTTATTTGACTCGATTTAGGTGACGTAGATTGAGGGGTTGGGAAAAAAAGAGATAGATCACTTTATTAGTGATCCAGAAACAATTACTGATACACTGCGCGACAAAAAACAATGGAACACACAGAAGACATCTTCAGATTGTCTATGTAACTTCATACATGTTCACACCACATGCAGGTAAGCAAATCATTAGAGTTGCAATTCTCTGTGATAGGCAGAAGAGCCACCAGTGTTATTAAGTATTCTTTGTACAATATCCAGACTTGTGTGGCATTTGGATGTGACTGTAGCTTGAAATTGTACTGCATGGGACTTGAGGGCAAGCAAACTTTCACCAAGCAAAAGCTTGGCCAGACCACATTTGACCACCACAAGGGAGGGTCACCATATTGTGCACCAAGAACATCTTAAACCCCTTCAGATCTGCAGCTGCCACTTGAGAACAAGTAATGGACTCCCTGGAACGTTCTTTTTCGTCCCATGCCATTATTTAGAAACTAGCAGCAGTATTAACACTGAAATACAAATTGTGATGTTTGGCATGGTTCCATGATGGGAAGCAGGGACGTAGGCCATGGGTGGTGAAGTTTCATTCTGTTTCCTCCTCCCCTTCTGGGTGCTTCAGTTTTTTTTTGTTATGCAGTGTAGATTCTTCCAGAATTGGCCTTTCATTCTACTGCAGCTTCTGCACTATATTGAAACTCCTGTCATATAAACATTGGCTTCCATTTTCTTGTTTTAATTTTTAAAAAATACAGTGTCCTATTATATCCCACAGCTCATTATGCTGTTACTTTTAGTTAATTAATGTCCTTGACACTTTTTTTCAGCTAGAGGCCTTCTAAGTGCTCCTGTACTCAAGAAATGGGGAATTCTGTGCCCAAATTCACAATTGCGAGCATGCAAAGAATTCCAATTCACTCTTCAAAAAGCTGCTGCAGCCATTGATTTTAAAATTGAAGATGGTGTAGTGTATTCAGTTCAAGAAGAACAAGGGATTGCGGGCTACATCCAAGCTTTGGATCATTTGTTGTCATCTTTTACTCCACAGATAATATTAATCATTTTGCAAAACAAACGGGCTGACAGGTACAAGTAAGTACATGTTTTATAGAAATAGCCCTCTGACTATGATAGTTTCTTTTTCTAACATGCCTCGACAAGTATTTCCATCTTAAGTGTTATTAGTTTGACAGGTATTAACTCCAGTAACATATTGAGCGTCTCACTGCTGCTTCTTGTTAATGTATTGGATTGTAGATGTTGGAAAATGAAAGCCCATTTGGACTGTGATATGAATAAACAATCACTTTTTCTCCTGCACACAAGTAAATGCACTAAAATGTGTCTAAATGCTTAGATTGATTGATTAGTTAGTAGGATCACAACGACGTATTGAAGATTTTTGGATGAATGATATTCTAACTTACCATTTTTTGCCCACAAATTGCAGCACCTATATTCCCCTTAAGAAAAAGGGGGATAGGTTGCTACTCACCATGTAGTGGAGATGTTGAGCCGCAGATATGCACAACAAAAAGACTGCTAAAGAAGGAAGGTTTTGGCCAAAAGGCCTTCTTCTGAAATTAGTCTACACACACACACACACACACACACACACACACACACACACACACACACACACACACACACAAGCACGCGCGTGTGCACACGCACGCACACACACACACACACACACACACACACACACACACACACACACACACACACACAAATGCAACTCATACACATCTGGCTGCTGTCTCTGACTGCTGACACTAGTCTGGCCTGGAATATGTACAGCTATGTCCACTTCATTTGCATTACAGTCAAAGTTGTATTTCCTATCCACTCTGTTCATCAATCCAGTTGCTTGTTTTCCTGTCTCTCTTAGTAGTTCCCTAGGTGAATGTCTCATCTGCTCACTGGGTAGCCATAAGTTCTATAATAGTTATCATATAAATAGTCAATGCTAATTTGAGCCAGTTTATTTTCGGTGGTTTTATTACATATTTTTCATACTGTAATTGATTTTTGTGGGTGTTGTCAAACTGGATCCATTATATATTCCCATTAGTTGTTTATTGTACTAGAGGCAATCAGAAGAAATCACCAGCAAACTGAAGGTGGTTTTGGCATATTCCTGTAACAGGAATCCATTCTTCTTCTCCAATTTATGGATCAGAAGCCTTTGTGTGAGGCAGCTGAGAATAATTTAGGGGCAAAGTGAGTTCCATCCTGACTCCTTTCCACATTTTGAATTTTCCACTAGTCTAAATGAAGTATAATGAAAGCACTGATGTCCATTTTCTTCCGTATACACTGATGGGGAAAAAACTGCAACACTACGAAGGAGTTGTGCAACATAAAGAAAAGTTGACAGGCGTGTTTCTAAATCTGAAAGATTATGTCTATTTAAGTTTTGAGCCAGTCCTTTAAGAGTGGTCCTATTAGCGGCACAATGGGGATACAAATCTGGTTTGATTCAAATAAATGATGTAACAGTTGTGAGCATTAGTTACCTTAGAGATTGGATGTTGATGTTAGTCAAGAATGCCTTAGGGTGTCAAACACACTGTTATCAACATCATACTGAGTTTTAGTGAGGTCATGTAATAGGCCTATGAGAAGCTGGATGTTCCTTCTGTGATATTGCAGGAAGACTTGGCAGGAATGTAGCCACTGTAGATGATAGCTGGCAGCAGTGATTACGAGAATTCATAGTCACAAGAGGACCAGGCTTCAGACAGCAACGTGGCACTACTGAGAGGCAAGACCATCATGTTTGGCACATGTCTCATGTGTCATACTGAATCTGCAGCAGAGCAGCAATTTGAACATCAGTTGGGACCACAGTGACACAACAAACTGTTACAAACTGTTTACTTCAAGAACAACTGTGAGCCAGACACTGTAGCGTTCATTCCACTGAGCCCAAACCACCGACATTTGCAACTTCAGTGGGATCAAGTGAGAGCTCATTGGAGGTTTGGGGTGGAGGTCTGTTATGTTTTCTCATGAAAGCTGATTCTGCCTCAGTGGCAGCAGTGGTCATGTGTTGGTTAGGAGGACACCAGTTGAGAGCCTACAACCAGTTTTTCTGTGTGCTAGATGCACGAGACCTACACCTGCAATTAGGGTCTGCAGTATGATTTCGTATGACAGCAAGAACACTTCGTTGGTTGTCTCTCACACCCTGCCTAAAAATTTTTATGTCAATCAGGTGATTCAAAATGTTGTGCCGCCATTCGTGAACAGGATTCCAGGGTTTGTTTTCCAATATGATAACACTCGCCCACATATCACTGTTATAACCTGACACATTCTATAGTGTATTGACTTGTTGCCTTGAGTTGCTTGATCACCTGATCTGTCTGCAATCAAGCACATATTAGACATCGTAGGGGAACAATTCTAGCATCATCCACAAGCAGCATTTACTGACCCCGTATTGATTGACCAAGTACAACAGATATGGAACTTCATTCCACAAACGGACATCCGACACCTGTACTACACGATGCATGTTTGCATCTGACATTCTGGTGGTTACACTGGTAGTTAATGTAACACAATTTCATATTTGAAATGGATTATTTTGTGCTTACTGCAATATTAATCACATACATATGTTACCTAGACATACGTATTACCAAAATTTCTTTACTCTGCATTAATTTTTTTTTTTTGGTGTTGTGGTTTTTTTCCTGTCAGTGTATTAATGAGGGTTCAATCAGTGCTTAATTCTCAAGTGCTTTTAGTGTACATTTTGTGGAAGCTTAATTCAAAGTTTTCTTAAAATCTCTGAATCCCAGACAAAGTGATGATCAGAACCTTTTGCTCCAAGTATAATTATGTCCTTAGTTTACAAGTGGCCCATTGTGCTATATCCACGTTGGAAGCCATTTTATGTTATAGGTTAAACCTCAGTGCTCTTTTGTGCTCAGTGAGTGATAATTTCCGTAGATATCTTTGAAACTACAGATAGGAGACTGAGAGGTAAGGAGTGTTTTCCATCCCTTTTTTCTGTCTCCTCCTTATCATCAAAGCATACAAATTTTAAACACTGGTCTGCAATCCAACTGTACCTTTTTCAGTTCAGTGTTCTGTGTAGATCACATCTTATATTACACAGATCTTCAACAACAACATGTTTTGGCCTAGAATATGAAATAAAATGCGCAGAAAGCATTCTTTTTTCACAAATATTTTGTAAACAATTTTGCAAGTTCCTGTTGTGTTACTCCAGATTTAATCATTTCAGCTGAGACATTCTCTCTTGTTATGTTGCATTTTTCATACCTTAAATGGCTGTACAGACCTCATCTAGCATTACTCTGTGAGAATTTCACTAGTTCTATTAATAAGAGTTTGTTTTTCTTATCAATCTCTTGAACTTAAAAAAAATCATGGAGTGCGTGTATTACCCATCTGTAGTATAAAATCTTTGTCTTCTGACATTTGATGAAATTTCATTTCTACCCAGCATAATTTTTGTTTTCTTCACTTTTGTGTTGTTTCCAAGTGTTACTCTAATAAAATTTTCACTGTATCTTCTCATATACTCGGAAACATGTTTATGAATAGTTTTATTTAAATAGGCATATTATCATTTACTTATGTTCTTCTCTTCTTGTTTCATTTTAAATTTTCTTTCCTTTTTGTTTTTTGAACCTCCAGTGTTTTCTACTCTCTGGACAGTTGTCCCTTTTGTACTTGTGTGAAAAATCCCCATTATCTAGAATACTGAAACTATTATTTTATTTAATTTGACCTTAAGTAAATTCTGACTTCCTGTGTGCAAAAGTGGTTCAAAATCTGTTAATTGTGCACTGCAGGAAGACAATGTAGTGGCTGAGGGAAGTAGCACAGTCAACCAAGTCACAAGACTGTGTATAACTTTCTACACCTACATCTGCAAACCACTGTGAGGTATATGGCAGAGGGTACACCAGGGTTTTTTCCTGTCCATTCACATATGGAGTGCGGGAAGAACGTTTGTCTGAATCCCTTTGTGTGCATGATAATTGTTCTAATCTTATCCTCATTACCCTATGTGAGTGATATGCATGGATTGCAATATGTTCCTAGAGTCATCATTTAGAGCTGGTTCTTGAAACTTAGTTAATAGACTTTCCCAGGATAGTTTGTCTATCTTTAAGGGTCTTCCAGTTCAGTTACTTCAGTGTTTCTGTGACATTTCCTACAGATCAAACAAACCTGTAACCATTCATTCTGCCTTCTCTGTGTAGATTCAATATTCCCTGTCAGTCCTATTGTGTACAGGTCCCACACACTTGAGCAATATTCTAGAAATGGTCACACAGGTGATTTGTGAACAACCTCCTTTGTAGACTGATTGCACTTCCCCAGTATTCTACCGATAAACCAAAGTTTACCAGCTGCATTACCCACAATGAGCCTATGTGATAATTCTGTTCCATATCCCTGCAAAATGTTACTCCCAGGTACTTGTATGAGTTACAATTTCAGCAGTCATAGGATACTACTTTTTTTTTTCATTTTGTGAAGTACACAATTTTCCATTGCTGAACATTTAGAGCAAGTTGCCAGTATCTGCACCATTGTGAAATCATATCAATATCTGACTGAATATTTATACAGCTTCTCGTAGATAGTATGTCAGTATAGGTAACTGCATCATTCACAAATAGTCTGACATTACTATTAATATTGTCTGCAAGGTCATTAATATACAACATGAACAGTAAAGATCCCAACACACTTCCATGGGGAACATCTGAATTTACTTCTACATTTGACGATAACTCTCCATCCAGGATAACATGCTGCATTCTTCCTACCAAAACATCCTCAATCCAGTCACATATTTCACTTGATACTCCATATGATGATAGTTTTAACAGTAAGTGTAGTGTGGTACTGAGTCAAATGCTTTTTGCAATCAAGAAATACTGCATCAACCTGCCTGCCTCGATCCAAAGCTTTCAGTCTGCATCTATATCTATACTCTGCAAGCCACTGTGAGGTGTACTGTACCAGTTATTAGGGTTTCTTCCTGTTCCATTCACATATGGAGCATGGCAGGAATGATTGTTTGAATGCCTCTATGGATACAGCAAATATTATAATCTTACCCTCACAATCCCTGTGTGAGCAATAGGTGGGAGGTTATAGTATATCCCTAGAGTAATCATTCAAAGCCTGTTCATGAAACTTTGTTAACAGACTTTGTCATGATAGTTTATGCCTATCTTCAAGAATTTTCCAGTTCATTTCCTTCAGTATCTCTGTGACACTCTCACACAGGTTAAACAAACTTGTGACCATCCGTGCTGCCCTTCTCTGTATATGTTGAATATCCCCTGTTAGTACTGTCTGATATGAGTCCCACAAACTTGAGCAGTATAGCAGTATTCTATGATGGGTCACACAAATAATATGTAAACAATCTCTTTTGTAGACTGACTGCACTTCCCCAAGTTTCTTCCACCTGCTTTAACAATGACTGAACTTATGTGATCATTCCATTTCATATCCCTACAAAGTGTTAAAGCAAGGTGTTCGTATGAATTGTCCAATTCCAGCAGTGACTCATTAATATTATAATCATAGGATAATATGTGTTTTCATTTTGTGACATGCAAAATTTTTCATTTCTTAACATTTAGAGCAAGTCGCCAATCACTGCGCCACGTTGAAATCTTATCAACGTCTTACTGAATATTCAAGCAGCTTCTCACAAATAGTACATTATAGAAAACTGTATCATCAGCAAAAACCCTGATTTTACTATTAATATTGTCTGTGCAAGTCATTAATGTTCAACATGAACAGTGGGGGTCCCAACACACTTTCCTGGGGTACAGCCGAAGTTGCTTCTGCATCTGACGATGACTCTCCATACAAGATAACATGCTGTGTCCTTCCTAACAAAAGGTCCTCAATCTGGTCACAAATTTCACTTGATACCCCATATGATCATACTTTTGACAATAAGCATAGGTGTGTTACTTAGTCATATGCTTTTCAGAAATCAAGAAACACTGCACCTACACGGTTGCCTTGATCTGAAACTTTCAGTATGTCATGTGAGAGAAGTGCATGTTGGGTTTCACATGGTTGATGTTTTTGAAATTCATGCAGCATTGCACTGAGGTGGTCGTTCTATTCAAGATACCTCATTATGTTCGAACTCGGGATATGTTCTAAATTCTGCAACAAATCAATGTCAGGGATATTGGACAGTAGTTTTGTGGATCACTTTTATTACCCTTCTTGTAGATGGATGCGATGTGTGCCTTTTTCCGAGAATTAGGTACAGTTTTTTGTTCAAGAGACCTATGACAGACTATAGTTAGAAGAGGACCTAATTCAGTATAGAATCTAACAGGGTCTCAATTGGGGCATGGAGCTTTGTTTGCTTTCAACAATTTCAGCTGTTTTTCAACACCGCTGACACTAATTCTTACTTCATTCATCTATTCAGTGGTACAAGGATTAAATTTGGTAATTCTCCTGGGTTTTCCTTTGCAAAGGAACATTTGAAAACGGAGTTAAGCATTTCAGCTCAATTTCAGTTCCTGTCTCATTTGCTAGTGACTTTGTACTAACTTTGGTGCCACTAACAGCCTTTACGTACTATCAGATTTTGTGAAACATCATTTGACAATATTCTGCTGTGGTAGTCATTGAAGGCATCACACATTGCTCTCTTGACAGCCAAACATGGTTGCATTCAGCATCTCTCTATCTATAGCCCTACACTACTATGCAGTAATCTCTGTTTCTTTAGAAGCTTCTATACAGTGACTGTATACCAGGGAGGTTCCCTCCCATTGTGAACTTTTCTGCTGGCTACATATCTATCCAGTGCATGATCAAGTATAAATATGACATTACTGATTTTTTATGTAGTTTACTGAATATATGTATCTTTCTGCTTGTTTTAGTTCGCCTTTATACTTTGGTAATCATCGTTGCCACAACATCATGGTCACTGATTCAGTTTGAATGTGCACATCTTTAAAGACATCAGGTCTATTTGTTGCCATTAGATCCAATATATTTCCATCATGAGTGCTAGTTTTAGTGTTATGTGTTGCTGACTTCACATCTCACGTCTGCTCTCATATACAATAGCAGAGAACATGCTAAACTCAGTAATGTCTGATAGTGAAGTGGGTAAGTTGTCAGTAATGAAAAATGGTCAGTCGTGGGTGACAACCTTTGCTTTAACTAGCCTTCAGTTGATGTATAGGACAGGTCTTGCATCTAGGTCTAGTGCAGGGATAAGAAATATGAGGCAAGGGATTGGATGGAGGGGGATGGGCAAGGATATTGTGTAGGTTTGTCTGATAATGGAACACCACTGTACTGAAAATAAACCTATTAATAACTCACTGTTGCCCGACCACTCCATGTAAAACTTCCTAACTCATATCTTATGAAAATGTGGAGGATAGTGGGTAGGATATTCCTGATTTCTGAGCATGATGAGAGGTAGTTGAAACCCTAGTGGAGAATTTGATTAATTTTTTCCAGTCCTGGATGGACCAAATCATGAGAGGTGTGTTCCTTTCTGGCCAGACAATGGGTGTGTGGGAGGTGTAAGTGACTGGAGAGAAAAAGCATGGAAGATCACCTGTCTTTTTCACTGTGCTTGTCTGTGACTCACACTTCTTCTGTGAGGTGAATAGAGATTGTCTTTTTCGTTTTGTTGTTATTCCAGCCTGGAATTTCCAATGTTTCATTTTTAAGTTATGTGTATCGTCCATCGTAGGATGGTGTAATTCCAACTACAGAGTTCTTTTTAAATTACATTTTTATACAGTTACTTACTATACATTCTGTTTTTTGGGAGTTTGTTATTTAAATATTCATTTTTAGTGTTCTGTGCCTCAGTCTGTCAAAACAGAACCCTTATAGGATTGCTTTGTTGTCCATCTGTCTGTCTGTCCAACTGTTTAAGAAACCTTTTTCTCAGGAATGTGTAGATATTTCAAATTTATGGGTCCTAAGTCTGTGGTCACTTGGAGATCTAAAAATTTTAAGCTGCTAAGTCTCTTGAATCAAAAGATATGGTCCTTTATGTCACCTATTTTCGTTCTTGAAAACTCTCTCATCAAAACACATAAGGTGCTTCCCACTGACCTATAATCATGAAATTTGGCAGGCAGCAAGGTTTCACAGTACAAGTAAAGGAAAAAAATCTGAAACTCATTCAGTTACAATTGTATCATACAAAACATATATTTTGCCATTTGAACAGTAATTGCATTCATCATCCATCAAAAGCCCAATAAATTGAACATTACTGTTTTGAAGCAATCTGCTACATTTCAGTTTTTATTCATGGTACATAGATGTATGACACAAAATAGAATCAGTCTGGACATACCATAGACAAGGCATCAACAAAAATATCATATTGCACAGATTTTCTTAGTATCTACTAAATTATGCCACAAAGCTACTTAATGTATTCCACTTACATCCATCTACCATAGTGCTCACCCGTATCATCAGTTTTTTTTATGAGTAAGATCATACTTCACTATTGGAAAGGCATGTGCAGATAAATAAACAGATGCAGTGGCCTCAGGTTGTGCAAAAACAGTGAAGTTGCAAGATTGTCATCATGTAAATAATACATTGCTGTTTTCAGCTCAATGTCACAAAAATACTTCTGAATACCCCAATGATGTATGACTTCTACCTACTTCAAATATATTTCATAAGCTCATCAAATGTAATGTAGTTCAAATAACCATTAGTTTGGACATCCAAAAAATGTTCTATGGTCAGGATGATTAACTTTAATGTAGTACATTGAACCATTAAAGGACATTCATTAAGGTGAGGTGACAAAAGTCATGGGATTGTGATCTGCACATAAACAAGGTACACAAGATATAAAAGGGCAGTGCGTTGGTGAAGCTGTCATTTGTACTCAGCTCTTCATGTGAAAAAGGTGTCTGACGTGATTATAGCTGCACGGAAGGAATTAACAGACTTACAACAGGGAATGGCAGTTGGAGCTATATGCATGGGACATCTCATTTAAGCATTCATTAGGGAACTCAGTATTCTGAGATCCACAGTGTCAAGAGTGTGCCAAGAATACCAAATTTCAGGCATTACCTCTTACCACGGACAACACAGTGCCAACAGTTTTTACTTAATGAACGAGAGTAGCAGATTTTGTATAGAGTCATCAGTGCTAACAGACAAGCATTACTGCATAATACAACCATAGAAACCCATGTGGAACGTAGAATGAGCGTATCTGTTAGAACAGCACTGTGAAATTTGGCATTGATGGGCTATGGCAACAGATGTCTGACATTAGTACCTCTGCTAATAGCACATCACCTGCAGTGCCTCTCCTGCGCTCATGGACATATTGGTTGGACCCAAGATAACTGGAAAACTGTGACCTGATCAGATGAGTCCTGATTTCTGTAGGTAAGAGCTGAAAGTAGGGTTTGAGTGTGGCACAGACCACATGAAGCAGTAAGAGCAAAGAGCAACATTCTGACACTGTAACAGTTTCCAGAACTATACTTGTGTCGTGGTGCCAAATAATAAAAAGTTTTCACTGATCATAAAACTGGCAATCTTAATTTTCAACGTCACTACACATACAACACAATGACACACACATTAAACACATTATATTAAACACTGTTCATAGAATTTACTGATTCTTTAGTGGACACAACTAATTCTACGTGCTGACCTACACTACACTCCATCACTTTGTCGTTGAGATTCAAACCATCTTCTTCTGCCTCTTCTTCCATTGTATAATATTTGTCTATGTAATCACGTCTCTTCACCTCTGTCACATTTTACACAAGCCTGTAAACATTTGATTGATCTCCCCTGCACCCACTCATATCATTCCACATTGTTCCATATTATTTTCTGCAATTAAATGAACCGTAATTATCTCACGTATGTTCCTGGTGGTAATTTTGTTTATTCTCGCTTCCTCCACAAGTCTTTCCTCTGGTCTCCAGTTGTTTCTACTGTGCTTCAGTTCGTGCAAACTTTTGTTGTGCCTGCTCTGCTATCTTATATTGCTGTGCTACTAAGGTGACTATGTTCTTTCCATGGTAGGCATTGTGCCAGCCAGCATACAGTGTAGGGTTCTTTGTGTGACACTTCCAGATACTGATTTCTCTATATTCTTGTTTCAAAAATTCCTAGTATGTTCCATCATGTCTCTGATTGTGCAGACAGTCGCAAATGGAATTTAAAATTGTGTTTTGTTTGCTTTTAGACCAGTATTTTACGAGGAACATTTCCTAAATTCTGCATACAACACAGACTTTCAGCAAAGTCAGACTATGCACCCTTGGCATGTCTGACCTGGCCAGTCTAGACAGAATGAAATAGGGTTAATGCAGAAGGAAGCCTCATAATGAATAAGAATGTAGGAATCCAAGTAAGCTACTACAAGCAGCATATTGAATGCATTGTATTTGTCAAGATAGGCATGAATCCAACATTTATCACAGCAGTACAAGTTCATATGACTGCTAGCTCCACAGATGATGAAAGAGATTGGAAAAATATATGAAGAGATATGAGGGGAAACTTGAACTTCGATAGTAAGAAAAGGAGGGGAAGGAAAAATAGTAGCTGAACATGGACTGGGGAAAACGAATGAAAGGAGCCTCCTGGTTAAATATTGCAGAAAGTGCAACTTAATCATTGCTAATACTTGGTGTAAAAATGCTGAGAGAAGGTTGTGTATGTGGAAGATACCAGAAGATATTGGAAGATTTCTGATAAATTATATAATAGTAAAAACAGCTTTTGAAACCATATTTTAGACCAAAAAACATTTCCAAGGTCAGATGTGGTTTTTGACCATAATTTAGTGGTTGTGAACAGCAGATGCAAACAGAAGAAATTGCGGAAAGATAGCAAAATAAGAACATTGTATCCAGATAAATTAAAAAAAAAAAAAAACAGATATTTTTGAAAGTTTCAAATGGAGCAGTAGGTAATAGCAAACTAAATGCTGGCTTTGAGAGATGAAATAGTGAAGGAAGCAAAAGGTCGAATAGTAAAAAAGACAAGATCCAGTAGAAATCATTGAAGGTAATTGAAAAAAGGAGAAAATAAAAGTACAAACACCAAATGAAGCAGACAAAAGGAAATACAAAAATCTAAAACCTGAGATTTAAAGGAAGAGGGAATTTGGCAAAGCAAGAATGCTTTGTTCTGGGTGTTGTAGCTCTCAGTGGGACCTTGGGATGTGCTCTGTGTGAGGCACCTCTTTGCATCTCTGTGAGTTTCAGCGCCTGATCTGCGCGTGTGCAGTACTGCGCTGACATCACTTTGGGTGTGGTGCTTGCACGACTCTAGTTTTACTTAGAGTTGTGCATGATTTTATTCTGCATCCAGTCTAGGTGGAAGCTAATAAGACTGAAGGCTGTCACAAGACTACATAAGCAATGAATCTGGAAAGACACCATCGGTCATCGTGCAGCTACACATGCAACAGCATTGGACAGGAAATGGAGATGCCACCCTATAGGAAGAGCATCAGGCTTTCTCAGCCACCAGTTTATAAGGCCATCGATTATATACAAGTTATTACAAGCAGTAAAGTGGGAGCACAAGTAATCAAGCAAGGCCCATCCGTGTTTTGCGGGTGTGTCGTGAACTGTACAGTTACGAACAATGATGCAGCATGCATCACTAAAGAAAATATGGATACAGCCCATAGAAAAATTAATGAAACCTTTCTAGGAAAGAGAAGCATCTGCATGAGTATTAAAGACTATGATGGCAAGCCTCTACTAAGCAAAGAAGGAAAGGTCGACAGGTAGAGGGTCTACACGAGGAGCAAAATCTTGAAGACACTTTTATAAAATGAGAAGAGGAAATATGTGAAGATAAGATGGTAGATAAGATCTTTTGAGACGAGCCCTGAAAGATCTAAGTCAAAATAAGACCCCTGCACCAAACAAAATTCCCTTGGAAGTACTGAGATCAATGGGATAGCCAGTAATAACGGAAAAAAGAAAAAAATTAGTAATTCCTCTTTCAAAATGGAATGATGCTGACATGTGAATATTACCAAGCTACAATATAATTGTGTAGATAAAGAAACGTACTCACCAAGTGGCAGCAGGAGAAAAAAATATATGAAAGTTATGTGAATTTGCTAGCTTTCCAAGCCAGTGGCTCCTTCTTCTGACTGAAGAGTTGAACTGGCATGAAGAGGGATGAAGGAAAAGGACTGGCGAGATTTAGGACATAGGGAGAGTTACAGAAAAGTTGCCCAGAACCCCAGGTCAGGGGAGACATACCAGGTGGAGTGACAAGGAAAGACTGATTGTTGAAGAAAGGAATAGTTATTGAGAAGAAATGCTGAGACCAAACAAATTTATGTAAATTAAGGCCAGGTGAGTGGTGAGAACCAAGGACATGTTGCAATGCCAGGTCCCACCTGTGGAGTTTTGAAAAAATGTTGTCAGGGGAGAATCCAGGTGAATCTGTATGAAACAGGGACCGAGGTTATGACTGTCATGTTGTAAAGCATGCTTTGTAATAGGGTATGTGTGTTGCCAGTGTAAACTCTCTTTTTATGCCCATTCATCCTAACTGAAAACTTGGTGGTAGTCGTATCAAAAGTAGAAAGTGTACATGACGTGTCATTTCATAGATGGCTGTACCTTTGATAGCATTTGTTTTTTCTAATTACAGGCTGGTATAGGTGATGGTAGGACGGTGCTGAGGGCAAATCTTACAGTAGACTGCTGGGTAGGAAAATGGGTGTAGAAGGAGCATAGAGTCTGACCAGGATATTTGAAAGATTGGGGGGAGGGGCGTAGGTGATGAAAAGCTATTAGTGGTGTGGTGGGCAAAATGTTAGGCTGGTTGTGTACCAGCTGTTATGTAAACGCTGTTCAGCCTTCTACATTGATATGACTACAACCAAGTCATCAGCTAGAATGAGTGGGTGTAGACTATGATTATAATGGGTTGGAACAGCATACCAAGCAGAGCAGTGCAACACGTCAAGCAGAGCAGTGCTGGCTAAGCAAACCAATACAGCGCAATGCATGTGTTTATAGTGCTAGTGCAAGGAGAGCAGTGCGGAACAGATTGGCAATGAGGGAATCAATCAGGTTTGTTTCTGAGAGCAATGACCAGATTGTTCGAGTGACTCAGGCTGTAATCGGACAACGCTGGCACTGTTCGGCTGTTGCTGCAGGTAGCAGCAACATTACGGGACCAGTGAGAAAAGAATCGTCACAACTGATTCATGTTGGACAAGTTATGTGATAAGACTGGAGCAGAATTACAAGACTACAAGTACAGAGTACATTTCCTTAATATCTTATTTCTTTTGTTGTATTTAAACAATAAGATTGAAATAGCACAACCAACAAAGACGTGAAATTCATGTTTTATTATGTGAGAAAAGTTTGCGAAACTGTCTTTCATTTGGACCGCATCATCTAAAGATCTGTTAAAGTTTTGGCCTGTCTGATAAGTGCCTTGCTTTGGATACTGAATCTATTGTATATGTTGCTCATTGACTGAGGGATCCTTCTAGGTCAGTGACAGTATTGTGCAGAACAGATGTGCTTCCCACAATATCATCAAGAAATATGAGCCATTTAGTGCTTATTATTCCAAAAACACATCAAAATAATTGTCATCATCTGGAAAGGTGTTTGTTGAAATATTCTTTCCCTGGATCTAAAACCCATTGAAGATAAGACTTGATAAAACACGTCAACAATGTATGAGCCTCATCGCAATTAATACAAAAGCCTGTACAACTGATATCTTTGGTTGTGGGAAGTCTGGAGGTATATTAAGCTCCCCTTCTTGTATCAAGTGAAATACACTAGAAGAATGAAATCTACCACTACTGCTTTCTGTCTCATATTCCACAAAATCTATTATAATAAATTTCCCTTGGGTATCGTCACTGCTTGTACTATGATTGAATGAAAATGCTTATAACTATAGAACATTGTACCAGATTTTCTGGTCATTTTAAATGAATGCCTTTTTCGTCAGTATCACTTACCATGTTTGGAAAGTTCTGCATGTTTCATAAATAATCATCTTCAGAAGGCACATACACTTTGGTTGTTGACTCCACAATTTTTACAGTGCCTGTGAATCCTATTGCGAATGACAGAGGCATGTCTCAAAATCTTCTTGTTTCTAGGAACCTGTAACAATTCCCATTTCACCAGCTGATGGTGACCGTTAAAAATTACATTATGCCATTGGAAAAATCTGTAGGTACTTCTGTATCACACTAGATAGGGGAGCCACGCATATTTACCATGCAGCAACATACTCTCCTCTTTGCATGTTATCATTTGCCAAAATCTTGTTTTGGTGTCTCCAACCATTTGTGCTACAATGGTGTTCTGAATATTTGATTCTCACTTCATCATTTGGGTGCAAAAGTGGAATGAAGTGCACTACATACACTCCATTTCCTTGAGAATAGAGTGGGTTATAGATCCCATCTTAAGTTTGAAAAATAATTCAATTTGTTAACTTCATTTGGTGTATAATAACATTAGGCATAATGTGCACGAGATGCAGACTCATATTGACCTGTATTTTTAATTGTTAAATATTCAACTTTTTTGCAGTAGCTTACTTAATTTTGAAATATCACAGTAACTATGATGTTTAAGGAAATGATATGTAGTTCATCACAAAGCTGACGAATAAAGCTATGATGTGTGAGAACAATTTTTTTTTTTTACCAAGTGGTTTCTTTAAAGTCCTTTGAGAAAGATTGCAATCAGCGGGCTTGGATAGTGTGCTAGTCACACGGGCCTGCTAGTTGCTGCGCTCCTCCCTGGCCCAACTATACCTGGACACAGGGCTGCACTGCAGCAACTGCTCTGCTCTGCCCTGTTGTGCTGCTCCACTATAATCTGGAACATAGACAGAGCATACATACTGCCATGTTTGGGTGAGTGGATATAGGCAGAGGGTATATACAGGCACCATGCAATATTTTGTTGGAGAGAATGCTCTACAACTTCACAATCATGACCTCATTGCCTGTCTTACCTCATGTGCGGTGTGGAACTGGTATTAAAACATGTCCTTGGTTCTCTCTACCTGCCTGGTCCTAATTTACATTAATTTCTTCAGAATCAGCATTCCTTTCTTAACTCCCTTTTAGTTTTCTATATATTTTATTTTCTGACCTGTCTATTTTTCCCCAGTGCTGTCCCCAACAGTTAGTCTTTCCTATCAACCCATCCAGTTCTGGGTGACCGTCCTGTAACTCTCCGTATTTCCTCGCCAGTCAATTTCCTCCATCCTTCTACCTGCTCCTTCAACCCTTCTGGAAGAAGAAGAAGCCTTACCTCCAAAAGCTTGCACATTTCCTTAACTTTTATACATGTGTTCTCCTGTCACCACTTGATGAGTAGATTTTTTATGCATTCAATTATATATTTAGAAAACTATTATTTTTTTTGAGATGTTAGCAAACTATGAGTTAAATAAGTTATGGTTACATCATTGCGAGATAATGACGTGAGTTATTTGCAGAAAAATGGAAAAAAAGTTGTAGAAGCTGATTATGTAGGGGAAGATGGGTTTGGGTTCCAGAGTGTTGAAGGAACACTTGATTCAGTACTGGCCCTATGACTTATCCTGGAAGGTGGACTGAAGAAAGGCAAACCTACATTTATAGTATTTGTAGATTTACAGAAGTCATTTTTGATTGAAATACACTCCTTGAAATTCTGAAGATTGCAAGGGTAAAGTTTATGAAGTGATAAGTTATCTATCCCCCCATGAACCATGGACCTTGCCATCAGTGGGGAGGCTTGCGTGCCTCAGCGATACAGATGGCCGTACCGTAGGTGCAACCACAACGGAGGGGTATCTGTTGAGAGGCCAGACACACATGTGGTTCCTGAAGAGGGGCAGCAGCCTTTTCAGTAGTTGCAGGGGCAACAGTCTGGATGATTGACTGATTTGGCCTTGTAACATTAACCAAAACGGCCTTGCTGTGCTGGTACTGCGAACGGCTGAAAGCAAGGGGAAACTACAACCGTAATTTTTCCCGAGGACATGCAGCTTTACTGTATGATTAAATGATGATGGTGTCCTCTTGGGTAAAATATTCCGGAGGTAAGATAGTCCCCCATTCGGATTTCCAGGCGGGGACTACTCAAGGGGACGTCATTATCAGGAGAAGGAAAACGCGTTCTACGGATCGGAGCGTGGAATGTCAGATCCCTTAATCGGGCAGGTAGGTCAGAAAATTTAAGAAGGGAAATGGATAGGTTAAAGTTAGATATAGTGGGGAATAGTGAAGTTCGGTGGCAGGAGGAACAAGACATTTGGTCAGGTGATTACAGGGTTATAAATACAAAATCAAGTAGGGGTAATGCAGGAGTAGGTTTAATAATGAATAAAAAATAGGAGTGCGGGTTAGCTACTACAAACAGCATAGTGAACACATTATTGTGGCCAAGATAGACACAAAGCCCATCCCTACTACAGTAGTACAAGTTTATATGCCAACTAGCTCTGCAGATGATGAAGAAATTGATGAAATGTATGATGAGATAAAAGAAATTATTCAGGTAGTGAAGGGAGACAAAAATTTAATAGTCATGGGTGACTGGAATTCGTCAGTAGGAAAAGGGAGAGAAGGAAACATAGTAGGTGAATATGGATTGGGGGGAAGAAGTGAAAGAGGAAGCCGCCTTGTAGAATTTTGCACAGAGCATAACTGAATCATAGCTAACACTTGGTTCAAGAATCATAAAAAGAAGGTTGTATACCTCGAAGAATCCTGGAGATACTAAAAGGTATCAGATAGATTACATAATGGTAAGACAGAGATTTAGGAACCAGGTTTTAAATTGTAAGACATTTCCAGGGGCAGATGTGGATTCTGACCACAATCTATAGGTTATGAACTGCAGATTGAAACTGAAGAAACTGCAAAAAGGTGGGAATTTAAGGAGATGGGACCTGGATAAACTGAAAGAGCCAGAGGTTGTACAGAGTTTCAGGGAGAGCGTAAGGGAACAATTGACAGGAATGGGGGAAAGAAATACAGTAGAAGAAGAATGGGTAGCTCTGAGGGATGAAGTAGTGAAGGCAGCAGACGATCAAGTAGGTAAAAAGGCGTGGGCTAATAGAAATCCTTGGGTAACAGAAGAAATATTGAATTTAATTGATGAAAGGAGAAAATATAAAAATGCAGTGAATGAAGCAGGCAAAAAGGAATACAAACGTCTCAAAAATGAGAGCGACAGGAAGTGCAAAATGGCTAAGCAGGGATGGCTAGAGGACAAATGTAAGGATGTAGAGGTTTGTCTCACTAGGGGTGAGATAGATACTGCCTACAGGAAAATTAAAGAGACCTTTGGAGAGAAGAGAACCACTTGTATGATTATCAAGAGCTCAGATGGCAACCCAGTTCTAAGCAAACAAGGGAAAGCAGAAAGGTGGAAGGAGTATATAGAGGGTTGATAAAAGGGCGATGTACTTGAGGACAGTATTATGGAAAAGGAAGAGGATGTAGACGAAGATGAAATGGGAGATAAGATACTGCGTGAAGAGTTTGACAGAGCACTGAAAGACCTGAGTCGAAACAAGGCCCCGGGAGTAGACAACATTCCATTAGAACTACTGATGGCCTTGGTAGAGCCAGTCATGACAAAACTCTACCATCTGGTGAGCAAGATGTATGAGACAGGCGAAATACCCTCAGACTTCAAGAAGAATATAATTATTCCAATCCCAAAGAAAGCAGGTGTTGACAGATGTGAAAATTACAGAACTATCAGTTTAATAAGTCACAGCTGCAAAATACTAAAGCGAATTCTTTACAGACGAATGGAAAAACTGGTAGAAGCCGACCTTGGGGAAGATCAGTTTGGATTCCATAGAAATGTTGGAACACGCGAGGCAATACTAACCTTATGACTTATCTTAGAAGCATTTGTAGACTTAGAGAAAGCTTTTGACAATGTTAACTTGAATACTCGCTTTCAAATTCTGAAGGTGGCAGGGGTAAAATACAGGGAGCGAAAGGCTATTTACAATTTGTACAGAAACCAGATGGCAGTTATAAGAGTCGAGGGGCATGAAAGGGAAGCAGTGGTTGGGAAAGGAGTGAGACAGGGTTGTAGCCTCTCCCCGATGTTATTCAGTCTGTATATTGAGCAAGCAGTAAAGGAAACAAAAGAAAAATTCGGAGTAGGTATTAAAATTCATGGAGAAGAAGTAAAAACTTTGAGGTTTGCCGATGACATTGTAATTCTGTCAGAGACAGCAAAGGACATGGAAGAGCAGTTGAACGGAATGGACAGTGTCTTGAAAGGAGGATATAAGATGAACATCAACAAAAGCAAAACGAGGATAATGGAATGTAGTCAAATTAAATCGGGTGATGCTGAGGGAATTAGATTAGGAAATGAGACACTTAAAGTAGTAAAGGAGTTTTGCTATCTGGGGAGCAAAATAACTGATGATGGTCAAAGTAGAGAGGATATGAGATGTAGACTGGCAATGGCAAGGAAATCGTTTCTGAAGAAGAGAAATTTGTTAACATCGAGTATAGATTTAAGTGTCATGAAGTCGTTTCTGAAAGCATTTGTGTGGAGTGTAGCCATGTATGGAAGTGAAACATGGACAATAAATACTTTGTACAAGAAGAGAATAGAAGCTTTCAAAATGTGGTGCTACATGGGTAGATCACGTAACTAATGAGGAGGTATTGAATGGGATTGGGGAGAAGAGAAGTTTGTGGCACAACTTGACTAGAAGAAGGGATCGGTTGGTAGGACATGTTTTGAGGCATCAAGGGATCACAAATTTAGCATTGGAGGGCAGCGTGGAGGGTAAAAATCGTAGAGGGAGACCAAGAGGTGAATACACTAAGCAGATTCAGAAGGATGTAGGTTGCAGTAGGTACTGGGAGATGAAGAAGCTTGCACTGGATAGAGTAGCATGGAGAGCTGCATCAAACCAGTCTCAGGACTGAAGACCACAACAACAACAACAAAGTTATCTATAACTTCCCTAAAAAAAAAAAAAATAAAAAATAAAAAAAAAAATCAATAAAAAATGTAGGTAGGAGAGACAAAGGCATAGTAGTGGAGTGTAGTCAGGTTAAATCAGGTGATGGTGATAGAATGAGATTCAAAAATGAGACAATGTAAGTAGTGGATTAGTTTTGAAATTTGGAGAGGATTAGATTGAGAAAGGAGTCACTATAAGTAGTGGATGAGTCTTGCAATTTGGGCAGCAAAGTAACTGATGATGGGAGCAGTATGGTATGCAAACTGGTAACAGCAAGAAAGAAGGAGTATTTTATTGATATTGAATGTAAATTGAAGTGTCAGGAAGGCTTTGTGGTATTTGATGGAACATTGCCTTGCACAGAAGTGAAATGTGGACAATGAGCAGTTCAGACAAAAGGAAAACAGAACTTTTTTAAATGCAGTGCTAAGAAAAAATATATTTGTGCCACAACCTGTCTAAAATAAAGGATCGGTTGATAGCACATATTCTGGAGCTCCAAGGAATCATTGGTTTGATAATGGAAGGAAGTGTGGCAGGTAAAAGTTATAGAGGGAGGCTATGGCTAGAATACAGTGAGCAGGTTCAGATAAATGTATGTGCACTAGTTACGCAGAGATGAAGAGACCTGCAGAAGACAGACTTAAC
This sequence comes from Schistocerca americana, assembly GCF_021461395.2. Classification (NCBI taxonomy): domain Eukaryota; kingdom Metazoa; phylum Arthropoda; class Insecta; order Orthoptera; family Acrididae; genus Schistocerca; species Schistocerca americana. The sequence goes on from NC_060119.1 coordinate 58,465,017, forward strand.
ATGGAGAGCTGCATAAAACCAATCTTCAGACTGAAGACCATAACTGCAAATTAGTTTATGAGTAATACATTTCCTACTCATTTTAGTAGTTAAGAAGTGTTTCATTGCAGTATATATTTTCCAAAAGACACTATCACATATAAAATTTCACAGCAGCCTTAATAATTGTTCAGGTAATAATTTAGCCTACTAAATGATGCTACCGATTGACTATGAGAATTCTGAATCATCCACCGATTTCATGTGCAATTGCATGCTCCCTCTGAATAAACCAACTGATCACTCACTGTTGCCCTGCAAATTCATATTTTACCTGCATCTGCAAACTAGTCAAACTTCTTTGTTGTTACTTGATAGCATTGACCATTCCACATGAAATCCAAACTACTGTTCCCCTCATCTCTTATAAATTTTTTTATTTATTTATCCATTCATATCCAGTACAGTGAGGACAACTTTACAACATAGAGGTCCTGTATACCCCTATGGTACCACTCTACTGGTTGACATCAGAGCCAACATCTTACTACTTCAATAACCTCCACATAATTGATACACTGCTTCCTGTGGAGTGCATAGCCATCACTTCACCGGCTGAGGGTCCAGTTCCAAACTTTTCCTGTAGAGGAGAGATGGTGTGGTGCCACGCAATGGATTGCCATTTTGTTAGTGGTTCGAAGTGATGAACTCATGTTTCATTGCCTATAATGATGCTCAACAAAAAACTCATGATCAGCCTTGTAATGTACAAGCAATGCCTCACAGAGGGTTCTTCATTGCTCTTTATGGTCTTCTGCTAGGTGGCTAGTAACACAACTCTTGGACAAGTGTGGCAGCACTACCAACAGAGATGTTCAGTTCTGCAGTGAGGTGTTTGATTTTAAGCTGTTAGTCACCTCAAATGGGAGTGTCCATGTGTTCCAAAATTGCAGGGGTCAAAGCTTTGTGCGGTCAGCCAGCACACAGGAGATCAGACTAGGTGTTTGTGACGTTGTTGCAATGGTGACAGACATGTCACTCCCCAACTCACCATGTCATTGTTCACTGCCAGGTCTTCATAGACATTCTATAATTATTTGCAGTGCTCTGGTTTTCTGCCAAAAGAAACTCAACAGATCTCTACTTGAAATGCACCTCTTTTGCAGATCCAATTTGCAGATCTCATTTTGAAGGCTATGTATGGTGCCGTCATGTACTGAAACTTTGTGAGACTATAGTGTCTGAAACAAGGATGTTCCACAATGTACCCTGACAAATTCCACGTTTTCCAATTAAAAATGACTGACGGAAAAAAAGTTGCATTAGTTATTGAGTGCCCCTTGTAAATATTGTATGAATTTTGTCCAAATGTATATGTAAATTTTATGTGAAATATTTTAAAGGAAATGGAACATACAGATATAGACATAATATACTCCATACAAAATAATAGAAAGTGTTACAGTACACACTAACAAAGTTGCTTATTTATCACATCACTCAAGAAAACTTTTTTCTTTAACAATAATATAGACATTTACTAACAAGCAAAAAAATGCAAATAAGACAAGATGTGTTAATTATCTTTCAACGTTTGTGTGTGTGTGTGTGTGTGTGTGTGTGTGTGTGTGTGTGTGTGTGTGTGTGTGGGTGTGTGGGTGTTTGAGAGAGGGGTGGGAGGGATGGGCGGTGGCGGCACCAACTGCAAAGCCAAAAACTTCCACTTTTTCATAGTTTTACAGGTACTTCTGGTAACATTAGATCAGTAACACTGTTAGAAAAAGGAAAAGGCAGGTCATATTCCCTGTTGCAGAAAGTGTCTTTGAAAAAAAATTTTGGGGATTGCTTCTTTTGTAAGAAAAGTTGGAAGATCGATGTTTTGTAACAAAGATCAGGTGGAGATTGCTGGTTTTGAAGCTAATTATTAGATTAATGAAGGAGGATGCCTGTTATGAAAGCTGTAAGAACTTTTATCGTTATTAAACAATGGAAAGTCTGGGATGGAATGCAACAGTATTTGTTGTGTTGTTGTGGTCTTCAGTCCTGAGACTGGTTTGATGCAGCTCTCCATGCTACTCTATCCAGTGCAAGCTTCTTCATCTCCCAGTACCTACTGCAACCTACATTCTTCTGAATCTGCTTAGTGTATTCATCTCTTGGTCTCCCTCTACGATTTTTACCCTCCACGCTGCCCTCCAATGCTAAATTTGTGATCCCTTGATGCCTCAAAACATGTCCTACCAACCGATCCCTTCTTCTAGTCAAGTTGTGCCACAAACTTCTCTTCTCCCCAATCCTATTCAATACCTCCTCATTAGTTACATCATCTACCCACCTTATCTTCAGCATTCTTCTGTATCACCACATTTCGAAAGCTTCTATTCTCTTCTTGTACAAAGTATTTATTGTCCATGTTTCACTTCCATACATGGCTACACTCCACACAAATGCTTTCAGAAACGACTTCATGACACTTAAATCTATACTCGATGTTAACAAATTTCTCTTCTTCAGAAACGATTTCCTTGCCATTGCCAGTCTACATCTCATATCCTCTCTACTTTGACCATCATCAGTTACTTTACTCCCTAAATAGCAAAACTCCTTTACTACTTTAAGTGTCTCATTTCCTAATCTAATCCCCTCAGCATCACACGATTTAATTTGACTACATTCCATTATCCTCGTTTTGCGTTTGTTGATGTTCATCTTATATCCTCCTTTCACGACACTGTCCATTCCGTTCAACTGCTCTTCCAAGTCCTTTGCTGTCTCTGACAGAATTACAATGTCATCGGCGAACCTCAAAGTTTTTACTTCTTCTCCATGAATTTTAATACCTACTCCGAATTTTTCTTTTGTTTCCTTTACTGCTTGCTCAATATACAGATTGAATAACATCGGGGAGAGGCTACAACCCTGTCTCACTCCTTTCCTAACCACTGCTTCCCTTTCATGCTCCTCGACTCCTTTAACTGCCATCTGGTTTCTGTACAAATTGTAAATAGCCTTTCGCTCCCTGTATTTTACCCCTGCCACCTTCAGAATTTGAAAGACAGCATTCCAGTCAACATTGTCAAAAGCTTTCTCTAAGTCTACAAATGCTAGAAACGTAGGTTTGCCTTTTCTTAATCTTTCTTCTAAGATAAGTCGTAAGGTTAGTATTGCCACACGTGTTCCAACATTTCTACGGAATCCAAACTGATCTTCCCCGAGGTCGGCTTCTACCAGTTTTTCCATTCGTCTGTAAAGAATTCGCGTTAGTATTTTGCAGCTGTGACTTATTAAACTGATAGTTCTGTAATTTTCACATCTGTCAACACCTGCTTTCTTTGGGATTGGAATAATTATATTCTTCTTGAAGTCTGTGGGTATTTCGCCTGTCTCATACATCTTGCTCACCAGATGGTAGAGTTTTGTCATGACTGGTTCTCCCAAGGCCATCAGTAGTTCTAATTGAATGTTGTCTACTCCCGGGGCCTTGTTTTGACTCAGGTCTTTCAGTGCTCTGTCAAACTCTTCGCGCAGTATCTTATCTCCCATTTCATCTTCATCTACATCCTCTTCCATTTCCATAATATTGTCCTCAAGTAGGTCGCCCTTGTATAAACCCTCTATATACTCCTTCCACCTTTCTGCCTTCCCTTGTTTGCTTAGAACTGGGTTGCCATCTGAGCTCTTGATATTCATACAATTGGTTCTCTTCTCTCCAAAGGTCTCTTTAATTTTCCTGTAGGCAGTATTTATCTTACCCCTAGTGAGACAAACCTCTACATCCTTACATTTGTCCTCTAGCCATCCCTGCTTAGCCATTTTGCACTTCCTGTCAATCTCATTTTTGAGACGTTTGTATTCCTTTTTGCCTGCTTCATTCACTGCATTTTTATATTTTCTCCTTTCATCAATTAAATTCAATATTTCTTCTGTTACCCAAGGATTTCTACTAGCCCTCATCTTTTTACCTACTTCATCCTCTGCTGTCTTCACTACTTCATCCCTCAGAGCTACCCATTCTTCTTCTACTGCATTTCTTTCCCCCATTCTTGTCAATTGTTCCCTTATGCTCTTCCTGAAACTCTCTACAACCTCTGGTTTTTTCAGTTTATCCAACTCCCATCTCCCTAAATTCCCACCTTTTTGCAGTTTCTTCAGTTTCAATCTGCAGTTCATAACCAATAGATTGTGGTCAGAATCCACATCTGCCCCTGGAAATGACTTACAATTAAAAACCTGGTTCCTAAATCTCTGTCTTACCATTATATAATCTATCTGATACGTTTTAGTATCTCCAGGATTCTTCGAGGTATGATTCTTGAACCAAGTCTTAGCTATGATTAAGTTAAGCTCTGTGCAAAATTCTGCAAGGCGGCTTCCTCTTTCATTTCTTCCCCCCTATCCATATTCACCTACTATGTTTCCTTCTCTCCCTTTTCCTACTGACGAATTCCAGTCACCCATGACTATTAAATTTTCGTCTCCCTTCACTACCTGAATAATTTCTTTTATCTCATCATACATTTCATCAATTTCTTCATCATCTGCAGAGCTATTTGGCATATAAACTTTTACTACTGTAGTAGGCATGGGCTTCATGTCTCTTGGCCACAATAATGCGTTCACTATGCTGTTTTTAGTAGCTAACCCGCACTCCTATTTTTTATTCATTATTAAACCTACTCCTGCATTACCCCTATTTGATTTTGTATTTATAACCCTGTAATCACCTGACCAAAAGTCTTGTTCCTTCTGCCACCGACCTTCACTAATTCCCACTATATCTAACTTTAACCTATCCATTTCCCTTTTTAAATTTTCTAACCTACCTGCCCGATTAAGGGATCTGACATTCCACGCTCCGATCCGTAGAATGCCAGTTTTCTTTCTCCTGATAACGACGTCCTCTTGAGTAGTCCCCGCCCGGTAATCCGAATGGGGGACTATTTTACCTCCGGAATATTGTACCCAAGAGGACGGCCTCATCATTTAATCATACAGTAAAGCTGCATGTCCTCGGGAAAATTTACGGCTGTAGTTTCCCCTTGCTTTCAGCCGTTCGCAGTACCAGCACAGCAAGGTTGTTTTGGTTAATGTTACAAGGCCAGATCAGTCAATCATCCAGACTGTTGCCCCTGCAACTACTGAAAAGGCTGCTGCCCCTCTTCAGGAACCACCTGTTTGTCTGGCCTCTCAACAGATACCCCTCCGTTGTGGTTGCACCTACGGTACAGCCATCTGTATCGCTGAGGCACGGTTCATGGGGGGGGGGGGTAACAGTATTATGAAAAGGAAAGTTGCTACTCACAGTATTATGAAAAGGAAAGTTGCTACTCACCATATAGCGGACGTACTGATTTGCAGATAGGCACAACAAAAAGACTGTCACAAATAAGCTTTTGGCCAGCAAGGCCTTTGTCAAAAGTAGATGACAGACAACCACACATTCACACAAATGCCACTCACATACACATTATTACGGCCTATGGCAACTGAAGCCACACTGCGAGGAACAGCACTAGTGCATGATGGGAGTTGTGACTGGATGGGGGTAAGGAGGAGCATTGGTATCCAGTTGTAAAACAGTACCATGTATTTCTATGATACCATGACATTCTTCTGGTTTCACTATTTCTTGTACCTGTTTTATATCCCCAGTATTACAAAACACACAGGCAAGTGGAAGAAATGAATGGCCTGTAACATTAAACACAACTTCAAAACTGTCTAATGATTCAAGAGCACCTTTTTTGAGCCCCAGGCGCAATATTGTGGTGACAATCATATTTTTATTTTATGCAGGACAATCATGTGCAATCAGACCCTCAGTTTTATTTCCATCAAAATTAACGACAATAATCAATGGTACAATGCAGAAACAATTTCATTTGATCCCTTACCAAATTCATTTTCTATCCAAACATAACACTTTGTTATTTAAATGTTCTAAGGAGCATCCTTTTGTTATAGTGAAATTAAACAAGTATAATTGCCTTGAATAATAATTTGATCGATCTGAGATCTTAGGCAATGATAAATTTTTCTTGTAGTCGAAACTTAATCTCACTAAATCAGATCTTTTCCTGTGAACAAGTTAAAAAAAGGCCTTGGAAAATTTTATATGAATTTGCTTCTGAGACAACAAATTTGATTTCTTGGCTGCTCTTGATCCTCAATCACAGTTCAATACATGTGGAACAGCAGAACAGCAGTCTGTTAGAGGACTTCCAAATTTAAGCTCGAACTTTGGAGTAAAAATTCTCCAAAAAAAAAAAAACCTTTGTATCTCTCAAGTCTTCTGCAACTACTACATTCTACATACCACAAATTTGGCAATAGTGAGCTCAGATCACCCATGTTTGCATTCTACAATAATGAGATTCCCTAACAATTAAGGACTATAAATTTGATGACAGTATCTTGTTTTGGAGTATACTTATTGAAGTGTCGAACTCTTCCTCTATTTTGAAAGGTGAATGACAAACGTGTAGAAATTTCTTCACAAATGTGTGACATGTACACAGCTGAATGCAGGTAGCCACCTCTTTGGCCAGTATTTTGGCATGTGACCAGCCTCCAGCCAGTGAACCACTGTGACTCAAGTTGTATGCAACTTCATGGAGAGGTGCACACATTTGATTGCCAGTGTGAAGCCAGCCAATGCAGTTTCAGCTGCACTAGTTCTTTTTACATTTGCTTATTTATTTGTTGTGGCCTTTCTTCAAAAGCATCTTCCTGTCATCAAGGACTTTAGTATGGAAAAATTTATTACAAAATTTAGGAAGAGACTTGCTTTTTGGGACTTGGGTCATTTAAAGAACATGCAGATCAAGACCTTAAAATAAAAATAAGGAAGGAGATGACTGATGTTCAGTGGCAGAAAATATACTCATACAACACCACAAGAACAAAATACACAGCACAAGATCTTTTAGCTTTATTTAATTTTTAATAACACAACATGTACATAAATCCAACTTCCATGGCAAAGCACTTTCATTTACAAATGTAATCAGTAAATATGTTTTTATACTGTGAATTGGGATCTGTGACAGTGTATTTGTTGTTGAATAGCCTTGTGAATTAGTACATATCCATAAATCATGGACCATCTCTGTTTCACGCGTAATTATCTGGAATACATCCTGTAACAATATTTACAATGAAATCAACATTTACATTCAGGGACATGTGAAAGGTTGGTTGGTTGGTTGGTTTAAAATTCGGGGGAAGGGACCAAACTATGAGGTCATCGGTCCCTTATTCCAAATAAAACAATGCCACAAGTATGAGAATAAAACAGACGAGACATATAAGACAAAACAGAAAGAAAGGAAAAACCACAAGGACGAAGGAAAGGCAATGAAAGTAAAAGGAACAAAAGAGGACAAGAAAACAACAGAGTGATGCTAGAAACAGAAGAAAGTAAAACAAGAAAGCAGAGCACAGTGGCTGGCTGACCACGAGAATAAAAAGGAAAAGCCAGCCACTCTGCAACACATTAAAAACTCCACCCTAAAAGCACCAGGGTGGAGGGCACAGAGGGACAAAGGACATGTGCTAAGACTTAGATCAAATGATAAAACTCACCCTCGTGAATAAAACGTAAAACTAAACCATACAATGAGGCGTTGTCAGATAAAATAGTGGCAACGAGTCCGGTAACCCAAGATTTCGTCACTGGGCAGTCAAAGTGGGACAGTGCGCCAGAATATGGGCCACTGTCAACAGGGTGGCACACCAACACTGAGGCAGGTCTTCACGGCACAAGAGGTAACCGTAGGTCGCCCAAGTGTGGCCAGTGCGAAGCTGGCAGAGGACAACTGATTCCCTGCGAGACGCTTGTATGGAAGATTTCCATACAGTCGTAGCCTCCTTAATGACATGCAGTTTGTTATGCATACTGTTATGCCATTCCATCTCCCAAAGCCGAAAAACCCTACAGCATAAGTCAGAACGTAGGTCAGGTTCAGAGATGCCCATCTCCAGAAGCAATTTCCGCATAGCCTGTTGGCCAACCTGTCAGTAAGTTCATTGCCTGGGATGCCAACGTGTCCTGGGGTCCACACAAACACCACTTAACGACGGGACCAGTCCAGGGGATAGATGGACTCCTGGCTGGACGTCAGCAAAGGATGGAAAGGGTAGCACTGGTCGATAGCCTGTAGGCTGCTCAAGGAGTCAGTAGACAGAAGAAACAATTCCTCGGGGCATGAACGGATATACTGAAGTGCATGAGATATGGCCACCAGCTCTGAGTACACTGCAGCCATCGGGCAAGGAATGCTGTTCAATATGGCCTCTGTGGACAAAGGCAAAGCCAACATTACCATCAGCTATCCAGCCGTCGGTGTAAACCATTTCAGACCCCCAGAACACTTCAAGAATCAAGAGGAAGTGACAGCGGAGAGCCGCAGGGTTAACAGAGTCCTTATGGCCACGTGAAAGGTCCAGGCAATGCTGTGGCCTACAGCTACACCACGGAGGTGTACATGAATGGACCTCGAAGAGAGGTGGTGAAGGGAAGGACTCCAGTTCAGACAGAAGCAATCACTCGCGAACTGCAATCGTTAGCCCTGACTGGGGCTGCCTATGCAGTAGGTGAATTGCCATGGTTGGGAAAAGAAGACTGTTATTAGGATGTTCAGGAGAGATATGAATGTGTGCAACATAACTGGAGAGCAGTTGTGCACGTCTGATCTTCAATGGAGGGACTCCAGCCTCCACCAGTACGCTTGTCACCGGACTTACTCTAAAAGCTCCTGTCGCTAGTCGAACTCCGCAATGGCGTAATGGGTCGAGCAAACACAATGCTGAGGGCACCGCGGAACCATAAATCACACTCCCATAGTCAAGGCGGGATTGATAAGGGCTCTGTAGAGCTGCAACAGTGTGGTGCAATCTGCACCCCAGTTGGTGTTACTCAGGCAACAGAGGGCATTGAGGTGCTGCCAACACTTGCATTTAAGCTGATGAAGATGAGGAAGCCAAGTCAAACGAGCATCGAAAACCAGACCTGAGAATCGATATGTCTCCACTACAGTGAGTGGATCATCACTAAGGTAAAGGGCTGTTTCTGGATGAACAGAGTGACTTTGGCAGAAAACTGGAAGCAATGGGCTATAGCCCATGACTGCACCTTGTGGATGGCTCCCTGTAGGCAATGTGCAGCAACACCAGTATTGGAGCTGCAGTATGAAATGCAGAAGTCATCTGCATACAGAGAAGGTGAGACGGAGGGCCCAATAGCTGCTGCTAGACCGTTAATGGCCACTAAAAATAGAGACACACTCAATACATAGCCCTGTGAGACTCCATTCTCCTGGATATGGATGGAACTACGGGAGGCACCAACTTGAACATGGAAAGTAGGGAACGACAGGAAGTTTTGGATAAAAATTGGGAGCGGGCCCCAGAGACCCTACTCATACAGTGTGGCAAGGTTATGATGTCACCAAGTCAGATTGTATGATTTATGTAAGTGAAAAAAGATGGCAACTAGGTGTTGGGGTCTGGAAAAGGCTGTTTGGATGGCAGACTCGAGGGACACGAGATTATCAGTGGTAGAGTGACCCTGGCGGAAGCCGCCCTGACATGGAGCCAGTAGGCCACGTGACTCCAGGACCCAACCCAACCCAACTGCTGCCACACCATACGTTCCAGCAGCTTACAAAGACGTTGGTGAGGCTAATGGGCCAATAGCTATCCACATCAAGCAGGTTTTTACTGGGTTTGAGCACTGGAATGATACTGCTCTCCCACCATAGCGATGGAAAGACACCATCGCACTAGATCCGGTTGAAGATGACAAAAGATATGTTGCTTGTAGTCAGATGAGAGAGGTTTAATCATCTGGCTGTGGATCTGATCAGGCCCAGGAACTGTGTTGGGGCAATGTGCAAGTACACTGAGAAGCTCCCACTCTGTAAATGGGGCGTTATAGGATTCACTGTGTGGTGTATTGAATGAGAGGACTTTCCCTTCCAGCTGCTGTTTGAGAGTGCGAAAGGCTGGGCGGTAATTGTAGTACGCAGAGGCTCGACCAAAGTGTTCAGCAAAGTGCTCAGCAGTTGCGTTTGCATCAGTAAATAACACGCCATTTATGGTAAACCGGGAACACCTGTTGGGGTCTGGTACCCGAAAAGAAATTTGATCTTTGCCCAGACTTGGGAAGGTGACATATAGCATCCAATGGTCAACACGTATCTCTCCCAACACTGTTGCTTCCATCGTTTGATAAGTTGGCGAATGTGGGCACATAGCCATTTAAAAGCTATGAGGTGTTCCAGGGAAGGGTGCTGCTTATGCCACTGTAGAGCTTGTTGATGCTTCTTAATTGCTTCAGCGACTTCTGTCTACCACCAAGATACTGCCTTACGCCGGGGCACCCTAAAGAGTGAGGGATTGCGTTTTCTGCCGCAGAAACAATCCTTATAATCACCTGCTCAACCATCACATCAATGTTACCGTGTGGGGGAGATTCAATGGTAACAGCAGAAGTGAAAGTTTCCCAGTCCGCCCTGCTTAAGAGCCCATCAGTGCAGGTGTCCGTGGGCCTGACGCCGGGGCAGTGACAGGAAGATGGGGAATTGGTCACCACACAGGTTTTCATGTGCTCTCCACTGGATAGATGGGACAAGTCCTGGGCTGCAAGTTGATAAATCAATGACTTCACTGGCTCAGTCTCCAGGACTGAGGATGAGCGTGATGCCCTACGACCAGCTGCCTTTGAGCTCTTCATCTGCTGGCTGGTGCCATCTTTCCCACTAGCAGAAACCTGGGAAGGGAGTGACTCAAGGGACCCATTCCTAGTGAGAAAAGCCGAAGAAGGCTTACGCTTCTCCAGCGTAGAAGAGGGGATGGATGTCCCTGATGGTTGAGGGGAGGGAGTGTTGCTCCCAAAGTAGGTGGTGCGGGAGCAACAGGGAGGGAAATGCCCCCCACCATCAAGGAGGCAGGTGGAGTCTTCCAGCTGTGAGAGATGACTGGGGTGGGTGGAGCTGATGGTCCACAACAGTTGTAAGGTGATGCCATACATGCAGGATGCAGGCTTCAAAGTTTCTCTGAGCCTCAGTGTAGGTCAGTCGGTCCAGGGTCTTGTACTCTATGATTTTCCTTTCTTTCTGGAGATCCTGCAGTCTGGCGAGCAAGGTGAATGGTGCTCTCTGCAGTTGACACAGATGGGAGGTGGGGCACATGGAGTATTGGGATGTGATTGGTGTCCACAGTCTCGACACGTGACGCTGGAAGTACAGCGGGAAGACATATGGCCGAACTTCCAGCACATAAAGCACCGCATCGGGGGGAGGGGGGGGGGGGATATAGGGCTTTGTATCACAGCAGTAGACCATCACCTTGACCTTCTTGGGCAATGTATCACCCTCGAAGGCCAAAATGAAGGCACTGGTGGCAACCTGATTATCACTCGGGCCCCAATGGACATGCAGGACAAACTGAACACCTCGCTGCTTAAATTGGTGCGCAGCTCATTGTCAGACTGCTAAAGAAGGTACCTGTGAAATATGATACTCTGGACCATATTTAAGCTCTTATGGGGTGTGATGGTCACAGACACATCCCTCGGCTTGTCACAAGCGAGTAACGTCTGTGACGGGACAGAAGATACTGTTTTGATCAAGACTGACCCAGGTCTCATTTTGGACAATCCCTCCACCTCCCCAAACTTGTCCTCTAAATGCTCAACAAAAAACTGAGGCTTTGTTGTCATGAAAGATTCCCCATCAGCTCTCGAACATACAAGGTACCGGGGCAAATAAGATCCGCTGCCATTCTTAGCCTGACGTTCCTCCCACAGTATGGCCAGAGGGGAACGATTTGGGGTCGTACTTCTGTGCATTGAATTGAGATTGTGAACTGGTGTTTGACCACCAGCAAGAGATGATTGACTATGCTTCATCTCATGTCATCTGCCGTGATGCCACTCACTCCAACAAGGGGCCCTCTCCACAGGTGCCACCCAGCTGCAGCAAAGGCCACCTGGCAGGATGGCCATTGCCAGGAGTCCCGATGTTCAAGGGGGATGGGCAACCACCCTTCGCATATGTGGGGAGTTAACGGTGCAGGCATTAGCAGATCGATTCCTGTGTGGTCAGGGGGCTACAACCAACAGGGTAAATGGCGACCGTAACGCAATGGACTGGCTACCATGTTGGATATCAGGTGCAAAGAAGTCCATGTTCATTGTCGATGCAGAAAGTTGTATAGTGCATGGTGGAAAATGCACCCAGGAAGGTGTCCTCATCCAAGAGATGGAGAATGAGCGGGACTGAAATGCAACAATAAAAAAGTGGGCTAAAGATCTCAATGCACGATGGACACAATACACCATGTAAGGCACCCTTCCCAATTGGCTCGCTCTTCGGGAAAATTTTAAAGAATGGAGGTCAAACCCTACAGGGGACCATCATATAAAGGCCACAATGTGTGAGAGCCTTTTAGTGACCTCTTACGACAGGCAGGAATACTTCGGGCCTATGCTTATCTCCGGACCTGCAGGGGGAGACATGTGAAAGATTCTCTACTTATTTGTCATTATCCCCAATGTTCACTCTGCAAAACATGTGGCTTGTGAATGATGATAACTGAGTACTTTTTTTGTCTTCATATAAAACTTCTGGGCTGAGTACAGTTTGTTTCAGAAAAAAATGAATAAGCATTCTGTTTGTAGAGTGGAATTGCAACATAGCATGTACCCATCATTTTTTCTTCTTTCATTTCACCTCATTTTCCAGAGGAACTTGGCCATTACTATCTCAGTTAATTTCACCCTACGCAGGCCAGTTGCAGCCCTGATCATTGTAGTTGGTAGCTGTGGCCATGGCCAGACATTGGCTGTGGCCACAGTAGTGCACTACCAACCTAAAAGTGCCACATTATAGTCTTCATTGTTGTGCATAATACCAGTTTCAGCTATCAAACAAATGTATGCATTTGTTCTAAGAAATCTGCATGGATGTGCTCTTTAGTTTTGCAGACACATTTGTATACACCTTCTCTTTCCAAATGGTGCTTCACTGGACATTGTTCAATACCAGGGACCAATAAATGGTTACTTTTTCATATTTAAATACAGAAAATAAAGATATTTCACATATCTTTGATAAAGTACCGTAGTTCATCTGAATAGTATTTATTATATGAATGTGGAATGTCACATTTTGAGGCAGATGCAAATTTTTTGGGTCCTTAGTCATTGGCAATTGTGTTTTTGTTGACTTTAGGTGACTTAAAATAATATTTGAGTGATAATATGGACTGATCTCTGAAATCACTAATAACAGTAGCAAAAACGCTTTTTATTTTCGCCACTTATGAGATGATGTAAGTTTGGTTCGGTGAATTTATTACCAATTCATGAGACACGCATACCTATTGTTTTCATCTTATAGGTGGCAAGTGTCCATTATTCAAATGTTTGAGTGAAATAAAGTGTTACGGAGCAGGTACACAAAAACGTTATTGTACCAGTTAAAACCACACCTGTCAAATTACATGGAGGTGTAATGATAGGCAAGTACTTAACCTTGTGACTGCAAAATTCTAGCTATTTTTTATATATATATATATATATATATATATATATATATATATATATATATATATATATGACAGTAGAAATGCCCACTTTACCTTTTAAACTGTTCATATACAAAAGCTATGTTAGTGTTTTTACTCTTATATGTGTCTATCAGCAATACTTAGAACTTAAACTCTTGAAGGTAATTACTGCATCCATGTAATTTCATAGTCTGCACAGGTGAAGTTTCCTTGTGATAAAACTGTGTGTTTGTATGTCTGGCGATATAGAACAGAAACACAATTCTCTCTCTCTCTCTCTCTCTCTCTCTCTCTCTCTCTCTCTCTCTCTCTCTCTCTCTCCTCTCTCTCCCTCTCTCTCTCTCTCTGTCTGTGTGTGTGTGTGTGTGTGTGTGTGTGTGTGTGTGTGTGTGTGTCCCTCTCTTCTCATACACACACAGAGAGAGAGAGAGAGAGAGAGTAAACAATATTATCACTCCATCAGTAAACACTTCCGGACTAAGTTGCCGTGGTCGATCTGTAGAACTTCTTCTCCCTGACGTTTCGTTCTCAACTACGGAGAACATCTTTTGAGGTGAGTCAACGACTGGCTGCTAGGAGCTGGGGCCGCCGCTTATACGGATATCATAGGGGGCGCCACGCTAGCGAGGACGTCGCACTATTATACACGTATGTATAGAGAGGCAATTGAAATCCACAAACATCAATACAATTTTAATCGCAAAGAAGAAGGATTAAAATTGGATAAGATATGGCGGTTGACGTTGCATCAGTCTCGTGACAATCGATTGCCTGCAATCGAGAGAACAGCCAGAGATAGCTGCACATCGACGCCATGTGCCGTGTGGTGGCGCCCCATACGATATCCATATAAGCGGCGGCCCCAGCTCCTAGCAGCCAGTCATTGACTCACCTCAGAAGATGTTCTCCGTAGTTGAGAACGAAACATCAGGGAGAAGAAGTTCTACAGATCGACCACGGCAACTTAGCCCGGAAGTGTTTACTGATGAAGACGCCGGCCATGAAAGCCTACATGGAATGAATATTATCACTACTATGTAGAATTGCTAAAATAATCATTTCCATTTTGCAGTGCATTGAAACGAAGATGCTGTGTGGATAGAGCTGTTGCTACACAGGTTGTTCTCCTGAAAAACACAGAGGGGAAAAACATTTTCTCTGTTGCCTCAAAAATAGTAATTCAAATGTGTTGTAAAATTGGAGGAGCTCCTTGGAGTGTAGAAATACCACTAAGTGTAAGTAAAGCTATATAGTAATTGTCAATACAACTTGTTAAAGGGGGAAAGTAATCTCAAAAACCATATACAGAGGCTAGGTGTTATAAATCTTCCAGTGAAGATTTACTGTGATAATGAAGAACTTCTATTGTGTGTGTGTGTGTGTGTGTGTGTGTGTGTGTGTGTGTGCAGGCTCTCTCTCTCTCTCTCTCTCTCTCTCTCTCTCTCACACACACACACACACACACACACACACACACACACACATATTAACTCTTTTGGAGAAGTAAATAGATTAACTGTTTTGGAGAAGTAAATATTATGTTAGGAAGATCTTATAAAATGGGAAGAAGTAAGTATATATTTTTTTGTTTTTTTATCCTTAATTGTTGTGTAATTAGACAACTATTTTATCTTAATCAGTTTTGAAAACAATCAGTTTGAATTCTCTAAAATTTAAAATATTTGTTGTTTGTTTTTTACTTTTACATTTCTGTATGGACCTTACAAACCTGTCATGATCCTAGCAGTATGCGTCTGAATTCATTTGACATTTACTCTCTACCCTACTTGATAAGGAATTTTAAGCAATGTGTAACCTAACTGATCTATTTGTCGCCTTGGAAGTAGTGCTGCAGCTTGTGGATGTTTTACTTCTTGGTTATAATTTGGTTTTAATGACCAGTTTGTTAAATCATGAACACAACAGTATTTAAGTTGTCATCTTTTCACATGTGTTGACATCAGTGACAATCTGATGATCAGCTTGCATTCAACAATTTTAGTTCATGCAGCATAAGTCAGCACTTACATTGCTGATGTATGAATAGAGAACTAAGATTTATTACGTACATACATACATTGTTCAATTTTTACTGACTAGTAATATGAAGATAATTTTGTTTATATATTCACTGTACATATTAACATTTTAATGTGTATATCTGTTTGAACATAATGACTGTACACTGCAACAGTTGTACCTGGAATTTTATACTGACTTCATGGTGATTACTGAATGTGTTACCCTCTGACTGTAATATCAGTTGCATATTGGCCAAAAGAATGCAGGCTGTTGACTTGTCACATAATGTTTACTATTGATAAGTAACCCAGGACTGATTGATAGTGATGCTGAAATATTAACGTTGCAAATGAATACTGGAGACTGACTGAAGCATTGTCTTGCATGAATACTCATAGAAAAGCATAAGACTGAATAACAAAATCTGTTGTTTTGTAATTGTGTTCCTTACTGAGCATGATATCTACATCTACATCTACTCCACAAGCCACCTGACGGTGCGTGGCGGAGGATACCTTGAGTACCTCTATCGGTTCTCCCTTCTATTCCAGTCTCGTATTGTTCGTGAGGAAGTCAAGTGCAAAGCCCATCCTTTTTCTTTTTGTGTTCTTCCGTTAACAGTTTTGGAACCCAGCGCTCACACAGTTTCCTGTACCCTAACATGACAGTCACAACATCATAAAGAGTTGTCATTAACACGTCCGGTATGATCTGATGCGATTCTTTCAATGTGAGACGTCTATTCGCACAAATTGCTTCCTCCGTTCTCCGAAGAACAGCATCAGAGATCGCAGATGGCTGACCTGTTCTTTGTTCATCATGAACATCGGTCCTACCTTCAGAGAAATGACACCATTTCGTTACATTTTGTTGATTCATAATGTTCACATAAACAGAAACAATTTCTTTGTGAATATCCGCTGGTCGCTGATCTTTTGCATGAAGAAAATGTATGACGGAGCGCACTTCGCATTTCGCGGGATTCTGAATCAGCACAGCCATTTTAAACACGACCTCCTCCAACCAGTAGCAACGTTCAACTACCGAACAAACGCAAGGAGAAAGCTAACAGTTCAAGGTTAACACCAGTGTTGCTAACATGCTTGCCAATACTCTTCTGTTCTTCTGGCGTACAGTGTATCTTTACTTTCTGAAATACCCTCGTAAATTGTGAATAGCAACGGTCCTACAACACGCCCCTGCGGCACACCTGAAATCACTCTTACTTCGGAAGACTTCCCTCCATTGAGAATGACATGCTGCATTCTGTTATCTAGGAACTCTTCAATCCAATCACACAATTGGTCTGATAGTCCTTATGCTCTTACTTTGTTCATTAAACACCCGTGGGGAACTGTATCAAACGCCTTGCGGAAGTCAAGAAACACGGCACCTACCTGGGAACCCATGTCTACGGCCCTCAGAGTCTCGTGGATGAAAAGTGCGAGCTGGGTTTCACACGATCGTCTTTTTCAAAACCTATGCTGATTCCTACAGAGTAGATTTCTAGTCTCCAGAAAAGTCATTATACTCAAACATAATACGTGTTCCAAAATTTTACAACTGATCGACGTTATAGATATAGGGCTATAGTTCTGTACATCTGTTCAACATCCCTTCTTGAAAACCTGTGCCCTTTTCCAATCTTTTGGAATGCTGTGCTCTTCTAGAGACCTATGGTACACTGCTGCAAGAAGGGGGCAAGTTCCTTTGTGTACTCTGTGTAAAATCGAACTGGTATCCCATCAGTTCCTGCAGCCTTTCCTCTTTTGTGCGATTTTAATTGCTATTTCGATATGTACCATTTTGTCGTCTGTGCGACAGTCTAGAGGAAGGAACTACAGTGCAGTCTTCCTCTGTGAAACAGCTTTGGAAAAAGACATTTAGTATCTCGGCCTTTAGTCTGTCATCCTCTGTTTCAGTACCACTATGGTCACAGAGTGTCTGGACATTTTATTTTGATCCACCTACAACTTTGACATATGACCAAAATTTCTTAGGATTTTCTGCCAAGTCAGTACATAGAACTTGGGCTTTGGCTATGTTTATGTTTGTTGTGAAGTTCCCTTTGCTTCCGTAGCAGTTTTCTAACTTGGTTGTTGTACCACAGTGGCTCTTTTCCGTCTCTTACAATCTTGCTGGGCACATACTCATCTAATGCATATTGTACGATGGTTTTGAACTTTGTCCACTGATCCTCAACACTATCTGTTCTTGAGATAAAACTTTTGTGTTGAGCTGTCAAGTACTCTGAAATCTGCTTTTTGTCACTTTCGCTAAACAGAAAAATTTTCCTTCCATATGGCTGAAATCACTGATGCTGTAACCGCTTTATGATCGCTGATTCCCTGTTCTACGTTTACTGTTTCAAATAGTTCGGGTCTGTTTGTCACCAGAAGGTCTAATATGTTATCGCCATGAGTTGGTTCTCTGTTTAACTGTTCAAGGTAGTTTTCAGATAATGCACTTAAAAAAATGTCACTGGATTCTTTGTCCCTGTCACCCGTTATAAACGTTCGAGTCTCCAGTCTATATCTGGTAAATTAAAATCTCCACCCAAAACTATAACATGGTCGGGAAATCTACTCAAAATATTTTCAAAATTTTCCTTCAGGTGTTCTGCCACAACAGCTGCTGAGCCAGGGGGGCCTATAGAGACATCCAATTACCATGTTTGAGCCTGCTTTATCCGTGACCTTCACCCAAATTATTTCACATTTCGGATCTCCATCAATTTCCGTCAATACTATTGCATTTTTTATCGCTATAAACACACCTCCCCCTTCACTGTCCAGCCTGTCTCTGCAGTATACATTCCACTCTGAGTTTAGAATTTCATTACTGTTTACATCTGGTTTCAGCCCCAACTTTCTGTCCCTAGTACTATGTGGGCATTGTGACCATTTATTGATGAGAGCAGTTCTGGGACCTTTCTATAGATGCTCCTGCAGTTTACTATTACCACATTAATATTGTCATTCCCTGTTGCATGTTGCCTACTGCTACCTTGTCGCGTCTCAGGAGGTGTCTTGTCAGGCCTAGCGAGGGAATTCGAATTCTCTAACCTAAAAAAACCCACATGTGCACTCCACACGGACTCCGCTACCCTTGTAGCTGCTTCCTGTGTGTAGCGCACACCTGACCTATTCAGTGGTACCCTACATTTCTCCACCCGGAGGTCGAGAAATTTGCGCCCCAGATCTCCGCAGAATCATCTCAGCCTCTGGTTTAAGCCTTCCACTCAGCTCCAAACCAGAGGACTGCGATTGGTTCTGGGAAAGACACTACAAATAGTGAGCTCGGATTCCACCCATCGAGCAAGGCTTTCTGTCTTCACCAGATCCGCCAACCGCCTGTATGAACTGAGGGTGACCTCTGAACCTAGACGGCAGGAGTCATTCGTGCCGACATGAGCAACAATTTGCAGTCAGGTGCACCCAGAGCTGTCGATCACCACCGGCAGGGCCTCTTCCACATCTTGGATGAGACACCCAAGCAAGCAGACAGAGTGAACACTGGCCTTCTTCCCTGACGTTTCCGCTATTTCCCTAAGGGGCTCCATCACCCGCCTAACATTGGAGCTCACAGTCACTAATAAACCCCTCACCCCGTGTGCCTGTTCGGACCTTGCTGAAGGAGTGGCCACATGTCCACTCACAGGCAGAGTGGGCAATGCCACATGGCCATCCTCCACATTGACACTCCGCCTCATGCAACATGAACGCCGTTGAACCCCCCACTCCCCTTGGGGAGAGGGTGGCCCAACCCCAGTCAGTAACCACGACTATTTTTCAACAGCATGGACCGTGGGTGAAGCATGTAACACCCGGGGTGTACCATGAAATGCACCAAACTCACCACTACTGCTACACTCTGAGGCAGCAGCCTGAAGACAGCTGACAGTGACCATCAGCACGTTCAGATGTTTACAAACAGTGGCCAGCTCCTTCTGTGACTGCACAGCAGTCACACATCCTATCCATCCTAAATCAATTTACTGTAGAGAGTTTGTCAACTTTTAACTAGACTGCTAATTCACTAAAGGCGGCTGATAGCTTACTAAACTGTGGTTACTAGACATTTCTTGTTGGGAACAATGAAAATAAGCACTAACTTTCTCTGGGCTGTATTCAAAACAAACACAAAATCTATGAAACACTATTACTAGTACTGGTACTCAAAAATTAAAGCTTCCTAAAAGCAAAAACACACAGAAGAAGAAGTGACAAATAAGAAAACACAGTTAATACTTAAATTTACATAGCTTGCTGCACAGGAGATGTGAAGCAGATGGCAGTTACAATGACACTGGATACAGTGGTTACTGTGGGTTTATTAGACCTGGAGGGTAAAACGGACTGGTGATGCAGGGGAAGAATGTAACAAAAGATGTCTGAATTCTAAACAGTTACTGTATTGGAACATTAACAGGCACAGTTAGTTGGCACAATTGCTGAATGCATTTACAATGGTACTGGGTAGTTATAATTAAAGCGCATTCTGCTCATTGCGGTTCATTCTGAACTGTAATTATTTTTGAGAAGTGAAACTTGGTACATATCCTAAAGTGTCAACATGGAAATGATTTATGTTGTAAAAAATTACTTACTTTTTGGACACCAGGTGCAAATCTGGTAATGTATACTGTGTATATGATGGGTGCTATGACATCCATGCTGTCATTTGACAATCCATAACTTGAATAAACAGTATGGCTATCGAGAAGAGAGACCATGTGTTGTTAGTGGAATTGTTTTATGTGGCGGGAGCAACTACAGAGCTGTATTGAAAGAGCATTGCTGAGTGAAAGTTCTAAGGAGAGGCCCCAATGTCATGAAATGGTTTAAAGAAGATGATAATAACATTCAAAAATACGAGTGAGCTTGGTGTGGCAAATGGAAGAGGAAGGCACTCTATCCCTGTGGAAGTTATTGACAAAGTTGCTGTTGCAATAATTGACCATACAGCATGTGCTCTGGGTAGTGCTAGTGCTCATACAGTGTGACAATCACTGCCCATCCCATAGTCAACAGTACAGAAAGCTTTGTAGTCCATATTACATTGGTACCAGATAGTGCAGCAGCTGGAACCTCATGATCTGCAGTAGCTTTCTGAATTATTTGGTTTCTGGAACAGATCAAAGTTGATGACACAAGGTGAGACATATTCTGTGGAGTAACAAGATACATTTTACACTAAAGGCTGCTGTGATTGTATAGAACTTCTGAATTTGGGGTACTGTTAAATCATATGTTGTGAATGAAGAGCCCTTGTGCTTGCCATTTGTGACTACGATGTGGATTCACAAGTAGCTTTATTCTTAGTTGTTGTTCTATGAATAGAATACACCCACGGGGGATGTCAGATGTAAAGTGATGTCTGCATGTTATTGAAACCTCCTTGTTAACATGGGATTTGGAAAAGTGTAGCTGTGTGGAAACCACTATTTTCATGCAGGATGGGGCAACACCTCACGTTGCTTGCCCAGTGAAAGATTTATGTAATGCAACCTTCTACAAATGTGTTATCTCCATAGGTTTTCCAGTTGCATGGCCTACAAGCTCACCTGATCTGAATCTACAGGATTTTTTGCTCTGGGAATATCAAAGGATTCCTTTACCAGGGATTTGTTTGGTCTCTAACTGATCCAGCCGAACTACTGTGACCAATTGTCGACCACATCATTTTATTGATGCAGTATCTTGTCAACATCTTCAGTTCTCATATTGAACAAAACATGTAAGCAGCAGTTAGTAATAAAATCAAAATTATGACTTTCTCATTTATTTGATCTTTTCTGCCCACATCTTGTTCCTAATCCACTATGTGTTGTAACATTTCTAGACATCTTTCTGCCTGCATAGTGTCAGATTTGCAGCTGGTGGCTTAAATTGAAACTAATTTTTCCCCCATGTAAATCATTTCCACATTAGAATATCTACCAAGTTTTGCTGCCATATGATGCATACAGCACACACTGGATCTCTGTCAGTAACTGCACTTTCAAGTGTGACCACCCAGTAAGTTACCACAAAAAAGTCTATGGATGAAAACTCAATTGAATCAGTCCAATAATCCCCACCATTCATAAAGGCATTATGAGTACGCTTGATAGGTGCCAACTGTCCCAGTATAGGTGATCAGTTTACACAATTTTTTAAGACAACACGAGAAACATTTTTAATGTTCTACAAGTATGGTAAACAGGGCTGATTTAACACAATGATCAATGAAATACGCAAATAAAAATAAATGAACTTGGAGGTACTGCAAGTGTGTCTAATCTAACACACTTATCAAAGTAAAATACAATTACAAGTAAATTTGAGTTACCGTGGGTGAAGCTAACCTAACACAATTATGAATCTAAATACAGGATACAGATGTGCCATAAGGGAAGCCAATCTAGCACAGTGACTAAAGCAAATACAAAATACAAATAAACGTGCTTGAGTAACCGTAAGTGAAGCTAATCTAACACAGTTGTGGGTTTCAGTCTTTAACATACATACCTGTCGCACTGCGGCAGTTTGCAAGTATTCAACAAAAAGAGGTTGGATGTTACTGCGCTCACTATAATTTACCCACAGTCCATTTCTCTCCTTTTCTGCTAAATTCCCTCCCACCAACCCACCCATCAATCTGTCATATGCAGCTAGCTGCCGTACCCCCTCTCCACCTTGTTCCTGTATGGGACAAGGTTGAGGACATGAGACTGCAAGGTAGGTGCTGAATAGCATTTTCCTGAAGTATGGTATCAATCTCACCTGCTAGTTCTCCAGAGGCATTGTGGGAGCTTGACAATGCTATTCACTTTTTAGAAGCACAAAATCAACTCACTGTTTAGCTTAAGGGTCATGCAGGTCTCTGGTAGCACAATGGAAAGTGGATACGTTCTGATGTGACTTCTGAAATTTTCCCGGCGTATTTCTTCTTCTAATAATTTCCGGGTATGCAGCCGGATCCCGTCGACATTCTGCCACGATATTTCAGCCCAGAGACGTCCGGCCATCATCAGGTGAGTACACAACTACTGAAGAGCCCAGGTGCAGTCGCGGTATTTATGCCGAATCTCGCGCATGTGAAATGTACTGGCATCCTACAGCGCATGCGTCAGGTGTTGACATGCGCAGCATAGCCGAGTTGTACGTGCTGCCCTCGGTGGTGGAAATAAAGGTTCATCTAGTCATTGAGTATCGAATGACACTGTCGATTCCGCTGTGATTGTATAATTTTAATAACAGGATTCCAATTTTTATCCAGCTGAAAGCCGTTGTCTCGATTTATAAGATTATTGGCAAGACGTATTTCCACTGATTCCTTGATTACGGAATCCCAAAAACCGGAAACCGGGGATAAAATAGCACAGTCGTACTGCCTGCGGATAAGGGTAACGCCACAGTTCTTCTGACAAGAGAAGCCTACAACGAGAAGATATATGGTCAGCTAAATGATTCTACGTTCCGTAGAATTGAAAAGGACCCAACAAGCCGAATATCAAGGAAAACTACTACCCTTTTGAACGACTGTTCTCTACCTGAAGAAGTTATCAAGAGATTGAGACCACACAATGCAGTACCACCAAGACTCTACGGTCTTCCGAAGATACACAAGGATGGTGCCCCACTACGATTAATAGTGAGTAATATTGGTGCTGCGACCTATTCTACAGCAAAATATCTGGCCTCATTACTAAAGCCGTATGTGGGTAAGTGTTGCCACCATATACGTAATTCCGAGGATTTTGTCAGTCGCTTGAAGGAAGTTAAGCTTAGTAGCTCGGATTTATTAGTCAGCTTTGATGTGGTCTCACTTTTTACCAAAGTGCCTTTAATGGAATCTTTACATCTTATTGGTAACTTATTCAGTGCAGAAATGACGGCCTTGCTTGAACATATACTCTCCTCAACGTACTTTTTATTCAATGACGAATTCTTTGAACAAACAGACGGCGTCGCCATGGGGAGCCCTTTGTCGCCTGTGGTAGCTAATCTCTTTATGGAGGACTTTGAGGAGAAAGCACTTGAGTCTGCTGTTTTAAAGCCTACGGTCTTCTGGTGGTACATAGATGATACTTCTGCTGTATGGCCTCATGGCAGACAGGAACTGGAGAAATTCCTTCATCACTTAAACTCATTACATGAGAACATCAAATTTACGATGGAGATTGAAAAAGAGGGCACTTTACCATTTCTAGACGTGCTAGTACGCCGTAAAAATGATGGGTCATTAGGACATTCTGTGTACAGGAAAGCGACTCACACAGATCTGTATCTCCAGGCGTCAAGCTGCCATCACCCAGCACAAACAGCCGGTGTTCTCAGTACCTTAATACATCGAGCGCATATAATATCGGATGATGAAAACCTCCACGCAGAATTAGAACACTTGGAGAAGGTTTTCAAAGAGAATGGCTACACTTCTCGCGAAATAAGGAAGGCCATGCGCAACTATCATAACAAGAAGCAACGCACTGAGGACGCAGATGATGACTTTAAATCAACTGCGTTCCTCCCATACGCTGGGAATGTGTCGTCGAAAATAGGCCGATTACTGAAGAAAAATAAAATCAAGGTTATCTTCCGTCCACCAGCAACGAACCGGGCCCTGGTTGGATCCGTTAAAGACGATTTACAACTGAAGAAGGCAGGCGTCTACAAAATTCCCTGTGAATGTGGCGCTGCATATATTGGCCAGACGACAAGAACTGTCCATGAACGATGTATAGAACATGAAAGATACACCCGTCTGCGACAACCGTCAAAATCGGCAGTAGCAGAGCACTGTATTTCTTTGGGACATTCAATGGAATACAATGTAACAAAAATTTTATCCCCGGTTTCCGGTTTTTGGGATTCCGTAATCAAGGAATCAGTGGAAATACGTCTTGCCAATAATCTTATAAATCGAGACAACGGCTTTAGCTGGATAAAAATTGGAATCCTGTTATTAAAATTATACAATCACAGCGGAATCGACAGTGTCATTCGATACTCAATTACTAGATGAACCTTTATTTCCACCACCGAGGGCAGCACGTACAACTCGGCTATGCTGCGCATGTCAACACCTGACGCATGCGCTGTAGGATGCCAGTACATTTCACATGCGCGAGATTCGGCATAAATACCGCGACTGCACCTGGGCTTTTCAGTAGTTGTGTACTCACCTGATGATGGCCGGACGTCTCTGGGCCGAAATATCGTGGCAGAATGTCGACGGGATCCGGCTGCATACCCGGAAATTATTAGAAGATGGATACATTCTGATAGTAAAATAACTTGAACATAAAATTAACAGTAAATTGCTGCACTTGTCCTATGGACAGCTCACATCAGGGTGGAAAGTGCAGTGAGTTGTGTGGTGCTTCTGGATGCTGTAGGGAAAAACCCCATGCTCTGCAGCGACGAGGTGTATAGCATAGAAAAACGATGTCCTTGGTTGCATATAATTCACAATGTAGTTCTATCCCAGGCGGCACTTAATCTGCTACAGTGTGAGATCATCTGCTAGAGCAGGCGGGTGGCAGGCACAGACACATAGAAGTGCATCTGAACAATACCATGAAAGATGACAATATCTAACAATACAATATTCTGAAAAGGGTAGTTGCTACTCACCATATAGCGGAGGTGCTGACTTGCAGATAGGCACAATAAAAAAACTGTCAGAAAGTGATCTTTCAGCCAACATGACTTCGATGAAAATGGACAACACACACACACACACACACACACACACACACACACACACACATATGGCTGCTTATGGGAACATACAGGGACGAGGTGGAGACTGCACCTAGGTGCAGTTGGGAGGTCGACGGAGGGCTGGTGGGGAGAAGTGTGTGTGTGGAGGGGGGGGGGGGAGGGGGATTAGTGGAAAAAGAGAAGTAAAAAGACTGGGTTCATTGGAGGAATAGAGGGCTGTGTAGTGCTGGAATGGGATCAAGGAAGGGGCTAGATGTGTAAGGAAAATAACTAGCAGGAGGGTTACTGGAATGTAAGATATATTGCAGGGAGAGGTCCCAACTGTGCAATTCAGAAAAGTTGGTGTTGGTGGGAAGGAGTCAGATGGCACAGGCTCTGAAACAATGACTAAATGGAGAACATCGTGTTGGGTGGTGTGCTCAGCAGTGGGGTGGTCCAGATGTTTCATGGCCACATTATGTTAGTGGCCATTCGTGAGGACAGACAGCTTGTTGGTTGTCACACCCATGTAAAACTCAGCACATAGGTTACACCTTAGCTTGTAGATCACATGACTGTTTTTACAAGTAGTCCTGCCTTTGATGGGGTAGGTGATAGCTGTAGCCGGACTGGAGTAGAACCTCTCCATGGAGTCCATCTCTTTTCTCATCCCTACCATTTTCCACATCCCTATGTTCACCAGCCTTCCTAAAGTCCATAAATCCAACCACCCAGAACATCACCTTCTGGCCAGTTAACTGTGTCTCAACTGAGAGAATCTCTGCTCTCGTAGACCGTCACCTTCAGCCTATTACCTGCAACCTGTCGTATATAAAGGATACCAAACATTTCCTCCACCAACTCTCCACAGTTCCTGTTTCTTTACTACATGGTGCCCTGCTTATCACTGTTGTGATGCCCCCTCTCTTTACACTGACATCCACAATGCCCATGTCCTTAATGCTATTGAACACCACCTTCCCAATGCCCGAGAGATTCCATACCTACAATGTCCTTCCGAGTTGCCAAGACCAATTATATCCTCATCCACAACTATTTCTCCTTTGTCCTTTGAAGTCACACCTACAAACAAATCGAGGATACAGTTATGGGCACCCACACGACACCATCCTATGCCAACCTATTCAAGGGCCATCTAGAGGAATCTTTCCTAAGCACCCATAATCCCAAACCCCTTCCTTGTTCAGATGCACTGATGACATCTTTGTGATCTGGATTGAGGATGAGGACACCCTATCCACATTCCTCCAGAACCTTAACAACTTTTCCCCCGTTTCCTTCACCAGGTCTGAATCAACCCAACATCCCACTTTCCTAGATGTTAACCTCCACCTCAAATATGGCTACATCAGTACCTCTGTCCATATCAAACAAAATAACCACCAGCAATACCTCCACTTTGACAGCTGCACTCCTTCCATACGAAGAAGTCCCTCCCATACAGCCTAGCCATTCTTGGTCGTCGCATCTGCAGTGACAAGCAGTCCCTCTCGAAATATACCGAAAGGGTCTCACTGAAACCTTCACAAACCTTAATTATCATCTCAGTCTTGTACAAAATCATATCTCCTGTGCCTTATCTTTCCAGTGTCCCACCACCTCACAAAGTCCCACCGTTCAGACACAGAGGAGCATTTCCCTTGTAACTCTGTACCACCCAGGACTGGAGCAACTGAATTACATTCTCCGCCAGGGTTTTGGCTACCTCTCGTCGTGCCCTGAAATGAGAAATGTCCTGCCTACTGTCCTTCCCACCCCTCCCACAGTGGTATTCCACCATTCACCGAACCTACACAATATTCTTGCCCATCCCTACACAACCCCTACTCTCAAACCCTTACCTCATGGCTCATACCCCTGTAATAGACCTAGATGCAACATCTGTCCTATACATCCTCCCACCACTTCCTAGTCCAGTCTGGTCACAAAAATCACCTATCACATCAAAGGCAGGGCTACATGTGAAAGCAGTCATGTGGTCTACAAGCCAAGCTGCAACCACTG
The DNA here is from genome assembly GCF_021461395.2 of Schistocerca americana. Classification (NCBI taxonomy): domain Eukaryota; kingdom Metazoa; phylum Arthropoda; class Insecta; order Orthoptera; family Acrididae; genus Schistocerca; species Schistocerca americana. Next base: position 58,492,304 of record NC_060119.1, read on the forward strand.
TGCTGCGTTCTACATAGGTATGACAACTAACAGGCTGTCTGTCCGCATGAATGGCCAAGCTGACAAACTGCAGCCAAGAAACAAGTGGACCACCCTGTTGCTGAGCACATCGCCCAACATGATGTCCTTCATTCCAATGACTCCTTCACAGCCTGCTTCAACCTTCATTAATCACTGTCTTAACCCATCTAGCTCATTCCCTGTTCCCATTCCAGCACTACACAGCCCTCTATTCCACCAATGCACCCACAGTGTCTGTACTTCTCCCCATTTCCATTAAACTCTGCCCCCACCTCGCCCCACCCCCCGCCCACCATCAACTGCCTGACTGCATCTAGCTGCCCTACCCTCTCAGCACCTCATGCCTGTATGATCCCATAAGCAGCACATTACCATCCCCCTGCTGTACCCTGCTATCCCTCCTCATACTCACCCCAGGCTCCTCCTTACCCCCACCATGTGTATGTGTGTGTGTGTGTGTGTGTGTGTGTGTGTGTGTGTGTGTGTGTGTGTGAGAGAGAGAGTGAGAGAGAGAGAGAGAGAGAGAGAGAGAGAGAGAGAGAGAGAGTGATTTTTGTGTGTGTGTGTGTGTGTGTGTGTGTGTGTGTGTGTGTGTGTGTGTATTTCCAACAAAGGCCTTGTTGGCCTATAGCTCACTTACTAAGTCTTTTTGGTGTGCCTGCGACTCAGCATCCCCACTATATGGTGTGTACTATCCTTTTCATAAAATTATGACATTCCATCCTGGATTTTCCCGTGTTTAAAATCAAATTATAGAAAGTTATAATAATCAAGACAGCAAGTATGTTTAACTGTGACTTGGGTGATTAGAAAAGTGCAAAATTATAACTATTACTTTGTAGGTGTTACTTATAGTTCCATAGGGATTCACAGAACCTACGAAGACTGGCTAAGAAATGAAATTGTCTAGGTCAAAGAGAAGAGGAGAATCAGGGGTTTGAAATGAGGTATATACAATGATTTACTCAGTAAGACGTTCAGCTCTGCGTATTACTTACGAATCTTAAACTATGGATTTCTTTTTACCAGTATTGTTTCCAGGTAAAGAAATTAGGCTGTTTTCATCAGTAATTGGACAATTACATGTGAAGTAATAAAACTTTATGGATTACAGCATTAATTGCTGATTTGTATAACTCTAATATATGTGTTATTCATACAAATAGAGCAAATAAAGAGAAAAACATTACAGTGACGTTATGAGTGGTAGAAGAAGAAATAGTCAAACAATGTAAAATCCAGGATGGAATGTAACAATACTGTGAAAAGAAAAGTTGCTACTTACCATATAGCAGAGTAGCTGTCACAGATAGGCAAAACAAAAAGACTGTCACAAATATAGCTTTTGGCCGTTATGACCTCCATCAAAATTAGATGATAAACGCACACCTACACACCCACAAGCTCGCACAAACACAGCTGCAGTCTCAGGCAACTGAGGCCACACTGTGAGCAGCAGCAACAGTGCATGATGGGAATGGTGACTAAGGGGGGGGGGGGGGGAGGAGGCTTGGGGCAGGGAGGGCAAGAGATAGTAGGATAGGGGTGGCGGACAGTGACGTGCTTTTGGGGAGCACACAAGGACGAGGTGGAAAGAGGGTACAACACATGTGTGTAGTTGGGAAGTTAGACGGAGAACAGCAGGGTGGCTGGAGGTGGGGGGGGGGGGGGGGGGGGACAGTGGAAAAGGAGAGAAAAAAAAAAAAAAAGACTGGGTGTGATGGAGGAATGAGGGCTGTGTAGTGCTGGAATGGGAACAGAGATGGGGTTGGATGGAAGAGGACAATGACTAATGAAGGTTGAGACCAGGAAGGTTACAGGAACATAGGATATCTTGCAGGTAAGGTTCCCACCTGCACAATTCAGAAAAGCTGGTGTTGGTGGGAATGATCCATATGGCACAGGCTGTGAAGCAGTTATTGAAATGAAGGATGTCATGTTTGGCAGTGTGCTCAGCAACAGGGTGGTCGACTTATTTCTTGGCCTAAGTTTGTCAGTGTCCATTCAGCTGTCACCCTCTCTCCGTGCCTTGCCGCTGTTCTCCATCTAACCTCCCAACTGCACACGGGTGCCTTACCCTCTTTCCACCTCATCCTTGTGCGCTCCCCAACAGCACGTCACTGTCCGCCAACCCTACCCTACTATCTCTCACTCTCCCTGCCCCAGCCCCCCACCCCACAGTCACCACTCCAATCACTGAGACTTCAGTCATGTGTGTGTGAGCTGCATTTGCGTGAGTTTGTATGTGTGTGTGTTTGTCATCTAATTTTGATGAAGGCCTTACTGTCTGGAAGCTATATTTGTGACAGTCTTTTTGTTGTGCCTATCTGCGACTCTGCATCTCTGCTATATAATGAGTAGCAAGTTTCCTTTTCACAGAAGAAGAAATAGGATTTTTTTTACCATGCTCCGTAAAAAATGGATGGAGCTGTGTGTCAGAATTGTCAATGGTAATATTTTCAGTGCTGTTTCCTTTTCATGTCCTTCACAATTTTCCTTGCAACAAACAAGCTACTAACTTTTTTCACATATTCATCTCATTTCATACCATTTTGTAGTACTTACGGCCAGGTTTACCAAACTGTTTTCTCTTTAATATCTTGCCCTTATTCACATTTAAAGATAGCTACAAAGATAACTGCCACTTCATACACCCAATAGAAATATTGTTAAAGTTAATCTGTATTTCTTGGTGATGATCCAACTATGACTCTTGTTGCAACGGAATCATCTGACAATGGGAGAGTGCTGCTGCAGCTTTCTGATTAATCATATTACAAACATTAATGTCTTGCAGTACTTTCTTCTGGCACACCTAATGTTACTAGAATTTTTGGTTGCCACCAAGGAAAATATACTGTGTTGAATTAGTAAAAAATTATTTGAGTCAAATTTTTATTTATGAAGATTTCCATACCGTATATAGACTACCAGCCAGCAATGTAGGAAGAATGTCTCTGCATCAGTTATTTCCAAGATATTGTACCTGAAAAACATGAACAATATTTCACACAAGTTATTTGTGCTGTTCCTCACTGGTTCTTTGATAGAAGTTTTTGTTTCCTCCATTAGTGTCATAATGGTTGAATATAGGACATGCTCTAGGACTCAGCAACAGACTAAAATTAGATTATTTGTGTGTATTTCGTAATGTCTGTTTATTTATCTTCCAACCTTAATAGAATGACCCGAGTTCTTTTCCATTCATTCAGTACCATACCTTGCATGAGAAATGTTGTATAATGCTTAGCAAGGAAGTCTTAGCAGGATTTTTACCAAGCCCAAATTTTCTCTTTTACTGGAAGTGTTTTAGTGACTTTTATTTGTGAGTTTGTGTGGTGTACAAACTAGCATGTTAACATTCTCATGCATTAATACATATTTAAGTGTGGAATTGAATATTTCAGGTTTCTGTTGGTTTTCAGTTTCAACATCAGAATGATCCATTAGAGACTGAATGAAATGTTTGATTTAGTTATTGAATTTATGAGCAAAACTTCAAGGGAAATTTGAATTTATATTGGTTTCATGCTTAGATTTTTTAATGGATGCATGTGTTGCATTAAGTTCTTCCTTATCAGTTCCTGTGCATTGCCATTTATATAAGAATCAGTTTTCACAGCTTTCTTGAAATTGTACCTTAAATCAAGTTAAGTCTTCAACTTTCATAGTTTTTATTTATTTAGATACTTAGAACATAAGTTACTATATTTTCAGCTAAAATACTTCCCCACTTGTCATGAGAGCCTTTCTGTGAAATGGATAAGACAAGAATTGGTGAAAATATGAAAATACATGAAGCAAAAATTATCATCTTTCAATTTATCTAACGAACAAAAATTCAAAATTCTGCTTAAATACTATTGCTTTTTTGTGGCAGGGTCTAATGGTTGTTGGCTTTGATGTTTACCATGACACAGCAAGTCGTGGAGTCTCCATTGGTGCTCTTGTAGCATCCATGAACAAGGCTCTGAGTAGATACTTCTCTGCTGTGAGCTACCAACATTCTGGTGAAGAGCTGTCTAATGAACTGAGTATTAATATGTGCAAGGCTCTTCAAAAATTTCAAACAATGAATGGCTCCTTGCCAGAAAGAATAATAGTTTATAGGGATGGTGTGGGGGAAGGTCAGATCCCCTTCGTCATGGAACATGAAGTTGAACTGTTAAAGGTAAGCGTATAGTTTTGCATCATTCTATGCACAGATCTTGATTTAAAGATAAGTGTTTTGACTAGGTTTTTCACTTTTTCTCTGCTGGCTTTTCATTTTATTAATTTACACAGTCAAAATAAATTTAATCCCATACCTTGGTTACAGCAAGATAGTAATTGACCCAATTGGCTTAATTTCATTATATTATTATTATTATTATTATTATTATTATGTACAGCATCATTTAATAGAAGTAATAAAATAATACCTACCAAAAAAGCAGTTTTTTTGCATAATCTGGAATTCAAACATTTTCTTTTTACGGAATGTAGTAGCAAGTTATTTACTGGTTTAGTTGTTGCACAGCTGTTTTAGAACAGTACCATCATTTCAAACTTCTGCCATTGCACATGCCTCTTGTCTTTGGTGGCCAAGCCAAAGTTACTGTACAAGTTTCTGAGAGGGAAGAGGTCTTTAATTAGTTAAAAATAGGTGTAGGTAGGAGCCATTGCACAATGATGTCTGTCGCTAGATGTGCGGTGTCTATTCATAAAATTCCAGAACTTTGTCCACAAAATTTTTCTACACTTACCTTTTACTCATTGTGCAGTCTCCTTCGAAATACTCTCCTACACAGCTGATACACCACTCCCATTGCCATTTCGTTTTCCCGAGAACAGTCTTGGTATGGCTCTTGCTGGATCACATAAAGTGCTGTTTGCGAATTTTCTTTTATCTTGTCTATCGTTCAATCTCCATCCTTTCAATGGTGTTTTCAACTTTGGAAATAAAAAAAAGTCCACAGGAGCCAGGTCAGGAGAGTACAGATGATGAGGCAGCACAGTAATTTCGTTTTTTGTACAATAGTCACACACCAACAGGGATGAACATGGAGGTGCGTTGTCTTAATGCAAGGGCCATGGGTTGTTTGGCTGCATTTCAGGCCATTTCCTTCTCACATTTTCTTGCAGGCATCACAACGCGTCCCAATATTACCATTAATTGACAGTTTGCCCCAATGGCATGAATTCGTCATGAACTAATCCTTCAAAGTCAAAGACAACTATCAGCATAACTTTGACATTTGACCTGACCTAATGAGCTTCTTTGGGTCTTGGAGGTGAACCTTGTGATCTCAACATCATCACTGTAGACACATATCTTGTTCTTATTTGTGCAACTTGGAAGCTCTTCACAGAGTGCAAGGCAAAAGTCTTTCTGGTCTTGACTTATGACCCATGAGACAAACTTGGTGCCGACACGGTGCATTCCAAGATGCTGTGTCAGGATTTCACAACATGAACAAACTGAAATGTTGCATTCTTCTACAATCTCTTGGACAGCCAGTCTTCTATTGGCGCACACAATTTCGTTAATGTTCCTGACATGAGTGTCATCAGTCGACGTCGAAGTGCGTCTTGAATGAGGGTCATCTTCAACTTCCGTTCGGCCATTTTTAAACAATGTGAACCATTCAGAACACCAAGTAAGGCTTAATCACTTATCACCGTAGGCTTCCTGCACAATTTGGTGTGTCTGTATAAAGGTTTTCTTGAGTTTCATGCAAAATTTAATGCAGATGTGTTGCTCCTCTAATTCTGCCATCGAGTCATTCCATGTCAAATCAACGCACTTTAAATAAAAATTTTACCTCACCCTCTTAGATTTTGCCGAAAGTTTGTATACTTATACAGTAGTGGGTGCTGAAACTAAGAAAAATACCAAATTTTAATTTTTTACCTCAAACCATTCCTGAAATATGTTCATGTAAACTTTTCAGAAACTGGCCATAAATGTATGAACGGACTTTTTTTAAACTGCCCTAGGAGCTGCCCTAATTGAGCTAGAGAACTGGAAAAGATGTCATTTTGCATCATTTTTCATGCTCTTTCCTGTGTTAGACAAATTCATCAGTATCAGTATCTGACGAAGAAGTTTCAGGAGCCACAAAAAGTTTACGTGTCGTTGATGAGATTTTCTTCACTTTTGATTTGGCGTAATGCCTAGATGTTAGTTTTCTCTGGTCAATTAGGGACTCACCTAGTTCTTGAAGTGTTGTGTTAAAATGTTTTAACAGCTACTGAAGTTGGAGTGAAGTCAGGGTCTCGGTCTCGTATGATTATCTTTGATCCAGAAGATTCTTCTTCAACACTTTCATCACTGATGGGCTCTGGTGTATTTTTCAATTTGGTTACATCTTTCCTACATTTATCACAAATCTTGGCACCACTTGGTATTTGAGGAAATAATTTGGGCATCCATGTTGTGACATTTCTCAGTTTTTTTCTGTCTCTAATAAAATGATTTGACTTCTTCAGTGGATTACAACACTGCACTTTTTACTTGGTTCCATATTTATACAAAAATAACTTATAAACTGTCCTTCAATGTATAGATTTACTTGAAAATGAACTATTAAATATAATAGATACAGACTGGTCAACACAGAGGTAACAATTGATTTGCACTAAAACCACAGTGCACAATAATGCTGTAGGCACACAAAGCCTTAGAAGGTAACAATGCAGACTACATCATCTCAACAATGGCTCCAGTCTCAGCCCTATGTATACGGTCCTCTACTGAGGTACTACCTTAAAGGTAAGTTTGGTCAAACTAGGGCCGTTAATGAAAAACAAGAGTCCGGAATAATTTTTTTGAACAATGAACCCATCATCATCCCAGATTTATATTTTGCCATGTGATTTACAATAGTATGAAGTAGTTATGGAAATGTTTTCAAAATTTTCAATTATGTACTTTTTGTAAAAAAATTAAAATTAAATCAAAATATAAATTAGTATTTTGAAAAAGGTTATTAATTACAAGCTATGTTTTGTTTTATATCCCTGGAAATAGCATGCTAAATGCTGCAAAATGACACCTTTCCCAGTTCTCTTGCTCAATTAGGGCAGCTCCTAGGACAATTTGAAAAAAGTCCGTTAATGCATTTTTGGCTGGTTTTTGAAAAGTTTGCATAGCCATATTTCAGGAATGGTTTGAGATAAAAATTGAAATTCGATATTTTTCTTAGTCTCAGTGCCCACTATAAGTATACCAACTTTCAGCAAAATCTAAGAGGGTGAGGTAAAATAAGTTTGTTGATTTGACATGGAATGACTCCATCTCAAAGTTTCTAATCTGTGCGACACAACTTTCTACTTCATACACCACTGAACAATAACTAAGAGGCATGTATAACAATGAAACGTACAGCAGTTACACATGAAACACAGGCATGTGCAGGGATGCAAACTGCATTTCACTCCAACACACCATTAGTCTGAAATTACAAATGTTCCAGAATTTTTTGAAAAGAGCTCATTTGCTTGTGCAGGGGACTTCCTTGTGTAACATTCCTCTCCTCTTTTTTCAATTGCATTTCTTAAGAAATAGCTGTATGCAAGAGCAATTGAAATTTAGAAATCTGTTGTGTTGGAGGGGAAGAGACCAGGAGTCTCACTGTGTGGCATTTTATATGAGTATGTGATTTGGGAGAAATGCTTCTGCTGGAGTCAGTGGCTATGAGCAACATAATGCTAATAATAAGCTGCTTTTGACTATTGCAGTTTATACCCAAAAGTAAATGGATTACAGTTGATCAAATCAGTCACAAGTTTAGTGCTGTGTAACAGGAATCAGTGTTGCATAACAGTCAGTGAGGACCTGTACCATCCAGATACATTTCGTTATTAGAAGGTACTGAAGCTGCTTACTACATGGCACATGGATTATCTGTGGTGTGGGGCCACCTCTTGTGGACACTTGACTCATGGGAAGGGTTTCCTAGACTGATGAGTCATGGTATATGTTGCTGGAAATGTATGCATTTGTTGAAAGCCACTTTAGCCCATGCATCCCATTTACCAATAAAGCAACAATGAGGCAGGTAGTAGAGGCATTGTTGTAGGAGGAATGTTCATTTGTGATGAAATGATTGCTCTGATTCATCTATCAGTGCCTCTCACAGGTTAAAGATATAGTAACTCTTCGTTCATCTACAGCATCTCATAAGTTAACCTGTAGTTACTGCATAACAGTTTACTGTCGCTTGCAACTGAATAACATTAGAGTGATTTGGGGAACACTACATGACCATGGGGTTGCTTCCACATCATCTTACCTCAAGATTATTGAGCACATCTGGGGCACCTTCAGGTAATGTGTGTGCTTAGGACCCAGCTATATCAAAATCCATGAGCTACGTGATGCTGTTAAGCAACTCTCATACTGCTGCCACATGAGTCTCTTTGAGACACACTTCTTTATTTTACTTCACAGTACAAACACTATAATGTCATTCAACCAGAAATAAGAATAAAGTTACACACACACACACACACACACACACACACACAATAATGAAAAGGATAGATTGCTCCTCACCATATAGAACACACAATGTGTCGCCTACAGGCACAACTGAAAGATTGCTATACATTGAGCTTTCAGCATAAAGGTTTTCTTCTAAAGTAGAAAACATAAACTTGTGACTGTTGTGTGTATCTGCTGAGACCAGACTGTGTACAGCCACTAAACTTGATGGGAGGAGCAATCTTTGGGTGATAGGAATAAGGAGGAGCCTGGGAAGGGGAGGGACAGCAGGGTAGGGGTGGAGAAAGGTTGTTGGAGCATGCAAGGACAGGGTGAGTTGCTAGGTTCAGTTGGAAAAATTGCATGAATTGAGGAATACCCAACCCACTATCCTTCACACACCTCCCACAGTGGTATTCCACCACCCACAGAACCTACGAAATATCCTTGTCCAACCCTACATAGCCCCTACTCCCAACCCCCTGCCTCATGGCTCATATCCGGCTCATATCCATTCAATAGAGCTAAATGTAAGACCTGTCCCATACATCCTCCCACCACTACTTACTCCACTCCAGTCACAGGCATTGCGTATCCCACAGAAACAGGGGTACCTGTGAAACCAGTCATATGATCTACAAACCAAGCTGTAACCACTGTGCTGCTTTCTACTGGGGCATGACAACCCACAAGTTGTCTGTCCCCACATGAACAGCCACTGGTAAACTGTGGCCGATGGACAGCTGGACCATGGAGTTGCTCAACTTGCTGCCCCGTACAAGTGCTTCTCTTCAGTGACTGCTTCACACCCTCGGCCAGCTGGATCCTTCCTACCAATACGAGCTTCTTTGGACTGCAGAGGTGGGAACTCTCCCTGCAATATATCCTATCCTCTTGTTAACCCCATGGCCTCAACCTCCACTAGTCCCTACCCTTCACTTACCACCTTCGCTGCTCCCACTCCAGCACTACACAGCCTTCTATTCAACCTACACACCCAATAGCCTTCCCCCCCCCCCCTCTACTTCTCACCCACTGCCTCCAACTGCCTCCCCTCCCCCCATTCCACCCCAAATAATAAAAATAAGAAAACTGTGGACAGCACCTAGCAGCCCTACACTGTACCCACCATGCCCCTGCATGCTCTCACAAGTAGCACTACACCTTCCCCCACCCCTACCCCGCTACCCCACAATCTCCCTGCCACAGCCTCCTCCTTAACTCCACCACCCACAGATTGCTTCTCCCATTAGGCACAGTTGCTGTTTACAGACTGGCCTTAACAGCTAGAGACAGTGGTCATATGTAGTTGTATTAATCTTTTGTGAATTTGTGTGTTTCCTACTTAGTAGAGTGCCTTTTGGCCGAAACCTCAGTGTATAACAGTCTTTTCATTGTGCTTGTCTGTGACCCAATGTCTCATGACCATGACTTTTTATGTATGCAACTTACTACTGAGTAGCCTGCCCGATTAGCCATGCAGTCTAATATACGGCTCTCTGGATTGGGAAGGAACGCCTGGTCCTTGATATGAATCCGCTTGGCGGATTTGTGTTGAGGCCCAGAGAGCTGGCCAGTCTGTGGATGGTTTTCCATCTGCCTCAGCGAATGCGGGCTGGTTCCCCTTATTCTGCCTCAACTACACTATGTCGGAGATTGCTGCACAAACAAGTTCTCCACGTACCCACACACCACCATTACTCTACCACACAAACATAGTTGTTACACTCGTCTGGTGTGAGACATTCCCCGTGGGGGTGGGGTGGGGTGGAGGGTCGGGGTCCACCAGGGGCCTAACCACATAATAACCCTGAAAGAGTGGTTCAGTGTGGGGCGGCAGAGGGATGAAGTGGACTACGGTAGTTGTCGCGGGGTTGTGGAACACTGCAGCTGCAGTGGGGACAGAGCCTCTCCATCATATCTAGGCACCCGGTTGACATACAATACAATACAATACTACTGAGTAGGGATACTGTATTGGACACATGTTCTAACTTGTGCCGAATCCTAATTATCATGTGTTTGATCGTTCCTCCCATTTTCCTGCAACCACTCCACTTTCTCACTGCTTACACCACCATAATTTCCCCTGGTGGAACTACTATTTTTTTCAGAATACTCCACAAGTGCACTGATTAATGAACATGCCTCCGAAGTTTCTTCATGCTGCAATGTTAACAGCCGGCGCTGCAACACTCGGAACACCATCAGTTTCATTATAAGCAACCTTTGTGTGTGTGTGCGTGCGCGTGTGTCTGTGTGTGTGTGCGTGCGCGTGTGTCTGTGTGTGTGTGTGTGTGTGTGTGTGTGTGTGTGTGTGTGTGTGTGTGTGTGTGTACATGTAAAATGTTATGAAATTGAACCTATCCTTTTCATAGTATTGTCATTACACCCCACCCTCCTGAATTTTTCCACACACACACACACACACACACACACACACACACACACACACACACACACACACAAAGGGTGGTTGTAATGAAACTTGCAAACTAGCTTCATGAAGTTGCATAAGCTGAGCGCAATGAACATTTCTGCACAACATGTGCTGGACTTGAACCCCATATTCAACAGTTCTGTGCATTCATGGCAATGGGTAGAGTAATTTTTATTTATTTATTTATTTATTATTTTTTTTTTCCAGCCAAAGAGTATTCCCCAGCCACATGTTATCCATTTCCACACCTGCCATAATACGTAGGGAAAAGTCACATTTTGAATCTCTTACAAATGCCATTGTAAATGTGCCCAATATCTTTTGAAGTGTTGATAATGGGAATGGCAATTCCTGCAAGACAGCTCAAGCACTGGTTGCAGAATTTGAAATATGTGCTGCATGGTCAGCTGTAGCCACAGCAATTTTGTCAACAACTGCTGTAGGAATGGGCCATATCCTTCTCCCTGCTGCATCACCTAATTCACCTGCTTCTTCAGATTTCTTGAGCTTATTCGTTAGGCCATTTACTTAAATGGTGCCTCTTTGCAGCTGTTACTATCTGCAACATTCTCACAGTGCAGTGTTGCTGTTGCTGACACTCTGATAAAACAACTTTACCAGCTTTGCACAGTCTTTCTTCTCAATAGCCCTTAATTTCATCTTACTCCCTTTACACAAACAGTCATTTGCAAAAGAAATCAACACGTGATGCCAGTTTAAATTGTGTAAGACAGTATATGTATACTGTGTAATTAAAATAACTTGACATCTGTGACGTGACAACAGAAGAGCATTGTTGAGAGAATATGTTGAGTAGGTGATGCATACTTTTTAAATGAGGTTGTTAACCAGTCATCAGCAAAGCATTAAGTAATAAACAAATGGAAACATTTAACAGGGCACTTACTTCAGTGAATACTTTATGAGCACATAATTTTGGTGTAAACAGCATGAAGAATCATCACTTGGGTAATTGTATATTCATTTGGGTGGTGCATATTTTGGAGAAGAAGGTTAGCAAACAATTTCATGAAAATAGTGGCACTTGTTTCCTCATTGTAGTCACCTTCGGGAAGATAACACCTGTAACAGTTTGGAATGAAGCCACAAACTGAGCCAGCATGAATGTTTATTATTTTGTCACCATTTCCTATCAGTGGATTTGTTGTTCCTTTGTCTGTGAGAACTGTTCTTCCCTCTATCAATATGTGATATGCAGTAACCCATGTGTCATCAAACAATATGCTGGTTTGAATTAAATTCCCCTGATAGCATACAGATATCACAATCTCCAGGTCACTATGTAACTTCTGTTGATAGATATCCGAGCTGAAAACTCACCTTGCTGGAGACCAAAGATGTAAATATAGTTTTGAAGATGCAAGTTACCCCCATAAAATAAGTTTTGCTCCAGATAACCAGCATTTCCATGTGAGAATGACCTGGTACATTGTTTCTTCCTTGTTGGCTACGTTCTTTTCGGTTCTCAGTACTGTAGATCTGTTAATGTTAAAAGTGGCAGCATCTAATTTGTCCATCGCTCCAGAAACATCTAAAACCAGATTTCCACCATTATGCTGCAGTTGGAAGTACCCATTCCCAGAGCACACACATTTGCAGCATTATTTCTAGATTTGAATTCACTTTCCAACTCTTGATATCATTTGTAGTTGGCACCCAAGTTCTTGAATGATCTTACTTAGAGGAAACATCATGACTAGATAGTAACACATTACTGCACAAACAATGTTAAAACTAATTTACAACAACAACTGAGTGATACAGAACATTCAAATATTTGAAAACACTACACTTCAATGTGACCTGTGGAACACCGAAGCAACTGATGCTTGATAACACTAGCAGCATGACAAAAGAGTGCACTATGCCTGCTGGCATGTTGGAGATGGAGAAGGGGAAGCTGGATCATCATTACCTGAGCAACAGTGTCATGAACCTTCTTCCAGCATGAAGTGTCAAAAGTTGCCAATTATTTTACTCACACTACAGTTGCTGAGACTTTTGGAATGTGAGGATGTTTCATTTTGATGTAGAGACTAAAATAATTTTACTTCTTTTTTGCTACCATTGTTTACATTATGTCCTATTGATGTATTTTCATTCATTTTTCTCCATAGTGCAGTAAAATAAGTCAATGTGTCACCTCCTGTAAGCAGCATTGTGTGTTTATCACATACAAGGTGAGGTCCCCGGGAACGGCATTAACTTTTTGAAACCATCTATATGGTGATGTAGGTTAGAAATGGAACAGATACAAACCATTAGACACAAAATTGTCACCCACAGTGAATGATGCAAGGTTTATGAATGTGAACAAATTTAATGTACTTTCTCTAACAACAGTGTTGCAGTAACTGGCCCAGAACCAAAGCTTAAATTGTGTGTTAATGTCCCACAAAAAGTGAAAGTTACTTTAAAAAAATTATGTTGGATGTACCAAAGCCTAAACTTTCAGCAGTTAGAAATGAAATTCCCATTAGCAATAAGCATTCTGTTATGTATAAAGCTGTATTAAAATTTGTACATACTTTTGCATACAGTCTTGGGAGAAGTATGGCAGAAAACAATTTTAGCAGCATTCATGTTTGAGGAACTGTGAAACCGTTACTAAAATTCAAGATTTTGTAGCAGGCTGTGATCTTGTTCAGCAATACTCGTGCTGTCGATATAAATAGTTTTAGTAGAGAGCTGTTTACCACTACAGGGTGCATCTTAGTAGGTCAGGAAAAAAACAGGCAATATTTTGAATGAAGCAGTTACAGAAGCAGACAACAAAAACTCCATACCAGTAACCTATTCCCTTCAAATGGTTCCCGCAACCTCATCAGGCTAAGTTTCAAACTGAAAATACATGTGAAACACTTAATAATGAGCCTGTTGCTTCAAAGCCCTAAGATAATTTTTTAGGCAAGAGAATGTATTTTCAGCAAATAATAAAGCAATGACAGTTTTTCACAAAAATGTTACGGGACATACAAGTAAAGTTTTTGGTGAACACCATATGAGATACGTTGAAATGTTGCTGTTGAGTCGTTACTGCCTAGCATCACATTACTGTAGAACTGTCTTGGAGAAAGGTGATGTGGCAATTTATCTAAAAAATAACATATCTTACAGAGCATTAAACAGTCACTGTATGGAACAACATACTGAAATACGTGGACTAGAGATCACTATAAATGACTTGCCAGTTATAGTGTTAGCACTTTATAGAGCTGCTACAGGTAACATGAATCTGTTCCTCAGGTAACTAGATTCTGTTTTATCCCAACTATGTTCAAAGATGAAGAATTTAATATCATTAGGTGATTTGAATGGAAGTAATAAATAAATCAGAGTATTTGCATAAAAACAAATTGATAAATCAGAAAAAATAAAAGCAATTCAGAATGTGATAAAGACGTAAACTGGCAGAAAAACAGGACACATGACATAGATATAAACAATGTGACAGAATTATGAAGATACTGGAAATGGTCGCAGAAATACTGAACAAACATTTCATTGACGGCAGGAGAGAAGGCAGCCTGTAAAGGATCTGTGGATGGAGCAATGACTCTTCTGCAGAAAGCTATCAGCAGCAGAACCCCATCTTCCAGATACATTAAAAATAAAAAGTCTATTTGTGTGGACAACACAGTAAAGATTGAAATATTGTTATAAATATATAAATCGATTTGTATGTATTCAAGACATTTTCGTACAAGAATTGCCCCTGATACACTAAAACTGGATGTAACAAACCCCATTTTAAAAAAGGGATAAAGATAATGTCACAAACTATCACCTAATATTTCTTTTAACAATTTTTTTCAAAAATTCCTGAATAACACATGCACATATATGTTGTCAATGGTCTCAACTGCTACAATATCTTCAACAATAGCCAGTTTACATTTCATGCTGATTTTTTTTACTGAACAAGCCTTTTTTTTTAACAATCAAGTTTTAGAAACCATTACCAATGTCTTCAGTAGGTATTTTTTGTGACCTCTCAAAAGCTTTTCGATTGTGTGAATCATAAAATTCTTTTGAAAAAGGTGTACTATTATGGTTTAGGTGGTACTGTTGGTTTAGTCATACCTAAAGGACTGAAAGCAAACTGTAATGCAGAACAGCTCATCCAGGGATCCTGCCTCATCTGAGAGGTGGACATAAAATTGTGGTGTCCCACAAGGCTCTTGTTTTAGGTTCATTGATATTTCTTATTTTCATTATCAGCCTCCCTCTTTGTTCCCACACACCAAGTAAATTTACCCTTTTTGCCAATGATACTATGATTCCCAGTGATGAATTGTCTGGCAATAACCTTGAACAAACTATGAACAAAGTTTTCACTAAAACTTTAAATTTGTTTTATTCAAATTGTCTTTTGCACAACACAGATAATACCTGTTATATAAGGGTTGATACACCAAAAAGAAATTGTACAGAAATTAACTCACATTGTAGTCATCAACCAATACAAAAAGATGTGGATACAAAATTCCTGGGGGCATGTATTGACAACAAACATAGTTGGTCAACTTACATTATACACCTTTTTAGAAGATTTGGCTCAGCAGTACTTGCACTATGAATTATTGCTTCTGTGGCTGAAGTAGATACCATTAAGGCATTCTAATTTGGCCACTTTCATTCATTAGTGTCATGTGCTATTGTATTCTGGGGGTACAAGTACCAAAAACAGTGTGCTCATTGAAATAAAAGGTGTTGAACCTGATTCAAAAAGGAATTTATTAGTCCAACATTAAGCTGTTTAATGCACTCCTACCACAACTGAAATGCCTTCATGAACAATTGCCCTAATTCAAATAAATTCTGAAGGAGTACCTAATACAGAATTTTTTTTCTTTTTTATGTCAGATGAATTTTTGAGAGAAAATCAATTCAGCCATTAAACTTACAATTGTTTGATGAATGCTTTTAATTGATTTTATTTTGAGCACTATCACAAGCATTCAAAAATTTGGTTTTTGGTATTTATGTATTTATTAACTGATTGTGGTACTTAGCTTAACATTGCTACCTGTATTTGTTACTGATACTTCCTCAGTATAACACAACTTTCTGTTAATTGTATATTTGTTCTTTACTTGTTGTCTTATTTACATTGTGTCTTTCATTGTATTTATGTAATTTCAATCTAAGTTGTGTACAACTTGATACATTCTGTACCCTTGCAACTCACTCACAACAAGAAATAAGTAAGTCCCAGGTGTGTCACCCTGCAGCCATTCACCTAGTGGGCCTTGTTTGCAAGTAATCAATGAAAACATAATTTTTAAATTTTTCATGGTAGTCTAGAGCATTAAAATTGAGTGTGTCACAGAAAGTGGTTTTTTAGTATAATGGTTAGCATCATAGCCTGACATACATAAGGTTGTGAGTGTAAGTTCTGCCAGGTACTTCAGTTTTTTTATTAATTTTTAAATCATTACTGAAATTATTTTATTTATTCAATTAACTGGTTTCGATGTAATTTTTATAAATTTCCAATTCTTTGTCACATTTTAGTCATAGTACTAACTTTTTCATTTGATTTTATTTCTTTCTTCCTATCATTCTATTTTCATTTGGAATATTTGTGCATGAGATTTTAATTATTTTAATTTGTCCATTACAATAATTAAAGATATGGTTATAATAGAGGAAAACATTCCATGTAGGAAAAATATATCTAAAAACAAAGATGATGTGACTTACCAAATGAAAGTGCTGGCAGGTCGACAGACACACAAACAAACACAAACATACACTCCTTTTTAGTAACAGGTTCCCAGTGGAGCTTTTGTGTGTATGTTAGTGTTTGTTTGTGTGTCTGTCGACCTGCCAGCACTTTCATTTGGTAAGTCACATCATATTTGTTTTTAGATATACAATAATTAAAGATATGAACATGTTGACTGGTTGGTTAAAAGTCACAGACTCTTGGTCAGTATGGGCAATTAATGCAGATGAAAATATAAATGAATGAAGGAATTACAAATAAAACTATATTCAAACAGAATGAGGTATAGAAATAATGAATACAATAACATGGGTAAAAATACAAGCCGATCAGCTGGAAGGAATTAAATTGAAATTAATTCAAAAAGATACCTGCAATTACATTCTCAAATATTCCAAATTGAAAAAAGGATATGAAAGAAAGAGTAAATTTAAAAGTTAATATGATGATTAAAATAAAATGACAGAGTGTTAGAATTTTAAATAAATTACATTTAAACCAATTAATTGTATAAAGATAATGACCAAAATAATTTTGATAACAATTTTTGAAATTGAAAAAAAAAAAGGAGAATCACCTGATAAGATTCAAACACACAATATCCTCCAAGTCAGCCTTTAATGCTAACAAATATGCAACAATACAACTACATTTACTGTTCTCACTTTAAGGCTCTATAACATCAAACAAGATTACAAAATTCTTTTCCTGTCAATTATTCACAAATGAAAGCCGGCCAGGGTGAATGGCTGCAAGATACGGTAGCTGGGACCCTAATGTACATCACTGTACAGATGGTTTCAAAAAGTCAGTCCCTCTCCTGGGACCTCTCCTTTTTAGTAACAGGTTCCCAGTGGAGCTTTTGTCATCTGATATATAAAGGAAACAATAACCCAAATTTCATATGCATTTGTTTTACCATGTCTTTTCATCACCAGCAAGGACTTACAACACCAAAAAATCTTCAAAATCACAAATTATGAAATCTTCAATAATTTAATTACATGTTCAGAAATCTAATCATTTGGCTCATCTTTGAGACATAATGTATTTAAATTCTGTGGTATTGCTTAACATATTAAGCAGCAACAAAATATTGTAGGTAACACAATATTTGTAGTGGGACTTTCTTCGTTTCACTCAAATCTTAAAACATATTT
Organism: Schistocerca americana; assembly: GCF_021461395.2. Taxonomy (NCBI): domain Eukaryota; kingdom Metazoa; phylum Arthropoda; class Insecta; order Orthoptera; family Acrididae; genus Schistocerca; species Schistocerca americana. The sequence goes on from NC_060119.1 coordinate 58,510,144, forward strand.
ATTTAAAATTGATTGTTACCAATTTTGTGGCAATTATTTATGGATAACAGATGTTTGTTTACTGAAATTGTTTTGATTTGCTTACAGGGACGTTTGAAGGAAATATATGGGGGTCGTACTGCAAAAATGACTTTCATAATTGTTACAAAAAGGATAAATTCAAGAGTATTCCATGATAAACAGAATCCTCCACCTGGGACCATTGTGGATGATGTAATAACACTTGCTCAGAGGTTTGTGTTTGTGGATAATGAAGTTACACAGAAAATTTTGTGATGTGGAAGATACAATTTACTTGTGACATGAAATGGAACAGTTTATATAACTATTACTTTGGTTTAATTTACAGTACCATTAATTTTATTATATTCATTCATCAGTAGCAAATTTCGAGTATACTCAGCATTCCTCTATTCACCATGTTAAAATTTGCTTCTTAGTAGAGTCTACACACTGCTACCTTGCTAACATCCTAGTCAAGTTGCAAAGGCGACAGAATCCTGAAACAGTGGCTTATTAAATCAGAAACTGAGGACAAATCAGGCAACAAGATTATGAAAAAGCACTTTTGCAGTGTAAATATAAACATATAATTTCTTCACTTATCTTGATGAAAAGCCACCTTAATTCTCATTTCATTAGTTACCAACGACTTAAAAAATTATATCATTACTTTGCCAAAGTCAGCAGTTAGTCTTATATTGCGATGTACGTCCTGCTTGTGTAGAATATGGCAAGTGCTCGAGTACTTCATTGTAGCTTTATTAGGGATGGCAGTGACTGCTGAAACAACCTGTTTAACCTGTATAAAACCACACAAAATAGCCGGTTTGTGAAATAAATGATTTTTTGGTTTTTTATTCCAACTATTGCCTGTAATACATGTAGAAATGGGACAAAGATGGAAAAATTTTGATCTCTCAGTTTCAAAATACTTAGAACCAAAATATTAAATTAACTAGGCAACTGAAAGAGGACCAAGTCAATCCACCATTTGCTGCTTTTCTTGAAAAGTGATAAGTTGGCAAATACTACAGAAATTCTAATTTTTGGTAGCTTGGCTCAAAAATCATGTTGTAATCAGGGATCTTACCACTTTTTGCGCATTATGAACAGCTGTTTCTAAAGGGTGACAACTGAGTGAGGTTGAAGAACTCTGTTTTTTGTGTTAATTTGTCTGTTTTCAAGGGCAATAAACATTAAATTGTCTTTGCATGTAAATTCATAAGACAGCAGACCAGATAATTTCTATTTTTATTGTAGACTATGAATGAACTGTTGTTAAGTTTTTAATTAATTACTGTTACCATAACTTCTTTATCTTTTATTATTTAATGGAAATGGCAGACAAATCTCCAATCGCTTAAAGCAACTGAAGCACTGTACTTCACTGCTGTGTCGCTTTGTAAAAACAATCCGGTCTAGGGTTCGTGCCACACTGCAGTACCACAGATTTCCAGTGACAACAATGGGAGCCAATCTTACACACTGCACATACATGCATAACTCTAAACACCACACACAGCAACAAGAGCATTATTGTCTCAACAATGCTCTACCAATTCTTATTCCATGTATTTGTTACTCATTTCTGTTGGTAATGTTTTTAAAATAGAACTGATCACTTTCCCATCTTCTATTATAACACCATATTTCAAAACAATGAAAATTTTGTGAATAAAAGTTATACCCTTTTTAAAAAGATTTATTTAAAAATGAAAAATTTTCACACTGTTGCTGTGGCTGATTGATACTTTAGTTTTTTTTTTTACTCTTTTATTAGTAAAAAATAAAAACCACCTCTTATAACAGACCAAACAAATATCAAAAAGTACTGGTTATTCAGAACTGAAGTTTTTCCCATCCCTAAGCTTTATGGCTGGCACGTGCAATCACACATGAGTGTGCTATATAATATCAACTTTCAGGAAATCAGTGATAGATAGAAACCTCCTCCTGAGTCCAAAGAAAAATTCAGTATGTTAGTTAATTTCGTATGCAGCAATATATGGTCTAATGTGAAAATGTGAATTCATAGCAACACCTGTTTTTCATTGGAAACTTTTGAAATTTTATGCCGTGTGTTACTTATATGTGAAATATCACAATTACTATAATCCTTAGCAAAATGATAGGCACTTCATCATGGTTCTTCAGTTTCACTATTTTGTTGACAGGGAACCAGCAACTTTTTTAAACTCCTTAAAGTGTTTATTAATGATTCTGTCAACAGTTGCAGTATTTATATTAGGCAACTAGTTTTGAACTGTTGACAGAATCATTAATAAATGCTTTAAGGACTTCATCATGAAGCTCACATATAAAGCTATGTTGTTGTTGTTGTGGTTGTGGTTGTGGTTGTTGTGGTCCTCAGTCAGAAGTCTGATTTGATGCAACTTTCAATACTACGCTATCCTGTGCAAGCCTCTTCATCTCTGAATAACTACTGCAACCTACGTCCTTCTCAGTCTGCTTAATGTATTTGTGTCTTGGTTTCCCTCAATGATTTTTACCCCCTACATTTCCCTCCAGTATTAAATTGGTGATCCCTTGATGTCTCAGAATGTGCCCTACCAATGGATCCCTCCTTCTAGTCAGGTTGTGCCACAAATTTCTTTTCACCCCAGTTCTGTTTAGTACCTTCTCATGAGCTACATGATCTACCCATCTAATCAACATTCTTCTGTAGCACCACATTTCAAAAGCTTCTGTTCTCATCTTGTCTAAACTATTTATCATTTCATATATATGGCTATGCTCCATACAAAGACTTTCAGAAAAGACTTCCTGACACTTAGATGTATACTAGATGTTAACAAATTTATCTTCCTTTAGAAATGCTTTTCTTTCTATTCCTAGTCTACATTTTATATCCTCTGCACTTCAGCCATCACCTGCTGCCCAAATTGCAAAACTCATGTACCACTTTGTCTTGTTTCCTAATTTCCTCAGCATCATATGATATAATTTGACTACATTCCATTGTCCTTGTTTTGCATTTTTTGGTGTTATCTTATATCCTTCTTTCAAGGCAATGTCTATTCCATTCAACTACTCTTCCAATTCCTTTGCTGTCTCTCACAGAATTACAGTGTCAAGGACAAACATCAAAGTTTTCATTTCTTCTCCCTGGATTTTAATTCCTACTCCAAATATTTCTTCTGTTTCCTTTGCTTGCTAAATATACAGACTGAATAGCATAAGGGGATAGGCTACAAACCTGTCTCACTCCCTTCTCAATCATTGCTTCCTTTTCATGCCCCTCGACTCTTTCAACTGCCATCTGGTTTCTGTACAAGTTGTAAGAAGCCTTTCACTTCCTCTATCTTACCCCTGCTACCCTCAGAATTTCAAAGAGATTATCCCAGTCAATATATTTAAAAGCTTTCTCAAAGTCTACAAATGCTATAAACTTATGTTTGTCTTTCCTTAACCTATCTTCTATGAGAAGTTGTAGGATCAGTATTGCCTCACATGTTGCTACGTTTCTGCAGAATCCAAACTGATCTTCACAGAGATCAGCTTCTACCAGTTTTTCCATTCTTCTGTAAACTGTTCATGTTAGTATTTTGCAACTGTGACTTATTAAACTGATAGCTCCATAGTTTCCACATTTGTCAGCAACAGCTTTCTTTGTAATTGCAATTATTACATTGTCCTTGAAGTCTGACAGTATTTTGCCTGTCTCATATGTCTTACTCACCATATGGAAGAGTTTGCAATGGCTTGACTCTCTCAAGGCTATCAACAGTTCTAACACAATGTTTCTACTCCCAGGGCCTTGTTTTAACTTAAGATTTTTGGTGCTCTGCCAAATTATTCTCACAGCATCATATCTCCCATCTCATCTTCATCTATATTGTCTTCCAGTTCTATAATACTGCCCTCAAGTATATCTCCCTTGTATAGACCCCCTGTATACTCCTTCCACCTTTCAGCTTTCCTTTCTTTGCTTAAGACTGGTTTTCCATCTGAGCTCTTGGTATTCATATAGCTGCTTCTCTTTTCCCCAAAGCCCTCTTTAATTTTCCACCCTACAACTCCTCATAGAAGATCGGTTAAGGAAAGGTGAACCTATGTTTATATCATATGTAGACTAAGAGAAAGCTTTTGATAATGTTGACTGGACTACTCTCTTTGAAATTCTGAGGGACTGAAAGGCTATTTGCAACTTGTACAGAAACCAGACAGCAGTTATAAGAGTTGAGGAGCATGAAAAGGAAGCAATGATTGAGAAGGGAGTGAGACAGGATTGTATCCTATCCCCTATGTTATTCAGTCTGTGCATTGAGCAAGAGATAAAGGACACAAAAGAAACATTTGGAGTAGGAATTAAAGTCCAGGGAGAAGAAATAGAAACTTTGAGGTTTGTGGTTGACATAGTAATTTGTCAGAGACAGCAAAGGAACTGGAAGAGTAGTTGAATGGAATAGACATTGTCTTGAAAGAAGGATGTAAGATGAACACCGAAAAATGCAAAACAAGTGCAATGGAATGTAGTCAAATTAAGTCATACGATGCTGAGGGAATTAGGAAACAAGACACTTAAACTGGTACATTTGTTTTACAATTTGGGCAGTAGATGATGCTGAAGTAGAGAGGATATCAAATGTAGTTGAATGAAATAGACATTGTCTTGAAAAAAGGATATAAAATGAACATCAGAAAAAGCAAAACAAGGATAATGGAATGTAGTTGAATTAAATCATGTGAAGCTGAGAGAATTAGATTAGGAAATGAAACACTTACAGGTGGTGTCTTATCTTTCCCCCAATTAAATATGCTTCTAAATCCTTACATTTGTCCTTTAGCCATATTACATTTTCTGTCAGTCTCATCTTTAGATGTTTCTATTCCATTTCACCTGCTTCATTCACTACATTTTTGTATTTTATCCTTTCATCAAATAAATTCAATATTTCTTGTGTTTCTGCTAGGCCTCTGCTGCCTTCACTATTTCAGCTCTCAAAGTTATCCATTCTTCTTCTGCTGTATTTCTTCCCCATTATCGTCTGTCATTCCCTAATTCTGAAACTTGTCAACAATCTATGGTTCTTTCAGTTTATCCAGGTCCCACCTCTTTAATTTCCTAGCTTTTTGCAATTATTTCAACTGACATATAAACCAGTTTTCTTACCCTCCCCCTCCTTTCCCCAAATAGTTTCTTTAAATACGTTTGAGAAAGATTTGCAGGATAGCTGACATCAGGATGTCATTCTGTCAGAGTAGCACATCAGCCACTGACTGAACAAGGCCTGTCACAGAAATCCACCCACATTGTGTGCCTGCTAAGAGGCTATATTGCTCATTCTGGGAACTGTGGGTAATGGTCTGAAGGTTGTGTCTTCACTCATGCACAGGTGGGTCCCCAGGCATTCAAGAATCCACCTGAAACATCTGTGGGTCATTGCAGAAATCTGCTCATATATGGCCAGCTACGTCTTTCTTTGACTCCCACTGCTATTTTGTCTTCACCTATATCTCTTTCTCTTTCACTGCCACTTTTTGTCTCCCGCAAATACTGTCTCCTGTCTCCTTCAACAGAAAAAGCACAAATCTGTTCTCATGCCAACATTTTTGGTGAGGAAGGCAGAATGAGGATTGAGCCAGCTGGTTCCCCACTTTTCTGTGAGCCTTATAAAGAGAAAAATAATTGCTTGGAAAACTTTTTTCTTTCTCTCTGTGCTCTGACGGGCTACAGCAGGGTGTGCTAGTTACATAAAATGAATTCTATTGGCCAGTAAAGTTTTGACAGTTTATTTATATACTTCAACACATATAAACAACAAGTAAGTACACATAATACAATGTTAACACAAAATCGTTCGCTGTACATTTTTTCTGGCTACTTGCCCATTGATGGCAGTTCACTGAAAATGTTGAGGTTATGATTTGTATCTTAAAAGAGTAAAAATATTAGTAGAAATATTTTACTGTATTTGCAGTCTTCCCAGTTTAATGGAAGTTTTGGCAGTCATTTTAAATTCTTGTCAGGCATGTTAAGACCCTTTCTAGCCTATTTTTTGCCACAGAAGTACCACTTTGGGCATATTTGTATAGGATTGAATTGCGTATTATACATAAACATCATGCCATAATGTTTTGTTTTTGAGAAAATACTGACTAAAAACATGGTTTGATGACTTAAGAACCCTAATGATCACCATTTGTTCATTACATCACTTAAACCTATATTTACACCTCAGACTGAATATTACGTGCATATTTTACATGCATAAGTACAGTAACTTTGAGCCTCTGGGTCTCTGTAATGCATAATGATATTCAACAAGTTTCGAGATTCTCCAGGAATACGATCTTAAGAACACATGGTAAAAATTTCAACAATTTACCATTAACAGAAATTACAATTAGTACTTATGGTACTCAGAAATCATGGTTTTTCAGGTGTATCTTGATAATGGATACAGATATTCAAAAATGGGAAAATGGCCTTTCTAGATGAATGTCTGAAGAACGTGCACTTAAAATTTGAATCATTTGTTATGGTTAGTTATTTATATAATTGTGACCCACTGTGCAAAAGTGACTTAAAACCAGTTTTTATGGTTTTCTGCATAAATAGGGCACTTTGAACCTCTGAATCTCAGTAACACAAAATGATATCAAAATAAGTTTTTAGTTTCCTTAGAATACCATTTTTAAGAACATACATTAAAAATTTCGATCAAATATCATGAACAGAAATTACAGATGTGGCCATTCCCAGTATTGGAACTGTTCACATCCGAAAATCATGATTTTCAGTGTTTACCCAGGAACTGTCCATAAACAAATGGTGTTTTTATGATCCATCTAATGTTCACTGTAGACCACATGTAATGCAACAGAATCAACCCAATTGCTCAATTTTCATGGGCTGGAGGAAGTGTGTGATGCTTAAATTTTGATCCAGTGCTGTAGGATAGCTAGAGTATGCCTGTCCTTCAATAGTTATACAAATGGTCACTAGGCCAAGGGCTCTCCAAAACAAATTTATGTGGAAGAAATGTTGCTCAGCATGTGTCCGACTAGGTATCCATAGCTTATATTACATGTAGATTTTCAGTAGTTGCCTTAATTCTGATGACTGATGATTACCATTCACTATAGGATTTTCTGCGAAACGAGAACATTTTGTTATGATGTTTCCAGACTCCAGTTCTTGTTTTGGAACAAAAAGTTACCATAGACTGCTCCAGAGAGGCTTACAGGATTTATTAAACAGGATTTTTCTGGTAGAAATTCCTTCACTGGATATTTTAGATTATTTTACTAAGTTCACAGAATTATTCAAGTAAAAGCTTTTTCTGTTAAAAAGTAAAAGATAATGTCATTCTGTACATCAACGTAGCTTGCTTCAAGACAGTACACAGTCACCTACATTCATAGAATAAAATACTGTCAGAACATTAAATTGTTTATTCATATAGTATGAGCCATATGAAATACAGTAACTCACATTTTGGAATATTCCAGGGGTAAAGTGTTAATAAGCCTTTTGAGTAACTGTACTGTCATTTAATTTGAAAACTTTTGGCTTAAAAATCAGCAGTATGAAAAGGATAGGTTGCTACCATTAAGAGAAAAAGGAGAATTGTCTAGATGTCTAAAACTTAAAGCCAATGCCCACCAGCTCAGTTGCCCCAAAACATTAGCTTCAGGTTTTTTATTTTTCAAAATGTGAAAGTTGTTGAAATTCAAAAATACAATCATCATTTCTTGATGAACTAGGCATTCTGATCCTAGTCTAAGGTGTTTCATCAGGTGTGTATGTTAGAACTTCAAGTTCAACACATATATTTTGGAACGACACAACAACACATATAAGTCACAGAGTAAGTTGACAAGCAAGACGTGTACACGTTAGCATTCGAATGAACACTGAGTCCCAGTCTAGCGGCCGCTGCTCGGCTGGCCGCTTAGGTGGCACAGCTGCTGCATAGCTGGCAGACAGCGCTGCACGTAGAGGACGCGCGTAATTGCGCGACGGCACTTTGAATGATCGGCGAGTCACAACACTTTTCCCCGCTTTGAAATTGTTGCACTGGTCTTGATGGAGGTGTCCTGGAGATGGCTAACGTCCATAGGCTTTGGTTGACTCGCCGTAAAGTCTCGAGGAGGAGGCTTCCCGTACGGACGGAAGTGTCCCTGATGATAACGGGTCGAGATGACAGGAGACGTAGGGGTCGAATCTGCTGGGGCCCATGCACCGATCTGCCCGTTGCAGCAAGTCCAGTTGATATGACAGGAGACATGGGCAATGTGTCGGCGTCCGTTGGAGGAGGAGGCGAGTAGATTTGCTCTGACAGAGGACGGTCCTCCGGTTCCTGCATGGGCATGTCTCCTGGTTGCGTCCGTTCTGGTGCTGGCATCGCAATGACGGTGAGAGGGCTGCATTGTGAGTATTGAGAGATGCCAAGATCCCGAGGGTCAGGTAGAGCCAAAGGTGGTGTGGCGGCATTCGGAACAGGCGTTGCTGGCACCCGAGGCCGAAGCTGGTCCGAATGACGCACTGCAACACCCGTGTCCATCTGGATTTCATACAGGCATCTGCCATGGTGTTGTAAAATGCGGCCCAGGCTCCAGTTTGGCCGCCTGCCATATCCCCGTACCCAGATGAGGTCGTCGGCGGTGAACCGGCCAAGTGAAGGCACCCGCGGCCGTGAGGTGGGAGGCCGCAGAAGATGAAGTAGCGTGCGGGGCTGTCGGCCATGTAAGAGCTCAGCCGGGCTGTGGTCCCCATGACGGTGAAACGGTAAGACGCCAGAAACTGGAGAAGGGCATCATCAGCAGCAGAAGAAGTCAGAAGTTTCCGCATCTGAGCCTTAATTGTGCGGACCAGTCATTCAGCCTCACCGTTGGATTGTGGATGGAACGGCAGGGCCGTGACATGCATAACGTTGTGATGAGCACAAAAATCCGCAAATTTGGAAGAGGCAAATTGCGGACCATTATCAGTATCAAGAGTAGAGGGGAGGCCTTCCAAAGAAAAAATGCGGGCAAGAGCACTGGTGGTTGCTGCGGTGGTAGGCGACGTGCAGTGGACAATGAAAGGAAAGTTAGAGTAGGCGTCAATTATGAGGAGCTAATAAGTACCTAAAAAGGGTCCTGCAAAGTCAGCATGAATGCGCTCCCAGGGCTTCTCAGGCGAAGGCCACGGTGACAAAGATTACTTCGGGGCAGCGGCCTGTGACGCACAAGGGCCGCAGGCAGCGACCATGTGTGCTATTTCAGAGTCGATGCCAGGCCAGTACACATGACGGCACGCCAGAGATTTTGTGCGAGACACACCCCAGTGCCCTTGGTGAAGGAGGCGCAAGACCGAAGCACGCAAAGACGCAGGTACCACAACACGCGGCGAAGCATTGTCAGTGGAGAGGAGGATAACACCATCCCTAGCCGTGAGGCGGTAGCGCGAAGTGTAGTAGTTCCGCAACGGATCAGAAGTCTTAGCGGACGGGTGATCTAGCCAACCCTTCTGAATACAGTGTAAAACCTGGGAGAGGGTAGGGTCAGAACCCGTAGCAGCCGCCAGCCTGTCCCCAGTGATGGGGAACCCATCCACAACCCGCTGCTCGGCAACATCCAGGTGGAAACACAAAAGTTCGGCCCTATCGAATGCCTGATCACGACCCATGGGAAGGCGAGACAGTGCATCAGCATTCGCGTGTTGAGCCATTGGCCGGAAATGAATCTCATAATTGAAATGGGACAAGTAAAGAGCCCAACACTGGAGGCAGTGTGCAGCCTTGTCGGGAAGTGACGTGGATGGATGAAACAAGGAAACAAGTAGTTTGTGATCCGTAACAAGATGAAATTTTGAGCCATAGAGAAAAACACCAAACTTATGAAGAGCATAAATGGTGGCCAAAGCTTCTTTCTCAATTTGAGAATACTTTTGTTGGGCATCCGTGAGCGTTTTGGAGGCATAAGCAATGGGTTGTTCCGAACTGTCAGAAAAACGTTGCGCAAGGACTGCACCAACCCCATATTGAGAGGCGTCTGTGGCAAGAACAAGATGTTGGCCAGGTCGATAAGTAGCCAGGCACAGGGCCTGTTTCAGCATAGTCTTCAACTTCTGGAAAGCCGCTTCACATGACGCGGACCAGTGAAAAAGCACGTTTTTATGCAACAGGCGATGCAACGGCTGAGCCACTGAAGCCGCAGACGGTAAAAACTTGTGATGGTATGCTATTTTCCCCAAGAAGGCCTGCAGTTCCTTAACAGATGTAGGGCGAGGAAGGGCATCGATCGCAGCGACAGTTTGTTGAAGCGGACAAATACCATCCTGAGAGAGTTGAAACCCCAAGTACGTGATAGATGCCTGAAAAAATTGTGATTTCTGAAGATTACACTTAAGACCGGCAGTCTGTAAGACATGAAAAAGTGTGCGGAGATTTTTGAAGATGTTCTTCAGTGGTGGAGCCAGTGACAACAATATCGTCCATGTAATTGATACACCCAGGGACAGGGAGCAATAATTGTTCCAAGAATCGCTGAAAGAGAGCAGGGGCGTTAGCAACCCCGAATGGCAAGCGTTGGTATTGATAGAGACCAAAAGGCGTGTTAAGGACCAGAAACTGCCGGGAAGCAGCGTCGAGAGGAAGTTGATGATAAGCTTCTGACAGGTCAATTTTAGAAAAATACTGGCCTCCAGCAAGTTTAGTGAACAGTTCTTCAGGACGGGGCACAGGGTAAGTGTCGATGAGGCATTGAGCATTTACAGTGGCTTTGAAATCGCCACAGAGACGAATATCACCATTTGGCTTAGCAACTACAATGACAGGAGAGGACCACTCACTGGAAGTGACAGGAAGCAAGACCCCTGAAGCAGTGAGACGATCCAACTCCCATTTTACCCGATCTCGAACGGCCACAGGAATGGGCCAAGCCCGAAAAAACTTAGGCCGAGCAGTGGGTTTCAAAGTGGGCTTCAAAGTCATTTGCACGGCCTAACCCAGGAGAAAAAAGGGACGAAAATGTCGTCGACAAGGAATCCAGTTGAGCATAAGGAATAGCATCGGAGACAATATTGACAGAGTCATCTATGGAGAACCCAAAAACGCGAAAGGCATCGAAACCAAAAAGATTTTCTGCGTTGCTCTGGTCGACCACAAATATGGCAACAGTGCAAACGACGGATTTGTAAGATACCTCAGCATTAAACGGTCCCAAGAGAGAAATCTTCTGTTTATTGTACGTCCGTAATTGCCGAGTGACAGGGGACAGGAGTGGAGAACCCAGCTGAAGATACGTCTGAGAATTAATTATAGTGGCAGCAGAACCGGTATCCACTTGCATGCGAACATCTCGCCCAAGGATTTGGACAGTGAGGAATAACTTCCCCGAAAGGGAAGAAGTGCAATTGACAGACAACACAGAATCAGACTCAGCGTCATGTTCATGAACATCGTGTATGTGGTTGGATTTGCAAATGGAAGTCACATGACCTTTCTTTTTGCAGTTGTGACACACAGCCCAACGTTGGGGACAATCCTCGCGTGAATGTTTCGTAAAACACCGCGGACATGAAGGAAGTTGCCGGGGGTTTTGCTGCAGTTTCTCAGCAGGTTGTTTATGGCTATGCCGAGGCTGCACGTGGGAGCGCACAGCAGCCACGTCGGCCGGCGGGGACGCGACGCACACGTCGTCAACAGCGCACAGAAGTTGTATTTCCCCGACATCACCCCACGCCTCTATTTGCGCCCCAACGGCGCGAGAAATTTCAAAAGACTGCACAATGGAGAGAACTTCATCTAGAGTCTGATTCGCCAACTGAAGGGCACGTTGCCGAACTTCTTTGTCAGGCGCCGACCGGATAATAGCATCCCGTACCATGGAATCGGCATAGGATTCTTTGTAAACGTCAGTAACAAATTGATACTTTCGACTGAGGCCGTGAAGTTCAGCAGCCCAAGCGCGATAGGATTGATTCGGTTGTTTTTGACAACGATAAAAGGCAACACGAGAGGCTACCACATGCGTTTGCATTTGAAAATAGACAGACAGAAGTGAGCACATTTCAGCAAAGGACAAAGACGCAGGATCCTTCAAAGGAGCCAATTGCGACAACAACCGGTACATTTGAGGTGAAATCCAGGAAAGGAACAGAGACTTACATGGTTGTTCGTCCGTGACATGAAATGCCAAGAAGTGCTGTCGAAGACATTTTTCATAATCAGACCAGTCTTCCGCCGTCTCGTCGTAAGGAGGAAAAGGAGGTATAGCCAACGACGAGAAACACCCCGTATTTGACGCCGCGACGAAATTGCGAATCGCCGCTGTGAGAAGCGTTTGCTGTTCAAGGAGATTTTGCAATAGTTACTCGACAGTAGCCACGGAACCCTGTGAGTCAACGGTGAAAAGGAAAAATCCACTACCTCATCGCCAATTGTTAGAACTTCAAGTTTAACACATATATTTCAGAATTACGCAACAACACATATAAGTCACAGAGTAAGTTGGCAAGCAAGACATGTGTACACGTTAGCATTTGAATGAGCACTGAGTCCCAGTCTAGCGGCCGCTGCTTGGCTGGCCGCTTAGGTGGCGCAGCTGCTGCCTAGCTGGCAGACAGCGCCGCACGTAGAGGACGCGCGTAATTGCGCGGCGGCACTTTGAATGATCGGCGTGTCACAACAGTGTAAAATACAGATTTTCCAGAAGAAGCTAGTGAGTATTGGATTAATAAAATGATAGCTTCCTGTGATAATATGCTTCATTGGTTGAATTATTAGGAAGCAGAAAAAGAATCCATTCACAGAGCTCTTCTAACAACAAGTTTTCTGGAATTTAAATGGTCAGAACATTTAATCTTGTAAAACTTGTCTGTTTTCCTCTTATGTTGTTCATTTTAAGGCATTAGATGTTGTTTCTGCTTATTCAAACTTTTTATCTTGAGTTGCATCTCACCCATCATGCACACTTCTGTTCATGATTGTATCTGACAAGTATGTTGCACCAAATTTGGTCTCCTGTATGATGGGCGAATAAATAACTAAAAATAGTGATTGCATGGCATCCTAATATTATTGGTTTACCACAAACGTTGTGCAGGATCATGTACTTTGGAAACCTCAAAATGAAATTCAGAAGAAAAATCAAGCAATCTATTCCTGAAAACTGACACAGTGAGATCCTGTCAAGAAATATTCTGGGAAAATGAAGCAGATGTACTACTATTTAAGAAATAGATTAAGTAGTGTGAAAACCACATGTGGAACTACATACTATTACTTAATTCTATTTTAATATATATGTGAAACATTTTAAGAAGCAAATGAATTATTAACTTGCTCATACTGAGAAATAAGGGGCAATCTCTAAATACTGTGTTCATCTTGAAGGAAGACAATTTCTCAGTCAAGATTGCATTTCTAAAATCTTTATGGTAATTGGTTTCAGTAAAAGAGAGTTACCATCATCTGATCTGTAAACAGTGTACATTAGATTTAAAGCACATTAATTTATGAAAATAGCATGCAATGTCGTAGCTATAAAACATGGAGCGAGTTATTATTGCACATATCTTGGTAAACATTAATAACAAGTGTCCAATGAGAGCTATAAATGTACTCCATATTTTAATTATTCAGAGAGTTATGTAAGATGCATTTGCATGTCAGTGTTAAAACCAGTATTTACAGTATATTTTGCCAAGTGCATCATCCGATGTTACAATTCACACAGTACATCACTGACGCAATAGCACCTCTGAACTGACACATGAGAAAAGTTACTAGAGAACATGTTGGCATTTAGTGCCACTAGGGGTTACATGTGTATTCATGTTACTGTCAGTTGCAAATATAAATATGTAATTTTAATAATGCCGTAACTTATGTACAATTATATATAGTATAGATTTTTGTTGTGACAACAATAAGTTGAAAAAGACAACATGTCATTAAGGCTGCAGCCTGAGTCATATTTCAGAATCCTATCCATGTACACCATAATTGGATGGATAAAAAAATCTGCTCACCAAGCAGCGCCAGAAGAACACATATAAAAGGTATCACGTATGCAAGCTTTCGCAGCAGTGGCTCCTTCTGGCAGAAAGGTTGAAGGGTTAAGAAAGAGGGGTGAAGTAAAAGGACTTGACAAGTTTAGGAAAAGAGACAGAGTTCGGAAAACTCACTCAGAATGCAAGGTCAGGAGAGACTTACGAGATGGGAAGGAAAGGCATATAATTTTGGACTCTCAACAAACTCTACAAAGGGAAAACATTAAAATCTCAAATCCAAGATAATAATATGGAAGCAGTGATTAAGAAAATTCACTGAGACAATAAAAGATTTAGGTAAATAGTATGATGTGTATGTTGTCTGTGGATATAAGCAAAGACAAAATATGTGATGTAGGTGGATAAAGGTCACAGTAGAATGTTTAGTCCATGACCAATCCAGCCTAAGGCAGTTGAAATGAGGCGACATTCAGCTCTAAGGGAACACAAAAAATCAAGTATATAATGTGATCCTTTGCTCATGGTCTATGTGTGGTGAAACTTGAAAACCAAAAATCCAATAACTAGGCTACAGCATTAATTATGCATTTTTTAAAATTATTGTCTGTGAAGCCTAACAAAAGGAGCTAAAGCCAAAGAAATTAGTTGCAGTGTACTATGAAAAATTTTAAAGAATGTTTCTGTAAAATCTAAGAGGCCATTAAGAACGTTATACTGTGTCACTTCTTATGAATATATATTTTAAATTTTCCAGACTATCTTAACTATTTGCCTTCAGCAACATAGTGGAGAATTTTGTAGTTGTGAAGAATTTTGTGCTTTGAGTCTCGCAGATGATTGCCAAATTCTGTGTTATTATATGTAGGTCAAAACAGGTGATCTTTTATTTTGCCAGATATAGAGAACATGCTGGCAAACATAAAAACACAGCATCATCTGCGAGACTGCAGTTTCTTTGTTAGGCTTCAAAAATAATATTTTTTAAAAGTGTGTAATTAAATACCATAGCTAGCTTACTGGCTGTTTTGGTGTTCAAGTGTCACCACAAGAAGACCATGAGCTATAGATATGTTGGGTACTTGACATATCACTTTACCTTAGAGCTGAACATCACCTTGTTTCACCTGTCTTAAGCTGGATTATGCATGGACTTATCATATTGTTGTGACCTTTATGTACCCATATTGTGTATTTTGCCCTTGCTTATATCCACAGGTAATATATTGTGTAATTACACATTGTACTTATGACTATATTCCCATTTTCTCTAACATGACTATATTCCCATTTTCTCTAAATCTATTAGTACTTCATTGAACTTTCTTTGTCACCACTGCCAAGGTATTATCTTGGTTTCGAGATTTTAATGTTTTCTCTTTGTAATGGTTGTTGAGAGTCTAAAACATTTTTGCACCAGGGCTACGCAACTGTTTCCAGAAAGTCCTGAAATAATTTATGCTTTGTGGTTGGTACTGTAGTTAGAAGTCAATTTTTTGCACATTTTAAACAATATGGTATCTTCAATTAACAACTCACATGCAACTTAATTTTTCAGAGCCATCAGCATTGATGCGTAAAATTCTTTTGTGATAAGTTTCCCTTTGTTCCCCTCTGTGGCAAATTTTGCACTTATTGGCAAGTGTCTTATTTAGAATACTGAAGAAAAGTAGTTTCATCAAATTAAATATGTCCTTAGGTTCTTAGTACTGCTTAAAAGTTCTTATAATCTACCACTCAGCTGTTCAATTAACAGTTTCCAAATTTTCACTATTTTGTTCACTATATTTAGTTTTACTCCTAACTTTGTGCAGCTACATCTGTTCTTTGATTAACTTAAACTCTTTAGAGCATTTTTTACTCTTTGTTCTGTCCAAAGAGAAGACTACTGAAAGAGCCTTCCCATCTCTTTCTGTAACTTTACCATTATGAAAGAACAACAGAAAAGACTTAAAACACGCAGCACAGTTCTATATTCACGTAAGTAATGTCTGTGTACAGTGCTACAAATAATGGCTTTTGCTAGCTTCAGAACTTGTTTTTTCTTCTTACAATTCTGATCAAAATTAAAGTGCCCAGGACTCAAGACAGTTGACCTTAATGTAGTTTTTGTAAACATTGAATCGATATTGTGAAAGTATAAATTTTGAATAGACTGATAGAAAACATTGTAAACAAAAGGAAAATGGTACTTCTGAGGCCATAAGTAAAAGTAAAGTTGTACAGTAAAATGAAATCTAGATGACAGCTGAGGCTTAAGGAATACTGTATGAGAGTTGATGAAGATAGCATGCCCTCTGTTATAAATCTGCATATAAAGTTATATTTTGACTGTGGGAAGCATTAATTGTTGTGATAAATAATTATAACAGTATAATAACAGTTTAGTGCTTTCTGTTGTATTAACTTCTCAGTATTAAATATTCATTACTTTTAGCAGAGTGTATTAAAATTATCTTATCCATGTGCTAAATAATGTTGCAAAGTTCAGTCTTTGAATATCCAGTTGTTCTTTGCTTTGCAGATATGACTTCTTTCTTGTATCACAATCAGTGCGCCAAGGGACAGTGAGTCCAACATCTTACAATATTATTTATGACCACCTTGGCTTGGATCCGGATAAAATACAGCGTCTTACATACAAATTGACTCACATGTACTTCAACTGGAGTGTAAGTATTATAAAAAAAGGTTATGTTTATGCAAGCATTTGGAGACAATGGTTCCTTCTTCTGGCAGAAGGGTTGAGGGGGAATGAAGAGAGGTTTGTTTTTTGTGTTTGACATATATGTGTGTTTCTGAATCAGTAGAACTATTACTAGTGACTCATTAAACCATCTGTCTCTATCCACGGTTGATAAACATCTGAACAATCATTTGAATATTGTACCTGAAAATGAAGTTAAATGACTTAGAAGGTGAATACTACATAATGGCAACCGAGAGGAGTATTGTAAATTCATATTACTAAAGTGCGCGTCATCTATGTTGGCGGCCGAGTTTAGGTTCGTTCTGCGCATCTGACGTCACAAAACACAGTCAGCCAATGAACAGAGAACGACGTTGCCAGATCTTGTCTGCAGTGCAGAGCACGGACGAGTGTCTTCAGTTTTAGAAACGTTCAGTCATAAATAAAGTAATAGAACAAAAGCAATGTCTTGATAGCAGACTTTCTTTTATAGAAAGTTTGGAAAAAGCATTCTTTATACCAACTGCTTCATATTCTATTAATTAATTAAACCAAACATGTAATAAGACTCCTAATTCAGGCGATAGCAAGGAAAGGTGTTTGTATCAGTCCCACGAACAGCTTTTTCGCAATAAAGAAAAGCGGTGATTGTTTATTTCCTATTGTACTTCGACGAAGTGTGAGTAATTCATAGTCATACCAACAGTGTTTGTCAGTATTTTGCGTCACGTGTTAGAGTCCTCATGAAGTTACATTGTGAAACCCTCATGAAGTTACGCTGTGAGACGAGCTGCGTTAGTGTAACGGTCAAGGTGTTGGGCTGCTGAGTGAAAGGTTATGAGTTCAAACCTTGTGCAGTGCTTAATATTTTCTTTATTTAAAAACAATATCGAAATGTCGTGCTTCATGAATTTTATTTGTTTGAATGCAATTTTTTTTAAATTTCTAGTGCTTTGTCTCTTCATTAACCCTTTCGCTGCTGCAGACACGTGATCCCTGCATTCCGCGCTGTGCGCAATTTTGTCATCACTGCGCTGCTCACCTGTGCAGACACACGGTGTTCCCACTGCTTTGACACACTTATCATTCGATATCACAAAAACTATTTGGCACAAAAATTTGATTTTTACACATCTTCTTGACTGATACCTTCCCCCCACAAATGACTTAATTTTGTTTCAATGTTCAACGCAGTTATGGTGCAGCATTAAATGTAGTAAACCATTGCAAAAAATTTTGAAGAGATTGCAGAGGTAAAACTCCATAGCGTATACTTTCCTTATGGTCGATTTTAGTTGCCACAATGTTGAGAATGAAATGTGGACAAGATACCTAAATTTCATATAAAATTTACTGTATATCAATATCTCATTTAATTTAAGTACCACATAGGTGTTGTATGTAATATTGAGAAATATTCCGTCTTTCGCGACTGTAATAAAAGTTTTATTTACACCAGGCGCGTTTGGCTTTATTTTAAAGCACTTCAATCATTACGACACATACGACACCTATGTGGTACTTAAATTAAATGAGATATTGTTATACAGTAAATTTTATATGAAATTTAGGTATCTTGTCCACATTTCATTCTCAACATTGTGGAAACTAAAATCGACCATACGGAAAGTATACTCTATGGACTTTTACCTCTGCAAAATCTTCAAAATTTTGTGCAGTGGTTTACTATATTTAATGCTGCATAATAACTGTATTGAACATCGAAACAAAATTAAATCATTTATGGAGGGAAGGTATCAGTCAAGAAGATGTGTAAAAATCAAATTTTTGGGCCAAATAGTTTTTGTGGAATCGAATGATAAGAGTGTCATAGCAGTTGGAACACCATGTGTCCGCACAGATGAGCAGTGCAGTGACAAAATCACGCGCAGCGCGGAATGCAGGGAGCACATCTTTGTAGCAACGAAAGGGTTAATGCAGCCGTGGTGGCTTTACTTCATGAACTGCACGCTCCCCCCTGAACGTAAGCTTGCAAACTATGCTATACTATGGCCTGCTTCTCTTGGCACGTGCGTCGCGTGCAACTAGCAACGCAGCAATCTCCCGCGTCTGGGCGGGCATGCGTGAGCTGCCAAGATAAAAGAATTGAACTATAGTAAATACAGATGAATGCCCAAGAGTTCTTTATTGAAACATGGTTAAATGAAACTAAAAACAGTTCAGCATGTCTGTGATGTGATGTGAAGTACATTATTAGCAATTATGCATTCAATTAGCTTTGCCTAATGTAAAGGATTTCACTTCACAAATTATTATTTTTAATAAAAATATTGAAAAGCCAAGAAATTTTAAACTTTGAAATAATTTTAAGTTTACATCTAATTTTGTATAATCCAACTGCTCATGCTTATTCAATATGGTATCACTATATTTTTATCGTATTATTGTAATTTATTGTATGCAAGAAGCACTCAAGCTGCTGCGTGACTGTCGCTTTTGCATTACCCTCTCCCTTTCCTCTTCTCCCTCTAACTTATTTGGAGCAGTACATCTCAGTGCTAATTGGTTTCATAAGGTATGCAGTAGTGATGACAGTAAAATATTGGAATGGAATGGGCTAAGGGGTAGAGGTTGCTGCCCTTCAGGCTCATCTATATGACCATGCCCACCCACCCTAAGAAAGTAGAACAGAAATTAGAGTTTGGAAGTGGCATCAAGCAAGAGATGAAATAGCCTTAGCACTTTCTTCAACAGTTTTCTCAGTAATGTGGAAAATAAATTTGACATGCAGCCTCAGGTAACTGCAAATGAGCCTCACATTACTGTAGAATGAAGTCCTATAGTAAAAGCTAACTTACCCCATAAAAGGCGTGGCCATTTGTGGAAGCAGCCACTTGGTTTACCAACATAGTTGCAGCTACTGTACAGAATCCTATTCAGGCATGACCACTAACAATCTGTATACATGAATGTCCACTACCAGACTGTGGCCAAGAGTTAGCTGGACTATCCAGTTGCCAAGCATTACATCCAATAGGGTCTGCTTGACTTACTAAGAGCTTCTACTCCTTAGAATCTTCCCACCAGCACCAGCTTTTAAGACATGAGTAGGTGGGAATTCTTCCTGCAACATATCCTTTGTTCCCATAACCCCCCAATCGACCATCACAAGTCCTTGTCCTACACCTGTCTCTGTGCCCTTCCCTGCTCCCACACCTGTTTCACACAAGTTTTCTGCCATCCCACTGAACCTTACTTAGTTCCTTTTCCCTTCTCTGCTTCCTCTACCGTGCACCCTCCCCTCTATCACTGCCCAGCACAGCCTCCCAGTGCTGTGTCTAGGCCCATCTTTCTGTACCTGCCACATCCTTGCACACCCCCACAGCATCTTTCCCCATACATACCTGCTATTGGTCCCCCTATCTCCATCTCTTTCCACAACCCACCTCCACGGAGATCACTATTCACTTTAGAGTCCTGAATTTATGTGGCAAAATTGTTTGTGAATGTGTTTTCCTAAATCTCAAGGAGGACACTTTCTGCTGCTTGATGCCTCCAACAAGCAGTGAGTAGTTTACAAGTTAAAATGGTGTCTGGAGGGGTTTCCAGGATTGTGGGCATCCAAAGTGAGTTTTAAAAAGGATGGGAGGGTTAAAATTCGGTACTCTCAATCTATTCCAGTGCATGTAATACAGTCAGGTGATTGCACATTTTTTCTAAACTTATGTTCACACAACATT
This sequence comes from Schistocerca americana, assembly GCF_021461395.2. Taxonomy (NCBI): domain Eukaryota; kingdom Metazoa; phylum Arthropoda; class Insecta; order Orthoptera; family Acrididae; genus Schistocerca; species Schistocerca americana. The sequence continues at coordinate 58,530,500 of NC_060119.1, forward strand.
CTTTTGTGTATGTGTCCCTGAAGATAAAACCACAAGAAGATAACCACAAGAGAAACGAAATGACCATCGAAATGAAATGTAAAATCATTGAAAAACATGAACGTGGGTGAGCCTTGCTGATTTAGCATGCACATACAATTGGTCTACATCAACTTTTTGTACTGTTCTCAAGAACAAGGACAAGATTAAGGAGGTAGATGCTGAAAAGGGAGTGACAAGACTAGCTAAACAACTGTTTCATATTCTGGACAATGTTGAAATGTTGCTCCTTATATGGGTAAATGAAATGCAATGAGAACATGATTTGTGAGAAGGCGAGAATGATTTTCACTGACCTCACTAAGGAGACACCAGGGTCATCAGTGGTTGAAGAAGTGTTTAAGTTGAGCTGTGTGTGGTTCGAGAAGTTTAAGAGAAAAACTGACATCCACAGCGTTGTGAGAAGCAGTCAAGCAGCCAGCTCCAACACAGAGGCAGCAGAAAGTGTGGGAATCGGTTGCATCATGCACTAAAAATCATCACCCCAATAAAGCAGTGGCTATGCTCACTACAAATTTATTTGATGATAATGATGTGTTGCATTTTTGTCAAGTGTTGAAGTGTCAGCAGAAACAAATGACTATAGCTAGCTTCCTAGTAAAAAAGAATTATTTATGTATCACAAATAATAAAGTACATAATAATATGTGTATAATTTTCTTTGAATAAATGGCAACAGTAAGATAGAACTAGAACTTTTAGTACTTTTTCTGCATGGAGTGTATATCTTATTCCACATTAATTTATATGGGATAAATTGTTTCACTTAATGAGTGTTTCGCACTACAAGTAAGATTCTGGAATGAATTAGGCTCGCTATGTGATGTTCCGCTGTACTGCAGTCCAACACATGTGTAAATTATTCCATAGATCTTCAACATTAGATAACTTCAGTTTTCTGACCTCCCTGTCAACTTCTTCCCATAAGAGTTAAATGGAATTTAAATCAGCTGACTGACATGGCCAAATCATATTCTTCAGTTCCTCATATTCCTCTTTTCTATTGACATAACTTGTGCATGATATAGAAGCATATTTGGGTTTATTGTCCTGGTGCAGAACAAACCCATGACCAGTAAGGCACAAATTCTCTTATAAACAACACTGAAGAGGAAATTGTAAATGAAACAAGCAATTTAATTCAATCTACCAGTAACCTCTACAAAACACCTAGATTCGTGGTGAGTGTATTATGTACAGAAGATCAGTCAGTGATCGATATAAAGAGACAATAAACCATGATTTAAATGAAAACTGTAACAATCTAGAAGCTGCGTTCGTAAATCTGAATAAGTTCTTAAGCAATAAATGTTTGGGCAAAAACGATCTTCATTTAAATCGGTCAGGTTCCAAAATCCTTAGCGAAACTTTCACTGATACATATAAAATTCTGAAAAATGGGAGAAACTTATAAGAACTGATGGGGATGAGAAACAGTTTGGTTAGAAAAATGGCAAGACCAAGAAAGAGTATGCTTGAGACCATAAATAGGAATGAATGTCCCTACATAATGCATTTGAATATAAATGGTCGAATTACAAATCATTCTGTCTGAATCTAGAAATATCAGAGTTATTTGTACCAGGAAACATTGGCTTGCATCTGACAATGTTAAAATTTGTAAAACAATTGAAAATTTTGAAGAAGCCAACATCTTTTGCAGACAAGAGAAATCACATGGAGGCTGCTGATATAAAATAAGAAAAATGAAGGGTGTATATTGGAAGCTGCTGTTCAAATTGAGGGACCTAAATGTCATAGTAGTTTCTATTTATAGAGTACCATAGAAAGCTGCAATTGAAGCTTCTCTGGTAAAATTTCACTGCCTGTTTGAAGATCTAAGTACATAAAAAGGAAAAGATGGTAATAACTGTTGAGTAAAAAAGTGCACACATGTAATGATAATATTCTAACAAATTATGTATTTCAAGAGGTTTATAAATTTTGCATAGAATTAGGAATCTCTGACCACTCTGCATTTTTCATTGAACTACCACAAATTAAGACAGAAATTTCATGTATTGAAAGCCATGTGAAAAGGAACTTTAATGAAAAAAATTCAGTTACTTTTAGATATAAGTTATGAGAGGTTGAATGGCCTTACAACTGCTGTATTTCGATTAATAGAGTAATAGTAATTTTAACAATTTTTAAGTATCTTTCTTGAAATATGTAATGAAACTTTTTGACTTAGAACCACATGTAACAAAACCACTAACAAACTTATATGGATAACTCATGGCATAAAAATTTCTATTGCCAGAAAGAGGCAACTCCAAAATGAACTGAAATATAATAAAAACAGGTGCTTTACTTGTAAAGCTGTATTTAAAAAAGTTGTGAAGGCAGCCAAACAAATGCAAAAAGAAGTTCATTGTACAACATAATAGTAAGACAAAAGCAATGGGGTCTGTTGTCAAATCAGAGTCAGGTGTTAGTTAATAGTAATGAAATATCTAGGATTAGAGTAGATGATAGGATTGTAAATGAATCCTTAATAAATGCGGCGAAGTCAGATCTTGATGTAGCAGAGTATCAGAGTAAAGTAAATCCCTTTGGACTCCACCAAGAAGCTGAGTCTCTTACAGATTTTAAAAAAGTCACAGAAAGGATATGGAAATTGTTATATTGTCATTACAAAATAAAAACACTGCTGGGTGGGATGGGATACCCACTAAAGCAATTAAAACAGTGTGTGACATAAGAAGCCTCTCCTAGCTAAAATATTCAACAAATCTTTTGTACAGGGATGCTTTCCTTATGTTTTGAAGTATGCCAAAGTCAGACCTCTGTGCAAGAAAGGGTTGAGAGAAGATTTGGGAAACTATTGCCCTATTTCTGTTCTTCCAGTCCTCTCAAAAGTGTCAGAGAAAGTACTTGCAAACCAGATCAAAAATTTTATTGTAAAAAATATTATAAGTAACCAATTTGCATTTTAACCAGGGAAAACACTCTGGACACAGTGAATAACTTCATTAGAAAGATATGCAAATCATTGTATCAGAGGTGTAAAGTTGCAGGTATCTTCTCTTCTGTGATCTCACAAAAGCATTCAGCTCCGTGAGTCATGACTTGCTTATCTACAAATTAGATGGTGCAAACTGTCACACATCATATTTACACAACAGAAAACATAGGGTTACTGTCACTTCAGGTGCAGTGAATAATTATTCTAAATGGAGTAAAGTATTACAAGGAGTACCTCAAGGCTCCATTTTGGAACCAGCCCTGTTCCTATCTTACCTATAAATATAAATTCCCCATCATTTCTGCTTGCAGATGATACTTCTGTTTTAATTGAAGAATATAATGCAGAAAAAATTTTGAGCTCCTTCATAAGCACACTGGATACCTGAACAAACAGGTTCCAGTTAAATGGGTTGATACTGAACATTGCAAAAACCCGTACCGTTCTTTTTGAAACCAAATATTCAACGTGTGTTGAACTTAAAATACAACATATCAACTTATGGAAGGAATTGACACGATCAAATTCCTAGGAATAAATGTGCACAAGAAAGCTGGAATACACATATTGACTTCCTATCAAATAAACTATGCAGTTTTGCATTTGCAATGCAAATACTAGCAAATTCCACTGGCTTCAGTACATGAAAAATTGCTTATATAGTTATTTTGAATGTGCTACTACATAGGGAATAATTTTCTGTGGAAGTTCAAGTAGTATATCTTGAATGCTGAAACTGCAAAAGGGAATTGTCTGATACATGTGTACTGCAAAGCAGACAGTCTTGTCGTCCATTATTTCAGAAACTACAAATTCTTTCGGTTCCCCCCCCCCCACATACAGTGATGAAATTATAGTCTTCCTACACAGCGGACAAAAATTATTTGAGGAGAATTATTTTAACCACACTTATAACATGTTGTTGTTGTTGTGGTCTTCAGTCCTGAGACTGGTTTGATGCAGCTCTCCATGCTACTCTATCCTGTGCAAGCTTATTCATCTCCCAGTACTTACTGCAACCTACATCCTTCTGAATCTGCTTAGTGTATTCATCTCTTGGTCTCCCTCTACGATTTTTGCCCTCCGTGCTGCCCTCCAATGCTAAATTTGTGATTCCTTGATGCCTCAAAACTTGTCCTACCAACCGATCCCTTCTTCTAGTCAAGTTGTGCCACAAACTCCTCTTCCCCCAATCCTATTCAATACCTCCTCATTAGTTACATCATCTACCCACCTTATCTTCAGCATTCTTCTGTAGCACCACATTTCGAAAGCTTCTATTCTCTTCTTGTCCAAACTAGTTATCGTCCATGTTTCACTTCCATACATGGCTACACTCCATACAAATACTTTCAGAAACGACTTCCTGACACTTAAATCTATACTCGATGTTAACAAATTTCTCTTCTTCAGAAACGATTTCCTTGCCATTGCCAGTCTACATTTTATATCCTCTCTACTTCGACCATCATCAGTTATTTTACTCCCTAAATAGCAAAACTCCTTTACTACTTTAAGTGTCTCGTTTCCTAATCTAATTCCCTCAGCATCACCCGATTTAATTGGACTACATTCCATTATCCTCGTTTTGCTTTTGTTGATGTTCATCTTATATCCTCCTTTCAAGACACTGTCCATTCCGTTCAACAGCTCTTCCAAGTCCTTTGCTGTCTCTGACAGAATTACAATGTCATCGGCAAACCTCAAAGTTTTTACTTCTTCTCCATGAATTTTAATACCTACTCCAAATTTTTCTTGTTTCCTTTACTGCTTGCTCAATATACAGATTGAATAACATCGGGGAGAGGCTACAACCCTGTCTCACTCCTTTCCCAACCACTGCTTCCCTTTCATGCCCCTCGACTCTTATAACTGCCATCTGGTTGCTGTACAAATTGTAAATAGCCTTTTGCTCCCTGTATTTTACCCCTGCCACCTTCAGAATTTGAAAAAGAGTATTCCAGTTAACATTGTCAAAAGCTTTCTCTAAGTCTACAAATGCTAGAAATATAGGTTTGCCTTTTCTTAATCTTTCGTCTTAGATAAGTCGTATGGTTAGTATTGCCTCACGTGTTCCAACATTTCTACGGAATCCAAACTGATCTTCCCCAAGGTCCGCTTCTACCAGTTTTTCCATTCGTCTGTAAAGAATTCGCGTTAGTATTTTGCAGCTGTGACTTATTAAACTGATGGTTCGATAATTTTCACATCTGTCAAAACCTGCTTTCTTTGGGATTGGAATTATTACATTCTTCTTGAAGTCTGAGGGTATTTCGCCTGTCTCATACATCTTGCTCACCAGATGGTAGAGTTTTGTCATGACTGGCTCTCCCAAGGTCATCAGTAGTTCTAATGGAATGTTGTCTACTCCCGGGGCCTTGTTTTGACTCAGGTCTTTCAGTGCTCTGTCAAACTCTTCACGCAGTATCTTATCTCCCATTTGGTCTTCATCTACATCCTCTTCCATTTCCATAATATTGTCCTCAAGTAGATCGCCCTTGTATAAACCCTCTATATACTCCTTCCACCTTTCTGCCTTCCCTCCTTTGCTTAGAACTGGGTTGCCATCTGAGCTCTTGATATTCATACAAGTGGTTCTCTTCTCTCCAAAGGTCTCTTTAATTTTCCTGTAGGCAGTATCTATCTTATCCCTAGTGATACAAGCCTCTACATCCTTACATTTGTCCTCTAGCCATCCCTGCTTAGCCATTTTGCACTTACTGTCGATCTCATATGTGAGACGTTTGTATTCCTTTTTGCCTGCTTCATTTACTGCATTTTTATATTTTCTCCTTTCATCAATTAAATTCAATATTTCTTCTGTTACCCAATGATTTCTATTAGCCCTCGTCGTTTTACTAATTGATCGTCTGCTGCCTTCACTACTTCATCCCTCAGAGCTACCCATTCTTCTTCTACTGTATTTTTTCCCCCATTCCTGTCAATTGTTCCCTTATGCTCTCCCTGAAACTCTCTACAGCCTCTGGTTCTTTCAGTTTATCCAGGTCCCATCTCCGTAAATTCACATCTTTTTGCAGTTTCTTCAGTTTCAATCTGCAGTTCATAACCAATAGATTGTGGTCGGAATCCACATCTGCCCCTGGAAATGTCTTACAATTTAAAACCTGGTTCCTAAATCTCTGTCTTACCATTATATAATCTATCTGATACCTTTTAGTATCTTCAGGATTCTTCGAGGTATACAACCTTCTTTTATGATTCTTGAACCAAGTGTTAGTTATGATTAAGTTATGCTCTGTGCAAAATTCTACAAGGCGGCTTCCTCTTTCATTTCTTCCCCCCAATCCGTATTCACCTACTATGTTTCCTTCTCTCCCTTTTCCTACTGACGAATTCCAGTCACCCATGACTGTTAAATTTTCGTCTCCCTTCACTACCTGAATAATTTCTTTTATCTCGTCATACATTTCATCTATTTCTTCATCATCTGCAGAGCTAGTTGGCATATAAACTTGTACTACTGTAGTAGGGATGGGCTTTGTGTCTATCTTGGCCACAATAATGCGTTCACTATGCTGTTTGTAGTAGCTAACCCGCACTCCTATTTTTTTATTCATTATTAAACCTACTCCTGCATTACCCCTATTTGATTTTGTATTTATAACCCTGTAATCACCAGACCAAATGTCTTGTTCCTCCTGCCACCAAACTTCACTAATTCCCACTATATCTAACTTTAACCTATCCATTTCCCTTTTTAAATTTTCTAACCTACCTGCCCGATTAAGGGATCTGATATTCCACGCTCCGATCTGTAGAACACCAGTTTTCTTTCTCCTGATAACGACGTCCTCCTGAGTAGTCCCCGCCCGGAGATCCAAATGGGGGACTATTTTACCTCCGGAATATTTTACCCAAGAGGACGCCATCATCATTTAATCATACAGTAAAGCTGCATGTACTCGGGAAAAATACGGCTGTAAAAAAATAAGAAGTAAAAACAATTTTATGATGCTCACACACCAGTTGAAATGCACAGACTCCACAGTATATAAGGATGACAATATGTAACAAGTTAATGGGCTAAATATATTTAATATGAAGCCAGAAATTTAAAAACTAGTGTACAACAGTTCTGTGGGAGAAATGCTACTTTTCAATAGAAGAATTCATAGAGGATGAAATGATAATTTGAGCAAGGGGTAATTAAGTATACAGATTTTATTGTATGTATATATAACAAAAATTGTATTATTATTGTGATGATGCATTTTGTTAACATCAGGTGTTCTGTGTTCATGGTGAAATTCTACTGCAATTTTGGTGCCTCTTGTACCTGAATCAAATGATTTAGATTAGGTATGTTATGAGACAAACCATAGTTTTTATTTCACAAACCAGTTTTCAGCTGTTACGTCATCATCAGGTACGGAGATAAATATGTAGAGCAGTGAAATTTTAGCAGGGTGAAAGCTTTTAAACTAGTGCACATTCAGAGTATTTCAATTTCCAAATAGGAAAATTGTTAATGTTGGATTTAGAAATAAATTGAGAGGATTTATTTCAGTGAAAATGTGATGTAAGATTATTTAACTAAAATAAAATAAGTGACACATTAACTAATGAACTAAACAACAAATTGCAACAGTAGCTCTGAGAAGAAAATAAATTGAATACTAAACTTTGGTAACATTTTCCAAAGGAGGGGCTGAACAAAATAACCTTGTCATTAACAGGTCCTAAATTACAAACATATATATATATATATATATATATATATATATATATATATATATATATATATATATATATATATATATATATATATATATATATATATATATATATATACTAATCAAACAATGGAAAATCCAGGATGGATAGTGAAACGTTTATACCAGTGCGGTCAAGCAAGTAAGAGGGGCAGCTGTAATTGATTGGAGTAAAGATGAGAGCACACCTATTGTTTCTGTTTTTTGTGCATTATTGGTTCCACCAATGTAGGAGGCTAGTCATTGTTTGATGTTACTTGTCTGATCATATTTAATTCAATTTGGAAGTTGTCTTCACTCAGGGCAATTGATATAGTGCACTGTATCATTCAATGAAAAGCAGCATGTTCATGGGTTGCTGGGTGTTGAGAATTGGCAGATATTACAATATTTGTGGTGGTAGATTTCCTACAAATTATGAAAGTACAAATATGATCACTGAACTAAATAATTTACACAATTACCCCAAACTCCATTGTGAATTGTATACTGTTGTGTTTAAAATTTAGTTGGTTGAAGAATTTTTTAAGTTGTCTGGTACTGCCTGTTCATAAACACAGTAATTCTTCCACACAGTCAAGCTGAGGAGAGAGGGGATTATTTTCCAAAAATTGTTTTCAAAATTGTCCATGAAGATTGCTTAATCAATCCCATGTGGTTCCCTTCCTTCTGTGATACTAGATTACCCACAAAACATGCCAATACCATAACTGACCTCCACCATGCTTTGCTGTTGGCATCTCACACTGACTGTTCGTACGTTCACCACAAGGTCGATGAACAAGCATTCAGTATAGGCTTCCAAAAAAATTCAACCTTAGATTCGTCTTTGAATAGTACCTTGGACCATTGCTGCATGCTCCAATTCTTATGATGCTGTGCTACTTGCAATCTTTTCATCTTATTTTGTTTGAGTAGTGGAGGTTTTTTAGCCACTATGCAGCCCTTTAGACCTTCTTCACAAAGATGGCTCACTGTTGATACAAAGATTGGAGCTGCTCTCATAGTATTAATTTTCTCACAAATTTCAGCCGCATTATGAGTCCTCTGTTGTTTACTCTGTACACATATGAACTGATCTTCAAATGTGATGTTACTCTTGGTCTTCCAGGTCTTGAAATACTCACACTGGCACAAGTTTGCTTGAACCACTGCAATGTATACAGCTTTGTAGATTGGGCTACACCAACTTTTGCTGCTGCTGTTCTACTTCAATAGCCTTCCTGATACAGAACTACAATGCCAGTATGTTTTTGTTTCCAATCTCCTTCTTCTGTCCCATTAGGAGATAACGTGCTATGAAGCTGATCAGGTATACTCACTGCTAGATGCACACATTTTACTGTAAACTAATGCGAACTGATAGCTACACAGGCAGCTGAAGGAATGAGGCTTATTCCAATAAACCCTCTTAGGTAAAGGCATGTCACTGTTGTTGGGATACTCAGCAGCACCAGTCTGTGGAAACATCCAGTCAAATTCACAACGGAAGTGCTTAGTCTTCATGTGTTTTACTATCAGAATGAGGATGTGACAGAATATTTCAAATCCCCGTTTTAACCACAAATCCATAGTTATGGTAGGTGAACAAAAATTTTGTCCCATGAGGATGTGACAGAATATTTCAAATCCCTGTTTTAACCACAAATCCATAGTTATGACAGGTGAACAAAAACTTTTGTCCCATAGTGCAAGGCACAGATAAATCCTAAAATAGTTGAGGCACATGCATGTTTGGAAATCGGAGAAGTACCATCCCGATATAAAAGCTTCTTCTTCATTTGCCCCACGTTGAAAATCTCATAGTATTCTGGTAACAAAAACTTGGGTCAGTGCAAAATTGTTTTACTAAATTAATACAAAAATCTGTATTATACTTTTTCTTAAAGTTTCTCGCATTTACAATTCTAGTATTCCTGCAGGGCTACATTAAATTAATAGGCATAATTCCAGTAGGCACGTAAAACATCATAGTTAATGCAGTGATCTTCAGAAATTAAATTTGCCTTCATGCAAAATTCTGTTTACACCATGGCTCAGGAACACTCATTTCACTTGTGTTGACTCTCCACGACATAGGACAGTTGAGTGACATAAAATGATACAATAGCAAAAGCAACTATGAAATTAGACACGTATAGAGTCCTGATAATGCCTTATGTGCTAAGGACATGTTTTAGATTGCATATTCAACATCCATGCAACCTCTATTCACGATAGGTACCGTTGGGATGAGGTTCAGGAAGAACGTCCCGTGGAAAGTTGCAAAGCCCTTAGTCATCCATAATAGAAATATGACCAAGAGGGAGGAAACAGAAATCAGAGGCATTACAGTGAACTGGGTCTTTGGATGGTGTAAGTCAGTTTTATGTGAAACAGCATGATCTAAACTGATCTGTGCATTTTCAAATGCCAGTACCTCAACTAGAGAGCATTGTAAAGTTAGGGGAAGTTTACGAGGGACTTCTGCAACCGATGTTAATGTATAGCTTGGCAGGGAAGGGGGAAGAAGGCTGTTGAATATGCCTCGTGGCGGCAGTGTGCAGGAGGTCAAGCGGTCAGGATTTGATAGTGGGCATCCAGGGCTGCCGTTAAATGACAAAACAGGAAATTAAGTACAATGAACAGGATATATTTCAATATACGGAGTAGAAAGGGTGTGCCTAGGGTCAGAAGTTAGCAGGTTTAGGCCAGTCTAGGAGGTCGAATAATAAATTAAAATGGGCAACGGATGGGGAAGTGGTTCATGTTAACTAACGGTGGTGGCTGGTCGTGAAAGGCCTTCCAAAAATATGTCTGTTCTGCTCGAGGTCTGGATCACAAGAGAGCGAAGCAAGTGTGTTCTGCTCCACAGGAGGCTCTGGCGTTCACAAGTGTCATTGGTATCCTGTGCACGCTATTGGCTAAAATCAATGGCGTAAATTCGCTAGCAGTGGCAGCAGAGGGCTCAGGGCGTCTCCTGTCAGCAGCTTTAATTGGACAGAACTGCCTTGGTTTTGAAAGGCAAGCGACTTGTGTCACATAGACACGGCGTGAATTACTCTGGGAGAAAACTTGTAAAGATTCCACGGGGCCTTTGAAATAAATTTCTTAAACCAATTCCCTAAAATATTCCTTGACTGGCTACCATCCTGTACAGTGTGGATATCTACTGAGCAGTTGTCATGCAGAGTTATCTTGAGGAGTAGAAGAAAAGGCTTATAGCATATATTAAAGGTATGTGCTCCATCTGAGTGGGGAGTTTGATAGTAGGTGTCATATGTCACACTGTGATCTGTTGAATAGTAAGTGCTGCAAGTTAATGTTGTGGAGCAAGAATGCGAAATAAGTGTGACGTTATAGCTCTGACAATGGTTGCAGTTAGTGGCGTGGGGGCAGAATACAGCTAGTTGCTGCACACTTTGATAAACATGGGGGTCATGTGGCCTTTGCGACATGTGAGCAGGGGATGTGGCCTGTGACATCATGCAGCATGATGGCTGGGAAGAGGTAAGAAGGCATACCTGCCTCGCTGGGACCAGTATGTGTCCTGGTTGTGTGCTCTCAGCGGAAGCAGAGGGGTAAGAAGTAGGCTATTTTGCAATGACTTTTGCATGTGTTCACGATATGCTTGGTGCATCAACACAAGGCTGCGTCTGTGGTCTTGGCATGTATAACATGTTAACACACTCACCACATAGTGGAGATGCTGAGTCGCGATAGGCACAACAAAAAGATTCACAGAATTATAGCTATCGGCCATTAAGGCCTTTGTCAGCAACAGATATACACACACATGCACACACACACTCACACAAACACAACTTGCACACACATCTGCAGTCTCAGGCAACTGAAACCACACTGCGAGCAGCAGTGATGGGAGTGGCGACTGGGCGGGGGTGAGGAGGAGGCTGGGGTGGGGAGGGGGAGGGATAGCAAGGTGGTGGTGGCGGACCTCCACTGGTGCTGCTGCTTGGAGTGTGGTTTCAGTTGTCTGAGACTGCAGAAGTGTATGCTAGTTGCGTTTGCATGAGTGTGTGTGTGTGTGAGTGTATGTGTGTGTGTGTGTGTGTGTGTGTGTGTGTGTGTGTATTGCTGACAAAGGCCTTAATGGTTGAAAGATATAATTGTGTGAATCTTTTTGTTGTGCCTTTCACAACTCAGCATCTCCGCAGTATGTTCAATAGCAACTTTCCTTCTCTAATATTGTTACATTCCATTCTGGATTTTCCATTGTTTGATGTTAATACACTCAGCACAAGTACTGTGGATTAGGCCAGTTGTGTACACCATAAAACCTATACTGCAGGGATCCAATCAGTCAATCAATTTAATATTATACTCCTGCTGTTAAAATTCAAATTTAGTGCCAATATTGTGGCCTAATGACTTTTCAAATTTTTCTAATATCTGAATTAAGGGTAAAGCAAAGCTTGACTCATTTCTCCGTAAACCTTATAAGGAATCTTCTTTCCCCTGCAGTTGCTACTTTCAAAAACAAAGCTGCTGTTACCACAGCTGTGACCACAATCATTCCACCATAAAATGCCTTTTGCTGTACTACCCCCACACTATATACAACAAAACAAACATCATCATAGATACACTGTATGAATACAAAAGAAATCCCCAGCTCACTACACTGAATAAATCATTCATCACTCAGCGATAAATACCATTAATCTGATAAAAATCCTTACTTAGACCAACAGTTCACTACCCACATGAATATTCCACTTACACCAGAGTGTAAGAATCCATCTCTTTGATACTTTAGGCAATATAAAGTCATCTTTTGTATCATGTCAGAGTTTTAAAAGCAAGCAAACGTAGCACTTAATTCCTGAGAAACACTTCTAAGTTCTCCACCATAACTAATCACAACAAGAACAGAGTAATTATAACACAATCCTCATGAATATTTACTCTATCTCAGAAATGCATTCCAGTAATTTACATTTTCTTATATGCGTAACCACTGGCATCACTAGTTACCAATCAGAAATCTTAAAAAATGCAGGAGAGCGTGTAATTCACTCTCTCCTCCTCTGCCTAAATCTAAAATCTAAGAATATTTATAACTACACTCCCTACACATTATATGCTCCCCCCAAAAAAACTCCATTTGTTATGATGCATGTTGGTAACCATTATGTTCCAAGGAACCAAGTATTACATCCTCATTGCTGATGATAAATGGCTGGAAGGTGGCCAAAGGAGCAGCTTCTTTAGTCTGAAAAATTTAACCTGGCAGCTGCCACGTGGACTTTCTCATCATAGTATCTATTCAAAGGCTGGATAAAATCTTCATAAGTTAAAAGTTCTGGCGATAAAGTAGGAAACACTATCCACTTGCACACTAGCTGTTGATAAGAAAAAAGATTGTTTAATTTACCTGGTACTTGGTGTTCAGATAGATGCACTTCACACTGGGCTAAGTACTCAGCCCAGTCCTCTTAGTCCTCTGTTCCTGATTGTGAGTCTCACTGGCTGCCGTCTGCATTTGAAAGAATTCCCCCATCATATCAGTAAGCTGAATCATTTGTTACACCTGTAACTGAAGAAGCTGTGCTAGATGTAGTGTTGGTGCCAAAGGTGCATTCAATTGTGGTGTCACTAAGTGCAAAGTAGGCATACACAGTGCTTGCAGAGTGGTGATGCCATGGCAAAGCAAAAGATACTGAAGCTAAATCAATATGCACCACCACAAACAAACTGGACAAAAATAGTGAACACTCCTCTGAAACAGAAATTCCAGCAGGGATGATGAAACAACGAAAGGATTATCTTTTTAAAAACATCAGGCTTTGTTGCAAAGAGGACTAAAAAGACATTTTGTGTCCCGAAGTAGAATCATAACTTGAACCAAAACCTCAAGTCAGTGACAGTGAGGATCACAAGGAAGATCCTTACCAGCCAGATACTCCAGAACCAAAAAAGAAGAGAGAAAAATGCTGTATAGAATGACCTTGAACCCCTTCAATCAGTTGTGAATGCTCTTGAGCCCTTTCAGACACAGTTATTTTAGAAATAGAAAATTAAATCCTTTGGACACCATAAAAGATGGGATATCAGTAACCTACCTTGGGGGATTTTGTGAATCCCATTAATGGCTTCAGAAACAAAATTTAATCTAAAAGATGCCGTAACACATTAAAAATAACCATATTTTGTCAAAAAGAAAGCTGTGCAGCACACACTAATTTTTCTCACTTTGGGGCTAATGTATTCAGTTTTAAATTTTGTACACTATAATGTGTTATAGGTCTGTAATGGGTAACCATGTCACATGTAATGTTAACTTAAAAACAGTCTTTACTGCTTGCCAAAGGACCTTTCCTCGACGTTGACCTCTATCTGTCCAATGGCCAGCTTCACACATCCGTCCACATCAAACCCAACAACAAGCAACAGTACCTCCATTATGACAGCTGCCACCCATTCCACATCAAACGGTCCCTTCCCTACAGCTTAGGTCTTCGTGGCAAACGAATCTGCTCCAGTCCTGAATCCCTGAACCATTACACCAACAACCTGAAAACAGCTTTCGCATCCCCCAACTACCCTCCCAACCTGCTAGAGAAGCAAATAACCAGAGCCACTTCCTCATCCTCTCAAACCCAGAACCTCCCACAGAAGAACCCCAAAAGTGCCCCATTTGTGACAGGATACTTTCCAGGTCTGGATCAGACTCTGAATGTGGCTCACCAGCAGGGATACGACTTCCTCAAATCCTGCCCTGAAATGAGATCCATCCTTCATGAATTCCTCCCCACTCCACCAAGAGTGTCTTTCCGCCATCCATCTAACCTTCGTAACCTCTTGGTTCATCCCTATGAAATCCCCAAACCATCTTCTCTACCCACTGGCTCCTACCCTTGTAACCGCCCCCAGTGTAAAACCTGTAAGCCCAAATGTCTGCTTGTGTCTGTGTTTTGTGCGGATGGATATGTGTGTGTGTGTGAGTGTATACCTGTCCTTTTTTCCCCCTAAGGTAAGTCTTTCCGCTCCCGGGATTGGAATGACTCCTTACCCTCTCCCTTAAAAACCACATCCTTTCGTCTTTCCCTCTCCTTCCCTCTTTCCTGATGAAGAAATGGTTGGTTGCGAAAGCTTGAATTTTGTGTGTATGTTTGTGTTTGTTTGTGTGTCTGTCAACATGCCAGCGCTTTCGTTTGGTAAGTCACATCATCTTTGTTTTTAGATATATTTTTCCCATGTGGAATGTTTCCCTCTATTATATTCATATCATTAATTTGAACCCAACAATTACGTTTGTTATTGTCACTGTTGCATTTCGAAATCTTTTCTGTCATCTTACTTTCTCTTTCTGTTCTTGCAAGTAGTTTCACTTTGTATTCACCTTCTCCTTTTTACCGTAATCTGCCATACAATTTTATCCCGCCTATATATACTCATTAATACATAACCCACTACCAAACCATAACCAAAAAAATTTTTTTTTCCGCTTTCATCACTACCGCTGCTATAAAATCCACCTTTTCCAGTTCACAAACAGTTCCTTTCACCTATTAAACAACCATTTCGGCTAGTTATAATAACTTTCAATTTATTTCCATTTTCGTTTTTCCCACTTCACTGATCATATTTAGCCACTTCCCACAGGTTTTAACGTCATTATTTCTTCGTCAGACAATTGTTAGCCTCATTTTCATAATCTGCCACCACAAAACCACTCCTTTTAATACATTTACACGCAGTTTTTTCGAAATTTTCCCAAATTTCTCCATCCTTTAACGTGTTTTGACGGCAACACAACCACGTAACCTTTGTGCACATCGTTGTTTACCAACTCAAGTTCACCACAGGATCAATATAGCTCAGCTTTAACCAACACTTTTTTTACTTTTTTCACACCAGATCTCCAGTTGCTTTCTAGTTCACCTTTATCTCTCCCCATATATTTTTGTTTTCATTTTCATTTCAGCCTCATGTTACACGTTCCACCTTCTAATACCATGTCACCCTCACAACATCCCCACAATGACCCCATTAAGTTTTATTTACATTCCCTCCGCAAACATGCCAGAAAAATGTCTGCTTGTGTCTGTGTATGTGCGGATGGGTGTGTGTGTGTGTGTGTGTGTGTGCGAGAGTATACCTGTCCTTTTTTCCCCATAAGGTAAGTCTTTCCGCTCCCGGGATTGGAATGACTCCTTACCCTCTCCCTTAAAACCCATATCCTTTCGTCTTTCCCTCTCCTTCCCTCTTTCCTGATGAAGAAACGGTTGGTTGCGAAAGCTTGAATTTTGTGTGTATGTTTGTGTTTGTTTGTGTGTCTATCAATATGCCAGCGCTTTCGTTTGGTAAGTCACATCATCTTTGTTTTTTTTTATGCTGTTTCGTGTTTCTTAAATATGTCAAATTAAATAGTGGTAATAAAGTGAAACATCAAAACACATTATCTCAAAACACCTATTTTCCACCACCAGTATTCAACCTGCCATAACTCATTTAGATTTAGAACTAGAATGTTTTCCCTCCAGATTATTAAAATTTTTAAAATAGCTGAATGTAAAAATTACAATAGCTCAATTTCTAAAATTTTCGACAATAGCTGCTTTTTTACTTTCTTTCATTTTTTCCTTTGGGGTGCAATGGTTGCTACTGAAAAATGTGTTTAACTTGTAATGGTTTTTGGTAAATCTTCTGCTTGATTTAATTTCACTTGCCAATTATTGGTGTGTAGTAGAGTAATAATGTAACATATAGACTATTCTAGTAGTTGGAAGCTAATAAGGAATTACTAACCATAAAGTTTCCAGTCTCATTACAGAGACAGCGCATCAAATTTGTGAAATCGTATGTATTGCAAAAGAACTATTTAGATTATCGAAAGATGTGCGATTCGTCTATTGGCATGATTTATTAAAACTTATAGGGAACAAATTTCCAAGGCAGGTTGATGATCCTATGTTGTTGTACAAAAAGGCAACTCAGTTGCTGTGGGTAACAGTCTTTTGTTCTCAAACCAGAACATAACATACTGATGGTAACATGCTACTATTTGCATTAGGGTTCAAATTTTGGCCTTGCCCATGCACATTATTTTTTTCTGGCACTGGAGTGGCCTTCCATAGAAAGTTGAATACTTAGTCATTATCAGCAATGGTATTCTGTTGACCAATGAAAGCTTAATAAACTGTGTCACATCCCAGTCATTAATAACACATAAACTTGCACCATGAACCATGGAACTTGCCATTGATGCGGGGGGGGGGGGGGGGGGGGGGCTTGCATGCCTCAGCGATACAGAAACTATTCAGATAGTGAAGGAAGATGAAAATTTAATAGTCATGGGGGACTGGAATTCGATAGTAGCAAAAGGAAGAGAAGGAATAGTAGGTGAATATGGAATGGGGGCAAGGAATGAAAGAGGAAGCTGCCTGGTAGAATTTTGAGCAGAGCATAACTTACTTATTGCTAACACTTGGTTCAAGAATCATGAAAGAAGGTTGTGCACATGGAAGAGGCCTGGAGACACTGGAAGGTTTCAGATAATATTAGATAATGGTAAGACAGAGATTTAGGAACCAAGTTTTAAACTGTAAGACATTTCCAGGGGCAGATGTGGACTCTGACCACAATGAAGTGGTTATGAACTGTAGATTAAAACTGAAGAAACTGAAAAAAGATGGGAATTTAAGGAGATGGAACCTGGATAAACTGAAAGAACCAGAGGTTGTAGATAGTTTCAGGGAGAGCATTAAGGAACGATTAACAAGAACGGAGGAAAGAAATACAGTAGAAGATGAATGGGTAGCTTTAAGAGATGAAATAGTGAAGGCAGCAGAGGATCAAATAGGTAAAAAGATGAGGGCTAGTAGAAATCCTGGGGTAACATAAGAGATATTGAATTTAATTAATGAAAGGACAAAATATAAAAATGTAGTAAATGAAGCCAGCAAAAAGGAATGCAAACATCTCAAAAATGAGATTGACAGGAAGTGCAAGATGGCTATACGGGGATGGCTAGAGGACAAATGTAAGTATGTAGAGGCATATATCACAAGGGGTGAGATAGATGCTGCCTCAGGGTAAATTAGAGGAGACCTTTGGAGAAAAGAGAACCACTTGCATGAATATCAAGAGCTCAGGTGGAAAACCAGTTCTAAGCAATGAAGGGAAAACAGAAAGGTGGAAGGAGTATATAGAGGTTCTGTACAAGGGCGATGTACTAGAAGGCAGTATTATGGAAATGGAAGAGGATGTAGATGAACATGAAATGGGAGATATGATACTGCGTGAAGAGTTTGACAGAGCACTGAAAGACCTAAGTCGAAACAAGAGACAGCTTACACTACACTCGTTCGTCCTGTTAGAATATTGCTGTGCGGTGTGGAATCCTTACCAGGTAGGATTGACGGAGGACACTGAAAGGGTGCAAAAAAGGGCAGCTCGTTTTGTATTATCACGTAATAGGGGAGAGAGTGTGGCAGATATGATACCTGAGTTGGGATGGAAGTCATTAAAGCAAAGATGTTTTTCGTCGCGGCAAGATCTATTTATGAAATTTCAGTCACCAACTTTCTCTTCCGAATGTGAAAATATTTTGTTGAGCCCAACCTACATAGGTAGGAATGATCATCAAAATAAAATAAGAGAAATCAGAGCTCAAACAGAAAGGTTTAGGTGTTCGTTTTTCCTGCGCGCTGTTCGGGAGTGGAATGGTAGAGAGATAGTATGATTGTGGTTCGATGAACCCTCTGCCAAGCACTTAAATGTGAATTGCAGAGTAGTCATGTAGATGTCATGTAGATGTAGAAGGCTCTGGGAGTAGAAAATATTCCATTAGAACTACTGATACCGTATTTACTCGAATCGAAGCCGCACTTTTTTTCTGGTTTTTGCAACCAAAAAAACCACCTGCGGCTTAGAATCGAGCGCAAAGTAAGCGGAAGTTCTGAAAAATGTTGGTAGGTGCCACCACAACTAACTTCTGCCGTCGAATATATGTTGCACTACACTGGCATGCTTTGCAGGCACAAAGATAAATACTGGCGCCAAAACCTCTGCATCAGTAAAAAAATTAAAAGAAAAAGATGGAAGACGAGCTTTTTTCTCCGCCCCGAGTTTCGACCACTTCATTTTCATACATTATCCAACGAAGTAAATACAAATTCCGTATTGTTCATCTTCGAATGTAGCAGAATTTCAATGTACTACGAAAATCCGACTGGCAAGACCGTTTGGGATGTTTGTCAACATGGCCAACTCTACGTTCTGAATTTTTTCCTACCTGTGAGAAGAGATGGTTGCTAATAGGAACTTTTATGAATTGTGAATCACACGCAGTATTCTCTTCACCATAAGAATAATACGAATATAAACATTTTGCCATGTATTCTTTCGTGTTTGCTGCTATCTCACTTAAATCCTTTCTGCCCAATAAACTACGAAACTAGAGTGCGACAACAGCAAACGCGGAAGAATATACATATCATGTCATGTTTATATTCGTATTATTCTTATGCCTAATAGTGATACAGTCAGAATTGAAGGACAGGAATTAGATTTTTAAATCTAAGATGACTCTCATTTCTGAGCAGACTATAATTACTAAAGAGGCGTCCGCAAAGATTTTCAAACGGAGAAAAGTTTTCGCTAAACTCTCGTTCTGAACATTTTCCATCATACACAGCCTATTATTTGGTTCTTGTTGATCATTATCAAACAAAGCAACAGTGTAAGTAACAACAAACAGCAGTCTCTTGCCATTGTTTCGCTAATGAGACGATTCCTCTCTCTTCTTTTTTTTAAATCGTAAGCGGCGGTAGCTCGCACAAAAGCAACCCATGCCGCGAGCGGCGACAGGCCGTAAACACTCATTATCAGAATGTGACGAACAATGCGTGACACAGTACAGTAATGCATTTTCAGCTTAGAGTGACGTAAACACCTATAACAAAGAGAACGGCACTTATCAGATGAAAGAAAAATAAGCAATCAATTCAAACCAGACGAAGCACGTTGAAAAGGAAGGGTACCCGTATAAATACGGACGTAGTGCCTGACGCATAGCAATGACTACCTGGTTAAGCTTAACTGCTAAGCTTACGGCAACCAAACTACTGTAGCTGTATCGTCATTTATTCGACGTAAATTTTGTCTCATATTACAATGGACCAACTTTGTTTCGATTTGGAGGTGTGGCCTAAAACTTTTCTCTCTGCTTCGAGTCTCAAACTTCAGGTGCGGCTTAGATTCGGAAAATTTTTTTTCCTTGATTTCGAGTCTCATTTTTCAGGTGCGGCTTAGATTCGAGTGCGGCTTAGATTCGAGTAAATACGGTAGTCTTGAGAGAGCCAGCCCCGACAAAATCTACCTCCTAGTGAGCAAGATGTATGAGGCAGGTGATATATCCTCAGACTTCAAGAAGAAAATAATAATTCTAATCCCAAAAAAGCAGGTGTTGACAGGTGTGAAAATTACTGAACTATCAATTTAATAAGTCACGGGTGCAAACTACTGACACGAATTCTTTACAAACAAATGGAAAAACTGGTAGGAACTGACCTTGGGGAAGATCAGTTTGGATTCCATAGAAATGTTGGAACATGTGAGGCGATACTAACCCTACAACTTATCTTAGAATATAGATTAAGGAAAGGCAAAACTATGTTTCTAGCATTTTTAGACTTAGAAAGCTTTTGACAATGTTGACTGGAATACTCTTTTTCTGATGGTGGCAGGGGTCAAATACAGGGAATGAAAAGCTATTTACAATTTGTACATAAACCAGATGGCAGTTGTCAGAGCTGAGGGGCATGAAAGGGTAGCAGTGGTTAGGTAGGGAGTGAGACAGGGTTGTAGCCTATCCTTGATGGTATTCACTCTGTACATTGAGCAAGCAGTAAAGGAAACAAAAGAAAAATTTGGAGTAGGAATTAATATCTATGGAGAAGAAATAGAAACTTTGAGGCTTGCCAATGACATTGTAATTCTGTCAGAGACAGCAAAGGACCTGGAAAAGCAGTTGAACAGAATGGAGAGTGTCTTGAAAGGAGGATATAAGATGAACATCAACAAAAGCAAAATGAGGATAATGGAATGTAATCAAATTAAACTGGGTGATTCTGAGAGAATGAGATTAGAAAATGAGTAGAATTGTGCTATTTGGGGTGCAAAATAAGTGATGATGGTCAACATAGAGAGAATGTAAAATGTAGACTGGCAGTAGCAAGGAAAGCATCTCTGAAGAAGAGAAATCTGTTAACATCAAACATTGATTTAAGTGTGAGGAAGTCATTTTTGAAAGTATTTGTGTGGAGTGTAGCCATGTATGGAAGTGAAACATAGATGATAAATAGTTTAGACAAGAAGAGAACAGAAGATTTTGATATTTGGTGCTACAAAAGAATGCTGAAGATTAGATGGGTAGATCATGTAACTAATGAGGAGGTACTGAATAGAATTGATGAGAAGGTGAATTTGTGGCACAACTTGACTAGAAGAAGGGATCGGTGGGTAGGACATTTTATGAAGCATCTAGGGATCACCAATTTTGTGTTGGAGAGCAGTGTGGAGGGTAAAAATTGTAGAGAGAGACCAAAAGGTGAATACACTAAGCAGATTCAGAAGGATGTAGGTTACAGTAGGTACTTGGAGATGAAGAACTTTGCACAGGATAGAGTAGCATGGAGAGCTGCATCAAACCAGTCTCTGGACTGAAGACAACAACAACAACCACACATAGACTATTAAATACGGTACTGAAATTATTTTCTTGATTGCAATGCTTTTAGATTTCAACAGAATATTTGTTCATAGCTAGGTGACAATGTTGTACCTTGGAACACGTTTTCACACTTGGCAAAAGTTTAATGTTCTGGAATAATTTTTGAAATTTCAGAAAAAGACTGCATCCCATAAGAAGTGAGTGTCATTTAAAAATGAAATAAGAAAAGTATTAAACTTGTATTGTAATGGTAGAGGCAAAATTCTGAAAAGTGTACAAAGTACAAAACTCTCCACTGTCTACAACTCCGCTGTCTTCTATACCAGTGTACTAAGCCTTTTCTCAGTAGTTCAAGTTGTCAGTCATTTCTCGGGTCCTCTTGGTACATTGCTTATGCCTTTGCAACCCCTATGTAATTTGGTCATTTGCAACAACTTTTCCTCCCAACAGACGACTCAGCTTGTACTTTCAACAGGTTATTCACAAATGCTAACACATCTTCTCGTGCCTTGCTCAAAAAAGACCAACTAGGCTAGCAGCACTAGCATCCAGGATGGGTAGTGATAAACTGAACGAGGGTCTGCTCTTCTTCAAAGCATATAACTGCCTGTTGAAGTCTATATTAATTGCCTTCATTTGAGCTACTCATTCTAGTAACGTTTGAGTCACATCCTGAGTGCTAACCATCTGTGCCTTTGATTCACTCAGTTGTAAAGCCTTTGTCAATGCACCAGGACAAAACATGGTAGGACAGACACAGGGAGACAATGGAACTTAGCACTACTGTAACAGTTCCTTAACACTACCCCATTTATACACTCAAGTGCCAGCTCTATGCTCTCTTTGCACTCCTGCCCTAAAGCCCAAACCTTGTACACCTAAAGCATGTAACAAGTGTAGATGAGCACATGGGGCATTATGCCTCAGAAAATTAAAAATTGTACATCCACCTGTACAAGTATAGGCATGTGTCTCCCTTGTACTTCTCTTGAACTCCCTCAATTCTCTTCCTGCACCAAATTTTACAAACTTCCTTTTAAAACCAGCCTGCCAGTTTGTACTTCTCTTGAACTCCCTCAATTCTCTTCCTGTACCAAATTTTACAAACTTCTTTGTAAAACCAGCCTGCCAGTTTGTACTTCTCTTGAACTCCCTCAATTCTCTTCCTGCACCAAATTTTACAAACTTCTTTGTAAAACCAGCCTGCCAGTTTGATTGGTACAACGTTGTACAGTGTTTGAAGAGAGAACAACCAGAGAAAATACATTTTGTTTCACCTCACCGCATTGCTCCAATGACACTATATGCTTATCTATGGCTTTCTTCAATGTCACTGCTCACTTCTGACACTAGTTATTATAGCCCCAGTATTGTCTGAGACGAATGCCCAGATGATGTCTCAGAATGATAGGCCAGACAGTAAGGCATGAGGAACGAGTTTTGTAGCTGTTGTGGAATCATAAACTCAGTTGCAATAACAACATAGTTTATTCAGGAGAATACAAACATGGTATCTTGATAGGAAGCTTTGACTCCAGGCAGCAGTGTTCCACAGCAGGGCACCCGGGTGTATGCCTGAGATGCGTCAATTGTTGGATCCAAGTGCAGCAGAATGCTGATGCAGTGGAGCTGCATGTGCTGGCACATGCCTGTTGATGTCAGATTTGTAACAACAGCATGCCCATGTGTAGATCAGTCACACCATTAGGCATGAATTGCAGTGACCAGCCATCAGCTCATAGTAAGTCAGGTGTGAGACTCCCTAGTGATGTCGAGGAGTCAGTTGATGGCAGCCCACAGAAGGCTGTAGCTAGAAGGTGCCAATTCAAGTTCTGGTGGTGTGACCTACAGAACAATGGTTAGCAGAGGCAGTGACCCATTATAGATGAGACTGCATGATCATAGTTCTCAGCCTAGGCAGCAGCCAACAACAGATAATGTTAGACTTGGACGGGCAGTATTTATACTTACTTGACTGCATTCTACTATGATGAGCTGTCACTTCTCAACATGTAGATTGTCCAAGACAGCACAGCATGAGGTAACCTGGTGCTCAACTGCACCAGGTTGGTGGTGTATGTCATGTCACATCAGCACTTTTCCTGCCCACATGTCAGAATTTTACTGACAGCCACAGGTTGTGAAGCCTGTTAGAGAATGTGTCAGTGTTTCATTTTTGATACTTGATGGATAGTGTGAATAACAATCTTTGACTGTTTGTTGATGACGCTGTACTGTACGAGAAAGTGTTGACGATGAGTGATTCTAGAATCATATGGGATGACTTAAGACAGAATATTTATTTGGTGTGATGAAAAGCAGCTGCTCTAAATGTAGAAAAACATTAAGTTGATGCAGCTGAGTAAAAAACAAAAAATCCTTTAACGTTCAAATGTTGCATTAGCGATGTGTTGCTTGACAGTCACATTGATTAAATATGTAGATGCAATGTTGCAAAGCTATATAAAATGGAAGGAGCATGTAAGGTCTGTAGCAGGGAAGGTGAATGGTCGATTTCATTTTATTGGGAGATTTCTACAAAAATGTAGGTCATCCATAAAGGAGACAGCATACAGAATACTGACATGGCACACTCTTAAGCACTGCTTCAGTGTTTGGGCTCCATGCCAGTTTGAATTAAAGAAAGACATCAAAGTAATTCAGAGGTGTGCTGCTCAGTTTGTTCCCAGTAGGTTCAGTCAACATGAGTATTATGGAGGTGCTTCATGAACTAAAATGGAAATCCCTGCAGGGAACAGAACATTTATTTCACAAAAAAAAAAAACATTTGAGAAAATTTAGAGCACTGGCATTTGTGGCTGACAATTCCACTACTGTCGACATACATTCTGCATAAGGATCACAAAGATTAGGTAAGGGAAAATAGGGCCTGTACAAAGGCATAAAGACAGTCATTATTCCTTCATTTGTCTTGACCAGTAAGTATGGAAAACTATCTGAAAAACCATTTCATCATATTTCAGTAGGATAAAACCTGCCTGCATCTGCCAAATAATGTACAGTACTTCTTTGAAGACATGGTGCAACATAGCTTCCCTGGCCTGCATGTTTGCTTGGCATGCTACCACCCATTGGAATTGTAAGGTTATGTGTATGCTTAGCAATGTGTTTGTCACTGTCAACCAGTAACCTGTGTTGTTCATTTGTAGGCTTACAAACCCTCTTCGATTTGCAGCACTTTGGGAACTAACACAATACTACTACAGTCTCAGGATCAGATATTGTGTACAGTTAAATATTTCAAATCATCGGTATACTGTCATGTACCTAGTCTGGGATATACAGTCTATTGCAGTTACATGCATCGATCGTGATGCAATTTTTACAGGTCTTGATAAAATCTACCTATATCTATTTTTTGGCGCTCGTCAGTATATTCTCAACTGCCATGGTTGTACAGGGCTACTATAAATGATTCATTCATTTCTAAGTACTATATTTTCCAAAGTATTACATGTAGAAATATGAATGATGCATGAACAGTACCACAAACACCAAGTTTGAATTGTGTCCACCAGTTGCCATTATGAGTGCAGTGCCTTGACAAAATGGTGATAAAGCAAGATAAGGGTTTTGTGTGTTGTAATATATGAGATGTTTATCTGTTGCAATAGTGCATTCAGGAGGAAATATGGAAAGAATTGCCATGTGAACAGAACATTGTTTATTGGTATTGACAATTTAGGGATACTGGCTATATCTGTAAACAGAAAAAATATTTGTTAACCAAGTGTCTAGATGCCACCATGGACAGGGTGAGGGAAAGTTTCATACACAGACCAAAACAATAATCGACAGTTTGTGGAAGCCATGCACTTGGAATACTGAATCACACTGTAGAAGTTTTGTAATGGTGTTTACATTTCAAACTGTACCATCTGCACCTCATGCAATAATTAAACTGAAAGATATGGCTGGTGCCTTCAGTTTTTCATCGCAATGCGGGAAGCACTTGAGGATAAACATTTTGCTTCCAAGCTGATATTATTTGAGGAGGAATCAACCTTACATTTTTCTGGAAAGGTTATCAGCACAATGTGAGAGTATGGGGCACTGAAAATCCTCATGAAATTGTGATGCATGAATGGAATTCACCAAGGGTTGGTATATTCTGTGTGGTATCACAGACAAAGCTGTATGGGCTGTTTTTCTTTTGTGAGAAGACTGTGACAGTTACCTCCTGGTATGTTGCAGTTGTGGTTGTCTCAAAATGACTGCTGCTTCCACAAATTTCATCTTCCAACAAGATGAGGCACCTCCTCATTGGAGCATTGATGTTTGTGGCTCCCTAAACAACAAATGTCCACATCACTGTGTTGGCTGTGGTGGTGAAGATGATGCGGCTGTGTTCCCTTGGCTCCAGGTTACCTGACCTAACGTCATGTGACTTTTTTCTTTTGCAGTACATTAAGAACCATGTTTACATAGCCCCACTGCCAAGATCATCGGTGCTGCTGTGATGAACCATTTACAGGATGTTGTTACATGTGGTATGACAAAATTTTGGACATGTGTTGTTTGACCAAAGGACTTATGTTGGGAATTTCTAGAGTGGAAAATGCAAACTCGGCGAGTTTACAGTTCTATTCATGACAGTTAGATTTCTACATGCAATACACTGGAATATATCAATTAATTCACAGTAGCCCTGTGCTCATCTTTTGATGATTTGGTCCAGGACTGCAAGTTACATCTTCATAGGATGTTTAAAATGATTGAAAAACAAACAAAAACTTCTCTTGACTTTTTTTTTAACCAAACTTTTCTTTCCTGATAATGTGGTCCATTCAGAAATTCATTATGGATTGTAACTTGTTTAGTCTCAGACCAGGAAGCATTAAGAAAAAAATGTTCAAGCTTCTCATAACTTAAATATTGTAGTCTACTTTGGCTTCCCAATGTTACAGCATATCCCTCTAAAAGTCTATTGACAAATTTAATTTTCTGGGTCCTATCATGTCAGGTACACAGTTGCCTCTCGACTAATAAATAAAATATACTGAGTGGTATTACCATGTGCCAAAAAAACATTTCACTGGTGCACTGCCTCAGTAACGTTACTGTGAAGAAGTCTCATAAAATCTATTTCCTGAAGGTTCTTTGATATCAGCGTTTGCCAGTTCTCAGTTGGTTTCAGATTATATTCTATTTAATGTATTAATTTTTGTCCCACAGAGTCACTCGTGGTCTCAACTTAAGTACATCACCCAGTTGGGATGTGTACTGGCACTGGTTAGCATTATGTGACTAAATGCATCTCTAGTGATGAGAGTTTTGGTTTGTGGTCTTTGACTCAATGAGAGCTTGAGTTCTTTTTAATTTATGTTCACTATTGACCTGTTCAGAAGAGAATTCCTTTCTCACAGCATCAATATTAGCTTTCAGACACGTTTTTACCTCAGCCATGTTGTTCTCTAACCTTTACACTTTTATTGCTTAACTATCAACTTTCTCACAAATCTCTACCTTCAAATTTGCATTTCAAAAAGCAATTTCTTCTTTTCTGTTTTCTTGGTCATACATCTGTTCCTCCAGCTTGATGTGTCTGGCAGACCTTCATTACCAGTTTGTAATTAATTGAGGGAAACTGTAATCTGAATTAAGGCACCAGGAAGGTTTGCTGGTGTTGCATGAACAATAGTACATTGGCCACTTAAACTTACACCACAAAGTGCCTGTTCTCCACTAGCCTCAGATTGACTTTTAATTCCATGTTAGCCATTTTCCAGTGACAGAATAATTCACTTTCAAACAAACAAACAAATATTTCTTATCCTGTCATGTCCTGGATGAAAAATTTTGGTGTCATCTTTCAGATATCAGTGTGCAAACATTTTATTCGGGCAGGTTTCATTCTTCTTTATGCGCACTATTTTGTATTGTGGGAGTTGTTCTTTGTGTGGGGGTGACATGTGGCAGAAAATATCCGCTGCTGAAGCCACCTAGCAATACACCTCTGTCAGGCAGGCTGCAGCAAGCACAGCCACTGTGACTCAGTTGCACGGCCCATCAAGACAAGACATTTTCAGTTCAGTCCACAGAGTGCCTTCACCTACACCAGACATGGGAACAGATGGGGCACACAACTGCGACAGTGCTCTCTCCTGCTGTCAACCTTCTACTGCATCCACTGTGTCTTGTGTGGGCAATTGAATGCAAATATACTTGTGCCATGTGAGTATTTAGGACTTCATCAGCCCCAGTCCAGGCAGTTCTGCTACAGCCAGTTAACTGATGTCTTCATCTACAGACCCATCACTTCTTCCAGCTGCACACCACCGTCATCACCAGTGGACAGCGCTAAGTTTGGCAATGTGCTCACAGGAACTGTTGGTATCACATGTTACTGTCAGACTCTTCTGATGATGAGATTGAAGGGACTTGAAATTATACCTGGTTTGTCAGAGATTTCCGAGTATTTAGTCAAGTGGGAGGGCTGTATCATATCATAAAGAATATTCAGGTGTTCCAGAAAGAGAATGATTGTGTTGTTAAGCATTCAGTAAACTGTAGGTTTATTCTAAGAATTTTGTCCAGGTTACTGACATTTTTGCACTTTGTCTATTTGAGCTTCAGTTTTGATCAGAGGAGGCCATTTGTGTTATGTTTATAAAAATATTAATAAATAGAGGTGGAACTTATGTTTTTTTGTGCGAGTATTCCAAACCTAGAACACTTCAGGGACAGGGGGATAAAAAAAGAAAAAGAAACCGCTCAAAATTGCTTTAGATGAATCCCAGATCAAGAGTCCCTAGTTAAGGTCTACCTGTTTAGCGTATAATCTAGCCCCATTTAGTAGCTTCTCAGATCCACAATTAAATACTTATTGTGTGGTCATAGTTTTGAGTTTTGTCCAGTGCTGCAGAACCATGGCTTTATTTGATGTTTGAGATGATACTAAGGATTTAAATACAAACAAAAATTTTGAGTAATGTTGCCCCCCCCCCCCCCCCCTCCAGCCCAAATTAAGATGTGTATTTGCTCCACTGGAGTATGGCCATCCTCAGTGGTGGCAACATACTGTTTACCAGATTCAAATGAACACAGTATCACCTGTAGCATCAAACCAAACCATAATCTGATGCTCCCATCACTGTGCTAGCAACTGCCAAAATTAACTCTTGCTGGAAATTAACTGTTACTATTTTGCTTTCTGATGTCATTCTAATGAGATGAACCAAGCACTGCATCAGAATTACTTTTAGATCAAATTGTCACTTTCAAAATTTCAAATGACATTGTTTGTTAATTGTAAGGAAGATTCATTGTAGCAAAATAAAAAATGAAGACATATAGATTACCACTTCTGTTCACATACAAATCATGTTTTAACTCACTGACTGAACTGGATATACATGTAGACAGAAGGGCTGCAAAAATTGCTAAAAAATGTCAAAATAAAAACAAAACATGATGTGGCTGATATGCATATCAAGGAAATGTATTTAATGTGTCGAATACATATATGGAGTTATATTCTGCCGTAGCAAAATAAGTTGTTGATGCATTTTATCATTGTATTAAGTAAGTTCAATAGAAAATTGTTCTTTAGGTGGAACAAAAAGGTGTCAAGATATTTTTACCTTATGCTTTGACTATGGTACCTCAATTGCTCCAGAATGCTTTCCAAACCAAGTGTCAAAAAGTAAGCTGATTAATGCTCTTCTATGAAGCTGTGTGAGAGTAGGTCATTCAAGCTATTCCCCATAAAACTTGTTATGGCACTGGAAATAAAACATGATTCTGACTTCAATAAATGTTAGTAATGTTGTGGATTATTTCTAAAAAATAAACCCAATATGAAAACTTGAATCACTAGATGAAAGCAGATAAAGTAAATGTAGATCGAAAGATTGCTATGAAAAGAGAGACAACATTTCACTCAGTTTTATAGCTGTAACTTACTTCTGAACAAACTTTTACTGTGCAAAAATGTAGACTACTTGAACAAAAACCTTCTGCTTGAAGCAATCAGTTAGATATAGATCAGTTATTTGGAAGCAGTCTTAGTCTGACACAAAGAATGGATAATTCAACAGACTTTCACTTCATAGTTTACTTAAATTCAGAGGGAAAATGTAAGCTGTTGTCAGTAATTGCATGTGTTGTAGCTCTTAGGGGCTGTACAATCACTTAAAATTCTGCACCATATATGGTTAACAGCTTCCCCCCCCCCCACCCCCTCCCCCTCTCTCTCTCTTCTACAAAACATTGCTTTATGAGAATAAAAAAACTAATTTATTCATTTATAGGTATTTTTGAGTGTGTAATCTGGTTTTGCTTACAGAATTTCTGAAGAAGGCTTATTTTAATTTCTAAAAACACAAATGCTCTAAACTTCACAGGGCACAGTGAGAGTACCGGCACCAGTTCAATATGCTCACAAGTTGGCATTCTTGGTAGGACAATCTCTCCACACTCGACCAAGCAATGCATTAGAGGATTTTCTGTATTTCCTGTAGAGAATTTGGTATTTTGATGGGAATCTTGATAGTGAGTATGACTGTAAGTATTTTATAGTTTCGTATGTTTTAACACAGCTGATCCATTTGTGGGAGATCGTTCCATATATTGTACTGTCCATAAGTAAAGTGAGACATTAGATTGTGTTATTTGTTATCTTATATTTGTACGTTTATACTTTTTCCCCAAAACTACATTATATTTAAGCACATAAAAGCACTAAGCTACTTTGTGCATAATCCAAAGTAAAAATTATTTATACATTGCTAAAACAGTTAACGAGTTCAGTGACAGTGTAGAACACTCAACATTGTGTGTATGGCAAAATTGTTGTGCAGTCGAATTGTAATTGGTCTTTCTCTGATGTATGGATTGTGTATCAAATTTAAGTTTTCTGTGTCACTAACTGTGTACTACATAATTGTGTTATGTAGTTGTGTGCTTCTGTTGTGAAGATGACTGTGGAACTGCAGGAGAGTATGGAACTTGCTGGTGGTAAATATATTTCTTCTACCAAATCATGGTAAATGCATACCTCACATTAGTATTTTTCTCCTGTTGAAAGAATGGCATCAGTAATCTCTTATGCACCATCTCTATAAACATTGTAGACAGGCATCATAGATATGTGTATACAAATGGTGATCTAAAAAGTATAGAAACCTTTGCTTATATATTTCCAATGCATGATCACGAAATATTGTTACCAGATTATGCATTTTGGTCAACAGTGACCATACTCACTAGGGAATCACTTTAGAACAGGGCTCTACCATAGCTGAGTCATGGACTGCGGGAGTGAGTGTTATGAATATGTTAAGTGACTTGAGGCGGTACTCATTAAAACAAATGTGCTTTTCAAATGTCTAGATATTTTCATGAAATTTCAGCCACCAACTCTCTTCTCCTAATGCCAGAATATTTTGTTGACTCCCACCTATATAAGGAGATGGTAATAAAATTAGAGAAATAACAACTCACCTGGAATGGTTTAGGGATTCATTTTACCCACTTGCTCTGTGAGAGTGCAACAGCCAAGAAATAATTTGAAAGTGGCTCTATGAATTTGAGAAAGAAGTCTCTGAGAACATGCATGTGGAACTCAGCATTGTATGGTGGTGCCTTGAGATGTATTGCTATACAAGGATGTTGAAAATTAGGTGGACTCATAAGATAAGGAATGAAAGGGTTCTCCACAGAATTAGCAAAGAAAGGAACTTGGAGATCACCAACTATAAGAAGGGTGAGGATGATAGGACATGTGGTAAAACATCAGGGGATAACCTCCATGGTACTATTGGGAGTTATAAAAGGTAAATACTATAGGGGAAGACTGAATGGAGTCTGTATCCATCAAATATTTGAGGATGTAGGGTGCAAGTGATCATTGTGAGCTGAACAGATTGACACAAGAGAGTTCATGGGTAAACATTTCTCATCTGGGAAGCAGATTCAATCATATTAAGTCATATCTCGAAAATTATTGAACTCAGTGAAGTAGATTCCTCCCCCTTGATTACCAAAATATCTTGCTCGGTAGTGGGTGTGTCCAAAGCTGTATATCACATTGTACTTGATGTGTTAAGCTTTGGAAAATTGCATTACATTTTTTCAACATTCAATTCTTACAAGTATGAAGTTACAGATCTGTTGTCTGTAAAAACGTTGAATTTGACATATGGAATAAATCTGTATAGCATCTCCTGTGTGCTCCTCTTTCATTTAGTGTCATCAAACCTCATAATGCATTCAAAATTAGACACTACACAGAGCAACAGAGTGGTGACCAACAATGCTAGACTCGCACTGGTGTATGGATTGTGTGTGTAGTCCATCAGGCTATCTGTCAAATGCCAACTACTTCAAATCAGATTACAACTCTACACATCAGCTTTCAAAGTTATAATCTTCATTTAAATAGTTAAAATCATTTCTTAATTTCTAATTGGTATTAGAATGAACAAGTACGCAAGAGTGCTAAATTACTACATTGCTGGAAGGTACTTTGAAATTTTCGATTTTTTTTTTTTTTTTTTTTTTTTTTTTTTTTTTTTTTTTTTTTTTTTTTTTTTTTTTTTTTAAAGTATCTTACGTCAACCAGTGCTCATACAGACACATAACTTTAACGTTTTTGCATTCTGACAGAAAAATTTTCTGTTATTCAAACAGTCAGCAATTAGACCATTTGATGTTGTATAATACATGTCACTGCACTTTTGCTCTGGAAGGAATTTTAGTCTTTGGTTTTTATGACCTTGAGTGATTCTTCATTTCAGTTATGCAGTATCAGCTTTCCCTACTTTTTAAGATCTGGCAAATCTGATAAACATCTTAGAGCCAAACCTACTTAAGGGCAGTTCCCAGACATTTGTGACTAAAAAGATCATCAGGATCTATGAATACCGATCCTAACTTATTACAATGTTCTCCAGTATTACAAATTATCCTCTTTGTATGCTTTCCACATATTGACCTTCTGTACATTAACAGTATGCCGCTACATACAAGTCTAGATATAAGTTTATGGCAGTTTGAATTATATTTCCTGTTTCTGTGACAGTATCTTCCTCCTTATTGCTACAAAGAGGATTTTCCCAAACTGAACCTTTCCATATAGTGATTCAAATGGCTCTGAGCACCATGGGAAAGACTGAAGCCATAGTGGCCGGCTGTCTAGGCAAAGAAGTCATGAAAGGAAGATGAGTGAGTTTACCATCTTGTAAACAATCTTCAGAATATGAATTTGCCAAATCTGTTCAGTCGAAAGAGTGGTTATCTACATAAAGAAATAAACTGAACGTGCTCTGATGGGATAGATCATGGTGTCAGTGTTTTGGGATGTGAAAACTGGATGCAAGCATTCTTGAAAACAGGCCCTGCTTAAAGAAGAAGATAAAATCTTCCATCACGACAACGCCCTTGGCCCTAAAGTGTCTTAGCAGTGGGGACATTGAAAGATTTGCACAATGAAGTGCTGGAACATCCACCCTATTCCACAGGTTTATCTCCCATGGATTTCAGTCTGTTCCCAAAGCTGAAGAAATTCCTTGTTGGATAGAGCTTTTCTTCCAGTGAAGAAGTCATTGTGGCTGTAGATGTGTACTTTGCAGCACTTCTGGAACAACACTAAATAGAGGAGATAGTGGCATTGGAGATAACATTGAAAAATAAAATCTTCTCTGAGAGCATAAATTGTCATTTTCACTATTAGGCCGAGAACTTTTCAGACCACCCTTGAATGTTTTGAGTATAAGCAAGCAATAAGAACATTGTGTAAAGTAGATAAACTGACATCTTGCAAAAGTCTTTTTATAGGTCTTGCAGTTATTTACTACTCATGTTTGAGTACACTTATTCCTTAATGATTTTTGCTGCTTATAATGGAAACTAGTTTCATATCAGATGTGATATACACAGTCATAATACAAGACACAAAAGTAATTTTCATGTAGACTTTGTTCATGGTTCAGAATAAAGTTATGTACTGTGGTGGTAAGATATTAAGCATGCTCTCATCTAACATAAAACAACAAATTGGGATTTCCTACCAGTTCAAAAGAAAATTAAAAACATTCTTCATTAACAATCCTAACATGTATTTCCTGAAGAGGGGCAGCAACCTTTCCAGTAGTTGTAGGTGCAACAGACTGGGTGATTGACTGATCTGGCTTTATAACATCAGCCAACACAGCCTTCCTGTGTCAGTACTGCATATGGCTGACAGCAAGGGGAAACTATAGCCATTATTTTTCGTGAAGGCATGCAGTTCTACTGTATGGTTAAATAATGATGGCATCCTCTTGGGTAAAATATTCCATTGGTAAGATTGTCCCCCTCGGATTTCCAGGTGAGGACTACTCAGGAGGATGCGTCAGCGGGAGAAACAAAACTGGTATTCTGTGGGTCAGAGCATGGGATGGTAGACCCTTAATCGGACAAATAGAGTAGAACATTTAGGGAAATGGATAGACAGAATCTAGATATCGTAGGAATTAGTGTGAAGTTCGATGGCAGGAGAAACAAGACTTTTGGTCAGTTGAATACTGGCAAAATCAAATAGGGGTAATGCAAGTATAGATTTAATAATTAATAAGAAAATAAGAATGCAAGTAAGCTACTATGAACAGTATTACAAGTTTATGAGCCAGTTAGCGCTGCATATGATGCTGCAGACACTGAAAAATGTATGACAAGATAAAAGACATTAATCATATAGTTAAGGGAGACAAAAATTTTAATGTGATGGGAGACTGGCATTCACTAGTAGGAAGAGGAAGAGAAGGAAAAATATTAGGGGAATATAGATTGGGGACAAAGAGTGAAAGGAGAAGCTACCTGGTAGAATTTTATACAGAGCATACTGTAATCATTGCTAACACTTGGTTTAAGGATCACAAAAGAAGGTTGTACACATGGAAGAGACCTCTAGACACCAGAAGGTTTAAGACTGACAGTATAATAGTAACACAGAGATTTCAGAACCATATTTTAAGTAGCAAGACATTTCCTGGGGCTGATGTGGACTCTGACCACTATTTCTTGGTTATGTACTATAGATTAGAACCGAATAAATTGCAAAAAGGTAGGAAATTAAGGAGATAGGACCTGGATAAGTTGAAAGAACCAGAGGTTGTTGAGAGTTTCAGAGGGAGCATTAGGCAGTTCATGACTGCAACAGGAGAATGCATTACAGTAGTTGATGAATGGGTAGCTTTGAGAAATAAAAAAGTAAAGGCAGCAGAGGATCAAATAGGTAAAAAGACAGCCTAGTAGAAATCCTTGGATATCATAGGATATACTAAGTTTAACTGATGAAAGTAGAAGATATAAAAATGCAGCAAATGAAGCAGGTGAAACTGAATAGAAACTTCTAAAAATGAGTCTGATAGGAAGTGCAAAATTCTAAGCAGGAATGACTAGATGAGACATGTAAGGGTTTAGAAGCATATTTCACTATTGGACAAGATAGATAGCGCCTACAGGAAAAGTAAAGAGGCTTTTGGAGAAAAGAGAGCAGCTGTATGAAAATCAAGAGCTCAGGTAGAAAACCAGTACTAAGCAAGGAAGGGGAAGGTGGAAGGATTACATAAGGGTCTATATAAGGAGATGAACTGGCAGGTAATATTATAGAAATTGAAGAGCACATAGATGAGGTGGGAGATATGATACTATGAGAAGAATTTGACAGAGCGCTGACAGACTTACGTCAAAAGAAGGCCCTGGGAGTAGACAACATTCCATCAGAATTACTGATAGCCTTGGGAGAGCCAGCCCTGACAAACCTCTACCACCTGGTGAGCAAGATGTATGAGACAGGCGATATATCCTCAGACTTCAAGAAGAATATAATAATTGCAATTCCAAAGAAAGCAGGTGTCGACAGATGTGAAAATTACTGTATATTACCAAATTAATGGCTTGGTTGTGGTTGCAAAATACTAACATGAGTTCTTTACAGAAGAATGGAAAAACTGGTAGGAGCCAACCTTGGGGAAGATCATTTTGGAGTCCAGAGAGATGTAGGAACATGTGAAGCAGAAGTGACCCTACGCCTTCTGTTAGAAGCTATGTCAAGAAAAGGCAAACCTACATTTGTAGACTTAGAGAAAGCTTTGACAGTGTTGACTGGAATACTCTCTTTGAAATTCTGAAAGTAACAGCATAAGGAAACAGCATTAAAATACAGGGAGCAAAAGACTATTTCTAACTTGTACAGAAACTGTACGCCACTTGTAAGAGTTGAGGGCCATGAAAGTGAAGCTGTGGTTGGAGGGCCATGAAAGTGAAGCTGTGGTTGAAAAGGGAGTGAGGCAGGTTTGTAGCATATCCCCAATGCTATTCAAGGTACAGTGAGCAAGCAGTGAAGGAAACCATAGAATTATTTGCGATGACATTATAAATCTCTCAGAGACAGCAAAATGCTTGGAAAATCAGTTGAACAGAATGAACGGTGTCTTGGAACACAATATAAGATGAACATCAACAAAAGTCAACAAGGATAATGGAATGTAGTCAAATTAAATCACATGATTCTGAGGGAATTGTATTAGGAAATGCAACATCTATAGTTATAGGTAGGTTTTGCTAATTGGGCAGCAAAATAACTCATGATGTTCAAAGTGAGAGGATATAAAATATAGACTGGCAATGGTAAGAAAAGCATATCTGAAGAAGAGAAATTTGTTAACATCAAATATAAATTTAAGTGTTTGGAAGTCCTTTCTGAAGTTTTTTTTTCTTTTTTGATTGTGCCCATGGATGGAAGTGAAACCTGGATGATAAACAGCCGGCCGAAGTGGCCGTGCGGTTAAAGGCGCTGCAGTCTGGAACCGCAAGACCGCTACGGTCGCAGGTTCGAATCCTGCCTCGGGCATGGATGTTTGTGATGTCCTTAGGTTAGTTAGGTTTAACTACACTCCTGGAAATGGAAAAAAGAACACATTGACACCGGTGTGTCAGACCCACCATACTTGCTCCGGACACTGCGAGAGGGCTGTACAAGCAATGATCACACGCACGGCACAGCAGACACACCAGGAACCGCGGTGTTGGCCGTCGAATGGTGCTACCTGCGCAGCATTTGTGCACCGCCGCCGTCAGTGTCAGCCAGTTTGCCGTGGCATACGGAGCTCCATCGCAGTCTTTAACACTGGTAGCATGCCGCGACAGCGTGGACGTGAACCGTATGTGCAGTTGACGGACTTTGAGCGAGGGCGTATAGTGGGCATGCGGGAGGCCGGGTGGACGTACCGCCGAATTGCTCAACACGTGGGGCGTGAGGTCTCCACAGTACATCGATGTTGTCACCTGTGGTCGGCGGAAGGTGCACGTGCCCGTCGACCTGGGAGCGGACCGCAGCGGCGCACGGATGCACGCCAAGACCGTAGGATCCTACGCAGTGCCGTAGGGGACCGCACCGCCACTTCCCAGCAAATTAGGGACACTGTTGCTCCTGGGGTATCGGCGAGGACCATTCGCAACCGTCTCCATGAAGCTGGGCTACGGTCCCGCACACCATTAGGCCGTCTTCCGCTCACGCCCCAACATCGTGCAGCCCGCCTCCAGTGGTGTCGCGACAGGCGTGAATAGAGGGACAAATGGTGACGTGTCGTCTTCAGCGATGAGAGTCGCTTCTGCCTTGGCGCCAATGATGGTCGTATGCGTGTCTGGCGCCGTGCAGGTGAGCGCCACAATCAGGACTGCATACGACCGAGGCACACAGGGCCAACACCCGGCATCATGGTGTGGGGAGCGATCTCCTACACTGGCCGTACACCACTGGTGATCGTCGAGGGGACACTGAATAGTGCATGGTACATCCAAACCGTCATGAACCCATCGTTCTACCATTCCTAGACCGGCAAGGGAACTTGCTGTTCCAACAGGACTATGCACGTCCGCATGTATCCCGTGCCACCCAACGTGCTCTAGAAGGTGTAAGTCAACTACCCTGGCCAGCAAGATCTCCGGATCTGTCCCCCATTGAGCATGTTTGGGACTGGATGAAGCGTCGTCTCACACGGTCTGCACGTCCAGCACGAACGCTGGTCCAACTGAGGTGCCAGGTGGAAATGGCATGGCAAGCCGTTCCACAGGACTACATCCAGCATCTCTACGATCGTCTCCATGGGAGAATAGCAGCCTGCATTGCTGCGAAAGGTGGATATACACTGTACTAGTGCCGACATTGTGCATGCTCTGTTGCCTGTGTCTATGTGCCTGTGGTTCTGTCAGTGTGATCATGTGATGTATCTGACCCCAGGAATGTGTCAATAAAGTTTCCCCTTCCTGGGACAATGAATTCACGGTGTTCTTATTTCAATTTCCAGGAGTGTAGTTCTAAGTTCTAGGGGACTAATGACCTCAGCAGTTGAGTCCCATAGTGCTCAGAGCCATTTTTTTTATGATAAACAGTTTAGACAAGAATAGAATAGAAACTTTTGGAATGTGGTGCCACAGAAGAATGCTGAAAATTAGATGGGTGGATTGTGTAACTAATGTGGAGCTACTGAACAGAATTGGGAGGAAAAGGAATTTGTGGCACAGCTTGACTAAAAGAAGGGATCAGTTGATTGGAAACATTCTGAGACATCAGCCAGAATCGTAGTGGGAGACCAAAAGATGAACATAGTAAGCAGATTCAGAAGGATGTAGATTGCAGTAGTATTTGGAGATGAGGAAACTTGCACAGGATAGAACATCACGGAGAGCTGCGTCAAATCAGTCTTTGGAATGAGGATCGCAACATCAACATCATACATGTAGATTGAGAATCCCTATAGCTTTAGTACTTTGTGGTGTTGAAAGTCGATTAAAGGACTGGAAGTAGCAGTTGATTGTAAAACTGCATGACAAGTGGTAGTGTTATATAATAAAAGTAGATATAATTTCAGTGCAAAAAAGTCAGTAGTAAGCTATTAATAAAAGATCACTTTGCATAAACACACAATGAGTGTATTTCGCATTTGTCTGCAACAATCGACAACACCTTTGATCGTCTGACTTCCATCGTGAATAAGAGCTCATGAAGTCGTCTGAAATGCTCATGAGCGAGTCCTCAGTAGCACCAACTGCTCTTTCTTTCTGTACGAGATACCACTGATTGGCGCAGTCGTTATTGCAAAAGATGTCAGCAAAAGCAATCACTTCATTAGCGGCACGGAGCCTGGGCTCAGCCTTGACCTTTCCACTGTCAAATAGCATGTGGTGAAAAATGAGCACCTGTATCTTTAAGTACGAACTCTGTTTTATTTTATTGCAATGGCCATCTGTCCCAAAAGAGGTGGGGATCAACAGTTTGTTTTGACAGTTGGAGGAGAAAGTTGATCAGGTCAACAGTTTGTTTTGACAATTGGAGGAGAAAGTTCATTGGTTGAAATTTCATGAAAAGATCTCAACACAACAATAAATGCCTCTGTTTTAATAACTGTCATTCCCACTTTCTTCTCCTGTCCTCAGTGTAATGATAATTCAATATGGGCAGTCCATTATTGAATGTCTTCAGTGTCCTCTGCCAATTCTGTGTGGTAAGGATCTTCAGTGTCCTCTATCAATTCTGCGAGGTAAGGATCCCATACCATACAGCAAAATTCCAGAAGAGGTTTCAGTTCAGTAAAATTCCTAGTCCAAAAAACTTTCAAGGTTTGAGATAAATCAGAAGGTAAGCATTGGGGTTTGGTTTGCCAATACCTCAAGTAGAACTACGTTGCAAACTGTTCATCATGTCTTCAAAGTTGGCCACATGTTCAGTCCAGAATGGGTGTTTGTAACTGCAGTAAGCAGTATCCTACTGATTTCCCTCATACACCTTATGGCAGGATGACTGCCTGGATGATAAATGACCTTTCATTTGTCTTCCATGAATTTGAGGCCAAATGTGATCCATTACTAAACATCATTGCTTGAGGTGTACCTACATACGCAAGTAGTCCTTATCTATTTTCAAATCAGTGTTTGCTTTTCTAGCAAGAGAGAATTTGATATATTTTGGAAATATGTTTACCATGGTAGTTCTTGGTATGCCCAAAGGCAACACTCACAAATAATCACTGTCTCTGGCAGCTGGAGCCAGACTGTGAGTAGCAGTGCATTATGGGAGAGGCAACCGGGAGGGGGTAAGGAGGAGGCTGGAATGGGGAAGGGGAGCAGGGTAGTAGTGGGGGGAGATTAAAGTGCAGCTGGGAGTGTGGAAGGGCGAGGTGGAGAGTGGAGCAGCTAGGTGCAATCAGGAGGTTAGACAGAGAGTGGTGGTGATGGGGATTAGTGGAAAAGGAGAGAAGTAAAAAGACTGGGTGCATTTATGGAATGGGAGCTGTGTAGTGCTGGAATGGCAATAGGGTAGCGGCTAGATGGCTAACAAAAGCTGAGGCCAGGAGGGTTACGGGAATGCAGGATATATTGCAGGAAGAGTTCCCACCTGCCCAGTTCAGAAAAGCTGGTGTTGATGAGAAGAATCCAGATGGCACAGGCTGTGAAGCAGTCACTGAAATGAAGGACATCGTGTTGGGGAGTGTGCTCCTCAACAAGGTGGTCCAGTTGTTTCTTGGCCACAGTTTGTCAGTGGTCATTCATGCAGACAGACAGCTTGTTGGTTGTCATGCCCAACTAAAATGCAGCACAGTGGTTGCAGCTTAGCTTGTAGATCACATGACTGTTTTCACAGGTAGCCCTGCCACTGGTGGGATAGATGATGTTTGTAATCGGATTAGAGCAGGTAGTGTTGGGAGGATGTATGGGACAGGCCTTGCATTTATGTCTATTACATGGATATGGGCCATGAGGGAAGGGGTTAGGGGCAGTGGTTGTGTAGGGATGGATGAGAATATTGTGTAGGTTCAGTGGGCAGCAGAATATCACTGTCAGAGGAGTTGGAAGGATAGATCGTAGGACATTTCTCGTTTTAGGGCGTGACAGGTAGTTGAAACCCTGGCAGAGAATGTAATTCAGTTGCCCTAGTCCTGGGTGGTACTGAGTCATGAGGGAAATCGTCCTCTGAA
The DNA here is from genome assembly GCF_021461395.2 of Schistocerca americana. Classification (NCBI taxonomy): domain Eukaryota; kingdom Metazoa; phylum Arthropoda; class Insecta; order Orthoptera; family Acrididae; genus Schistocerca; species Schistocerca americana. The sequence goes on from NC_060119.1 coordinate 58,570,901, forward strand.
AACCCTGGCAGAGAATGTAATTCAGTTGCTCCAGTCCTGGGTGGTACTAAGTCACGAGGGGAATGCTCCTCTGTGGCTGGACAGTGGGGCTTTGCGAGAGATTTGCTTTTGTACCAAGGTAATTACAATTTGTAAAAGCCTCAGTGAGACCCTCAGTATATTTCAACAGGGGCCGCTCATCACTACAGATTCGATGGCCCTGGGTGGCTAGGCTGTATGGAAGGAACTTCTTGGTATGAAATGGGTGGGAGCTGTCGAAGTGGAGGTATTGCCAATGGTTGGTAGGTTTGATATGGACAGAAGTACATATATAGCCATCTTTGTTTGAGGTGGAGGTCCACACAAAGGAAGGTGGCTTTGATGGGTTGAATAGGGCCATGTGAAGCAAGTGGGGGAGACAGTGTTGAGGAGGTTCTGGAGGAATGTGGATAAGGTGTCCTCACTCTTGATCCAGATCACAAAGATGTCATCAGTGCATTTGAACCATGTGAGGGGTTTCGGATTCTGCGCATTTAGGAAGGATTCCACTAGATGACGCACAAATAGGTTGGCATAGGATGGTGCCATGTTGGTGCCCACACCTGTACTCCGGACTTGTTTGTATGTATTGCCTTCAAAGGAGAAGTAATTTTGGGTGAGGATATAGTTGGCGATGGGAGCTGAGAAGGAGGTGGTTGGTATAGAATCCGTTGGGAAGGTAGTGTTCAATAGCATTAAGGCCATGGGCATTAGGGATGTTAATGTAAAGGGAGGTGACATCGATAGTGATGAGAAGGCACAATGTGGTAAAGGAACAAGAACTGTGGAGAGTCAGTGGAGGAAACTGTATCTTTTATGTAGGAGGGTAGGTTGCAACTAATAGGCTGAAGGTGTTGTCCTACAAGAGCAGAGATCCTCTCAGTGGGGGCACAGTAACTGGCCACAATGGGGCATCCTGTGTGGTTGTGTTTGTGGACTTTTGAAAGCATCTAGAAGGTAGGAGTGTGGGGAATGGTAGGGGTGAAGAGAGAGGTGGACTGCTGTGAGAGATTCTGGGATGGGCCTAAGGATTTGCAGAGAGGCTGGAGATCCTGCTGGATTTGGGGAATGGCGTCATTGTGGCAGGGTTTGTAGATGGATGAATCTGACAGCTGGTGAAGTCCTGCCAGGTAATCCTTGTGGTTCAAACAACAGTGGTGGAGCCTATGTCAGCAGGTAGGATTATAAGGTCAGGATCAGTTTTTAGGTGGTGGAGTGCAGATCTTTCTGGGGATGTAAGGCTAGTTTGCATGTTGAGGGATTTGGGGAATGATGATGAGACAAGGTTCAAGGCTAAGAAATTCTGGAAAGTTAACAGGGAGTGGTTTGGGGGCAGTGGGAGTGGATCACAGTTGGATGGAGGAGTAAACTGATTTGGGCAGGGTTCAACATTGCTCTTAGGTTGAATCTGATTAGAAGGGTTGGTGGAAAAAAAGTGTTTCCACATAGGGACTGGGAGAAGCAGAGAATGTCTTTAACAAGTCCTGCATGATTGAATTTGGGAAAGGACTTATACTTCTGTTAGGCTAAGGATTTTGGAGGTAAGGTTCATGACTGTGTTATGGGTCTGTTTAGGTTCTGGTTTCCGTGGGGTGATGGGGGGCAGTTTTGGAGAGTGGGGTAAATGTAGTAGGTCTGCAAGACAGGGTTTGTCAGCTTTGAGGGGACATGGGGGAGATTTGGAGGTTGTTGTAGAGGTAGTGGACAGTGGTAGTCCAAGGCGAGAATAAGAAGTGAGCATGTTGGAAATTTTTTTTGAGATGGTGTTGTGCATATTGCTTTAGTTCCTGATGGGCAAGAGTTTAATGTTGCATAAATATACATAATAAGTTCTTCAGTATGCTGTTCTGGCCAACACAGTTTCCAGTCATCTAAATTGGGTATTCTAAATAGAATTCCCTTTTACATTTTGTAATATTTATCAACTTTCTCAAAGCTCTATTTAACACAGAAACTTTTCACCAGTTTCAAATTATCATCACGATTGTCGTTTCTGCAAATGCCATTACAAATAGTCTTAGCTACCTTTCAGCCCATTCTTCTATTCCTCACTCTACCCCATAGTTTCAGGCACTTCTCAGTTGTTTTCATTAACTCCTTCAGCTTCTAATTCTGTATTGTCCCCTGTTACATAACTTTCTTCTTTCATAAACAGCAACCTATTCATGTTTTCACAAGCATTTTCCTTTTCCTCCAGTGTAAATTTAGTTTCGGTTATGTCTCCCTTCAAGTCTGTAACATTGAATGCAAGCAGTGCTTTTCCCTTACCAATTCTCTATTTTCACATAGTCGTAAGCATTTCCTGTTTCTTCATCTGCCTTTGTATCAGTGTCTTCATCTAGAACATCTTTTTCGACTTCTCTGCATTCCATGTCCTTGCTGTTCTGAATACTTTTTTCCTTGCTCTAGTTAAGTTACTTACTTTCTTCATACAATTAATATTTAAGCCAGAAATGTCATTGCTATTTATATTGTTCTGGTCATTACACAAGTTACGCAGAAACACAATTACATCATCATCAACCCAACCTTTTTCTTACATGATTCATAAATTTCATTAATTTTTTTTCCCGCCATTCAGGGGAATTTTATGGCCTTTGTCTTGTCTGTCACAAATTGTTGTAACTGAGTCTACTGAATCTTCTGTACTCTGGGTTTGAAATCCTATCCCTGAATTTTCCTCCTCAAACATGCCCCAAACTAAACCAAACATCTCTCTTTTTGTCTCTTACTCTGAAGATACAGCTAAAGAAGAAAGCTGAAGTTATGTACTTAACTTTAAAACTGTAGTGTGTCCAGTTGTATCCGTTTTGATCTCTAGTCCTATTGTTCACAGATCTTAATTGCTTTTCCATTTCATCTCCATTGTGTTGACCATTGCATTCATTACAATTTTCTTCACTTTAGTTAATCTGAAAAAAAAATACATCTGGCATTATATATTTTTTGTACAGTATTAATATTAATATGTGCAATATATGAATTCAGTGCTGTAAGATAGTTGCGTGGGATTAGCCGAGCGGTCTAAGGCGCTGCAGTCATGGACTGCGCAGCTGGTCCCGGCGGAGGTTCGAGTCCTCCCTCGGGCATGGGGGTGTGTGCTTGTCCTTAGGATAATTTAGGTTAAGTAGTGTGTAAGCTTAGGGACTGATGACCTTAGCAGTTAAGTCCCATAAGATTTCACACACATTTGAACATTTTTGACAGTGATGTAATATACCAATTCAGTACTGTCTGTACAATGTCTTGTCCATGTAATGGATGCTGCTAATTATTATGGATGGAGTTATATTGAAAGTTATATTCTTTTTATTAAGCTATCAATTACAACTACAATGTCTACTTTCTGCCACATCATAAACATGATTTGCCTCCATTATTGCAAAACTCCCTGCCAAATGTACACAGTACAAAGAAAACATCTGAAGCAAAGATATACTTATCAAAACTTGGTAGATTTAAATTTGCAGATTTTTATGTTAAAACTTCCAAATTTATACTGAACACATAAGCCGTAAATACATTGGTGTCCAAAATTAAAGCAACAAATGGAAATTTTGGAAGGTTGCATTTATTTGCCACAAAACAGTATAAACAGGTGATAGTAAAGTAGAAACAGTGTAAAGAATACAGAACATAATCAACTGCAACATGCGTAACAGTAGACAATTTATTTTTTCTCCAGCTTAACAGATTTGCCCACACATTCTGACAACTGGTTAATGTGCTCAGTATGGATGCTGCTCATTATTATGGATGGAGTTTTATTGAAGGTTATATTCTTTTTATTAAAATATAACTTCTTACTTAGCTGATTGTCTTGAAGTTGGCTTCATTTTCTTCTGGCACCAGTGCAGACGTGACGACAGCAGGACATGCTGTGAATGATGTCATCAATCTCATGTTGAGGCAATAATGCCCATTCTCCCTGCAGAGCTGCTCACAAGTCTTGGAGAGTGGTTGGTGGGTGCTGATGTGATGCAGCATGTCTACCTAGTGTATCCCAGACATGCTCTGATGGATTCAAATGCCATGCATGCAATATCTTCCATTTCCAAAAAGACATAAACCATCTGTTTTCTATGAGGTCAAGCATTATCTTCCATTAATACTAAGTCTGGGCCCACAGCGCCAACAACTATGCATGAGATCCCAAGATCTCCTCACGATACCTGACATCAGTTAAATCTTGCTGATTCACCTATACAATTTCATGAAGAGGTGTTCGAGCGGCCAACACAATCCCTGCCCACATCATTAGGGATCCTCCTCGATATTAGTCTCTTTCCACAGTGTTTGGATTCTGAAATCGTGTTCCATGTACCCTCTAGATGCAAATCTGTCAAGAATCACCCTCCACATCAAATCGGGACTCATTTGTGAGAACATTGGCCCACCGTTTGACCATCCGTGTGGCATGTTGACAGTTACAATCCAAGACGTGCCCTTCTGTGAAGAAACGCCAGAGATAAACAGACAGCAGGTCTCCAACAATAAAGGCCGCTTTGCTGAAGCCTTCTGTACACCGTTTGCCTCAATACAACACATCCAGTGGATGCTATGAGGTCAGGTGCCAGCTGCAGTCATGTAATGAGGTGGTACCGTCATGCCCTTACAGCCAAATAATGGTCCACTCTTTCTGATGTCACATGTGGTCAGCCCTGTCCTGGTCTCTGGAATACGGTTTCAGTCTCCATAAACTGTCGCCTCATCCAAGGAACAACAGGAAAATTCACATTAAGCCATCAGGCCACATCAGTTTGTGACTCTCCTGCTTCCATTCTTCCTATGGCCCTACACAGCAGAGTGTCTGTAGGCATCTTCTCTGTGCCGTACTGCACCGTCTGTGACTGTGTACACAGCAGTTGTGGGTGTGAGCCTATCCTGCAAACATGACCCCACTTGATAGGTGCCCTGATGTCATTTCTGTGTGGTTGTCCATTAATTGGAATGCCATCTTCCATGCAGAACACAATCATAATGACATTTGTTGACAGTTTGTATGATTATACCCTGAATTAGGCGCAGGATGGGGAAATACCGTATTTACTTGAATTTAAGCCGCACTCGAATCTAAGCCACACCTGAAAAATGAGACTCGAAATAAAGGGGAAAAAAAGTTCTCAAATCTAAGCCACACCTGAAATTTGAGACTCGAAATTCAAGGGGAGAGAAAAGTTTTAGACCGCACCTCCAAATCGAAACAAGGTTGGTCCATTGTAATATGAGACACAACTTAGGTCAAATGAATGACTATACAGCTACAGTAGTTTAGTTCGAGTCGTAATCTTAGCAGTTAAGCTTTACCAGGTAGCCATTGCTACGCATCAGGCGCTCCGTCCATATTTCTACGGGTACCCTTCCTTTTTCACGTGCTTTGTGTGGTTTGAATCGATTGCTTATTTTGCTTTGTTCTGATAAGTGCCGTTTTCTTTGTTATAGGTGTTTACGTCACTCTAAGCTGAAAATGCATTACTGTACTGTGTCATGCATTGTTTGTCGCATTCTGATAGTGCGTGTTTACGGCCTGTAGTCACTCGCGGCATGGCTTGCTTGAAACAATGGCAAGAGACTGCTATTTGTTGTTACTTACACTGCTGCTTTCTTTGATAATGATCAACCAGAACCAAATAATAGACTGCGTATGATAGAACATGTTCTGAACGAGAGTTAGGCGAAAATTTTTCTCCATTTGAAACTCTTTGCGGCCGCTTCTTTAGTACATCAAATTCTGCACAGAAATTAGTTATCTTAGATTCAAAAATCTAGTCAGTTGCTGTGCTTCATTTCTGACCGTATCACTATTAGGCATAAGAATAATACAAATATAAACATGACACGATAAGTATATTCTTCCTCCTTTGCTGTTGTCTCACTCTAGTTTTGTAGTTTATTAGGCAGACAGGATTTAAATGAGATAACAGCAAACACGAAAGAATACATGGCAAAATGTTTGTATTCATATTAGTCTTATGGTGAAGAGAATACTTGATTCACATTTCATCAGGTTCCTATTAGCAACCATCTCTTCTCACAGGTAGGAAAAAATTCAGATTGTAGATTTGGCCATATTGACAAACAGCCCGAACAGTCTTGCCAGTCGGATTTTCGTAGTACATTGAAATTCTGCTACATTCGAAGATGGACAATACGGAATTTGTATTTACTTCGTTGCATAATGTACGAAAATGCAGTGGTCGAAACTTGGAGCGGAGAAAAAAGCTTGTCTTCCACCTTTTTTTAAAAAAATTATTTACTGATGCAGAGGTTTTGGCACCAGTATTTATCTTTGTACCTACAAAGCATGCCTGTGTAGCGCTACATATATTCGATGGCAGAAGTTAGTTGTGGCGGCACCTACCAACATTTTTCAGAACTTCTGCATGCTTTGCACTTGATTCTAAGCCGCAGGCGGTTATTTGCATTACAAAAACCAGAAAAAAAGTGCGGCTTAGATTTGAGTAAATACGGTACTAGTTTGTTGCTTTTATTTTAGACACCATTGTATTTATGCACAAAATACTGAATTTTATTGAGTACAGTGTTATACAAACTTTCTGATTTATGAACTGAAATTAGTGATGTCTGCCTGTACTGAAGAATTCAGAACACATCTCATGCTTATTACACCACAACAGCTGAGATGAAACTCCATAGGCATGGAAATTAATTAGAAGTTACTTGTGAGGAACAGTTTCAAAAGTATTCTGGAAATCAAAAAAATATTGAATCAACTTGAGTCCCCCTGACAGTAGATGTCATTTATTTAACTGAAGAATTGTGTTTCACAGGAGTGATACAGCTCTCCCTTGACAAATTGTACTAACACTAGAAAGACAGTGTTTCTGACATTCCCGAAATGGCAGAAAAATATTTTTATACCTGACTTAAGTACTTTATTTTATTGTCTGTTAATCTCTTCCTTTTTGAAAGTTGTAACAATAATTATATAAGAAAATAATTAATAGAGTACTTACATATTTCAGCAAAAAATATCATACTGATTTATCATTACTCATGCTAAGAAATTTTCTGAAGTGTACATTTTCATATGTTTACTATTTCTTGATCCTTCTAGACAAATTTACTAGATATGATCCATATTACAGTTACATGTGTTCTACATATGGCTTTGTTGTACTTTCTGCTCAAGTCATTGGAATCGAATGGATGATGTAGTTCTGGTAATTTTTGTTCAGGATAAACGTTTTCTGCACATGGCATTGTGCCACTTAAAGATACTTGTGGTCTTTTGAGAAACTGATTAGGTACTACTTCCACTTTCTACATTATTTTGGTCCCATGTCCTCTTCTTTTGTATGTTATTCCTGCTCTTTTGTTCCCTTGAGTTCATTCACCAGCTGAAGTATGAACTACTACTTTCCATTTTCTTGTGCTCATTACTGTTCCGTATACGACATGCATTTGTTGCTACCATGTATATGATATAGAAAGCATGCATTGGCCATCTTATTTAAGGTTCATTTGACCAACCACATGCAACCTGAAATTTGTTGAATTGTAGAATGTTATGGTTTCAGGTTTCTTCTTCCCTTTTTTACCTGTTGGTACTTGGAAATGCAGTGTTCGCAGAAGAATAACATTTTTTTCTTCTTTCATTAGTAAACTGTCACAATGTAGTCCATCATGCACCTGGTGCATGATGGTCCTTTACCTCATAAGCAATCTCACAATCTTCTTCATTGTACCAGCTTACGAAGTTTTCTTTAAACATTTTAGCAAGCTGAGAAGACATGGGGAAGTTGTTTTTTGTCAGGTTTTTTCCTTGATTTCGGAAAGTTTAAGATACATAAGGTATTTTGCTACAGGGCAACAATTCAAAATTTGGCACCATATTTGTTGGCTTTGTGGGCCATGACTCGTGGACCTGCATTTTATTTTGCTTGGTAATAACTGCTTCATTGTGGTTATGTTTCTTCCAGGACTGTAAGAACAAATACTGTTTGATATTAACTTTCCCAAAATTTCAGATACAAGATCAAATTCGTTGGCTGGCATGCATTCAGCCTGGAGTTTTCTTCAAAATCGTGAAATCTTAGAAATTACTGAAATCCAACTTGTGGCCAAATATCCGTGATGAAAGCAGGCCCCAAGGAGGCAACCACAGATAATCTGAAACACATCTTTCGTACAGATGACACTCAAAGCATTTATGATGGCTATCATATTTTTCAGTTCTTTCAGTTCTTTAAGTGATATAGCCCAATCATTGCTCTTTAGTACTTTTTGATTATTTGATTCTGTGCATTTGTTCAAGAGATGTACCATTACTTTATTAAAAATTAGAAGGAAAGCATTGATGACAGAGTTGTCTATTCATTGGTATGTGCAAGTAGTGGGACCTCCTTACTTTAGAACATTCACAGCCAATCTCCTTGCAGAAGATTATTGACCAGAAATAGATAATATTCCACTTGGTTGCATTCCTAGTGACCATCTGAGTAGATGCATTCAAATGGGCATGCTATGATTGATGAGGCGAGATGTGGTGTGCATTAGCATCTGCATTCTCTTCCACTAACCATTCCTAATTCACAGTGTCCACACCTTCATCTTCACTGCTCTCTAGTAAAAAATCCTCATCTTCATCAGTGAAGTCAATGTCCAGTTTAATTTCAGAATTCTCGAAGGGATGTAATGTTTTCTTGATCAGAAAGCTTGAAGTAACTATAAGAGCACAGAAAGCTACAGTCTGCAACAGTACAAATAATTGGCAGTGTTCTGTTGTTAGGATTTGAAATTTTTATCACCTCTTTATCTGTAGTGTAAAGTAAAGATGCGTATTGACAATCCCATATCAGAAATAAATAGAACAGAATAGCATCAATGAAAATTTTTTTGTGGCACTGTACTGTGTTGCATCTAAATTTTATACTACATGGTGTTTCAAAAAGAATCATCTGATTTCAAAACTTTGTATTTATTGATAAAAGCATACTACAGTAATGGGCTGAATTGCAAAATACTTACAAAATTTTAAAGTTTTAGCTATGCTCTTACAAATGACTTACATGTCCATCAGCAGCAACTGATCAACAACTAGACAGTTGGTTTAATTCGTCATAAACTTTACACAGTGTATCTATGTGCTTTTACAAAAGTTATGTTGGCTATTATTCTGTTCTTCACTTCTTCTATGTCACAAGATAAAGGGGAGTAAACACACTTCCCCACAAGAAAAAATGTAAGGTGATCTTGGAGGCCAAGAATGCAGAGCAGTGTTTCAGAGTCCTGTGCGCTCTACCCAGAATTTAGGCAGAGTGCCAGTGAGGAACTGGCATATGTTGATGTGGCAGTGTGGTGGAGCTTCAACCTTGTTGGAAAATGAAGTCATTGGAGTCCTCCTGAAGTGGTGGTAAAAACCAACTCTGCAGTTTTTGAAAATAACTCATTCCAGTCACTGTATGTTCCTCAAAAACGAATGGACTGTACGCTTTTTCACAAGAAATGTGTGTCTCTCCATGCTACATAATGTCATGAAGGTTCTGGAGTACCTACATGAGCAAATTATGTTGGTTTACTTTACCGTTAACATGAAAAGTTGCTTGATCACTGAAAATTTACTGTGGTAAAAATGTATCATCTTTCATGTCTTCTAGCAGAGCATTGCTAAAGTCAGACCATTCCTTTTATCACCAACCCAATAGCTTGCACTAATTGTAATCTGTATGGTTTATAGACCATACAGTGCCTTAGAACTCACCACACAGTTGTACGAGGGATGCTTGTGCGACGAGTAGACTTTTTATGGGCTCCTCTCAAACATTTGCTGAATTCTTTCCACCGTGTTCTGACGGGAACTGGGTGGTAGACCTGGACTCTTGACCTTTGCACAAGCATCCTGTCTCTTCAAATTGGTGATACCAATGATGAATGTTTTTGGGTGGAGTGACAAAAAGCACATGGTATCAAAATCACTGAATCACTATTTGCAAACTACAGCACACAAAAGACGTCTGTTGAGCGGATGCCATCTTACATGTGACTGACAAGCAAACTGAGAAGATGCATTGACTGGCATATAATGGCAATTTTGTGAAATTCTAGGCTGTCACCATTGAAACAGCACACATTTCCTTGCTGACACGTCCCATGTTTCATAATTATTACTGTCCATAATCATGTCATTCTTATTGAAACACCCTGTATATTGTTGAAATTCCTGGAATTTGTGCTAAGAAGGTCCTTTAAATTTTCTTCCATTTTTGTTAATTTTCAGGCTGATGAAACATGATGATTCTATTATCATGTACCTATTAACAGAAGGAGTTTTTCCTCCTTAGAGGCAAAAAAATTAGAGTTAACAACAAATCACATATAATTGTTTTTGAGGTGCAATGCTGAAAATGGTGCTTCTGATACAAGCTTTCATTGTTTCCTTCATCAGTTGTAGTTGTGCTGTCTATAATCACCAAAAAAACAATATGTGAAGAAAGTGTACATAATTAAAAGTAAACTTTGTCAAGGAAGTGAAATTCACAAATCACTGTTATTCTGTAACAGTTCATATACAACATGTGTAAGTAATAGTGTGTTCTTAAATATGTAATTCTAATGAACGTAGTGCAGAACTGAAACCAACTGATTATGTGTATTTTATTTTCATTCTCTTAATATGCAGAGAATACTAATAATAATAATATTATATGTTAAAATACTTTGGTGTCAATTGTTTAAGAAATTGTGTGAGTTTTTCACTTCTTGCAGTATCTATCTCACAACTTTTGTATATTTTGTTAAGAATTTTTTTATGCAATCTGTGTGGAAATTATGTATTATTGCAGCAAGGAAAAACTGATTCAGTATCTGTAAATTAATGAATGAGTAAATTACATAGATACTTGATTAGTTATTCCTCTGGTTTTAAATAGTGTTTGTTGTTTCTTGTAATGACACCAATGGTTATGTTAGGAAAATTAACTAATGCTACAAATGTGTGACATATCAGTTGGAAAATTAACTCTCTTTAATTCATTGAAAATATTGAATCTTGATTTGGTTGTTGTAATGAAGTACTACAGTAATTAATAATAACAAAACTTGTAAGATGATTGTTTTTTGAACAGAGATTACAAACTTATCATGACAATTTAGATTTATGAATTGTTGCTCTTACCCAAAGATTTAAATAGTGTATAGTTAATTGGCTTTGAAAAGTGTAAAATAAATTTCTATCTCAAAGCATTGGGCTTTGATGCTTATTGTGAAATAAAAGATTATCATGTAATGTGTAAATATGCACCTATTTACTTCCTTTATAGTAATAAACATTCAGCTCACCTCATTTTAGTTAGCATTGTGTCCCATCTCATCACTCTGGTAAGAATTTTGCTTTTCTATTATTTATTGTTCCTTTTCACAGTACTCTGGCTGTCATATTGAATATTTTGTTAACAGCACCAATTGTGTGACGCCTTAATTGAGTTTCACAAATAAATTTGGGAATGCATTTTTCTATTTTTTAACGGTTTTAAAAACAAATTCATTTCTGCTGAAATAACAAGTAATATTGTGAAAGTAAGTTAAATGAGTACATCATGCTGATTTCAGACAGAACAAGAAATCAGGCAATAAAAATTTTGTATGTATTTTCTATACCTTTATTGATATCCATTTGTTGTCTCCTGCTTTTACGTCATCATTCTTTTAACTACTTTCGTGTAAACCTCTACTGATTTTGATTCCACCCCCCTTCCCACATCCACCCATCCCTTCTTTGATATTTGATGTGACATGCAACAATTTCCTCTCCTCTGCCAACCTCTTCATCTCAGAGTAGCCCTTATACCTAATGTCCTCTAATTATTATTTGTGGGATGTATTTCATTTTCTGTCATCCTCTCTAACTCCCTCTAGTATGATGGAAGTTATTCCCTGGTGTCTTAACACATGTAAATCATCTTGTTGCTCCTTCTTATCATTGTTTTGCCTTTCCTTGCCTATTCTGTGGAGAACCACCTCATATCTTAAGCTAATTTTCAAAACCCTTTTACAGCATGGTTCTGTTTCCTATATTTTTGGTATTCCTACTGTGCATGATTCATTTTCCATACAATGCTGTGCACCGCACACACGTCGTCACAACTATATTTCTCAATTTAAGACCTGTCTTTGATACTAGTATAATTCTGTTAGCAAGGAATGTCATCTTTGTCTGTGCTAGTATGCTTTTCATATATCCTTTATTTCATCCATTAGGCATCATATTGCTTCTAAAGTAGAATACCTTCACTTTGTTTTCTTTGTGGTATCTAATTTTGATATCAATTTTATCACTAATCCTATATGATAAGTCTTCCTTTCACGTGCTGATTGATTCAGATCTACATATGTACTACATCTAACACTGTAATAAGTTAATTGATCATCAACATGTGTGATTTCCCAAGTTACTCTGCCTTCAATATTGTAGGATGTATCAGTGGTGGGGCTGGAGAAGAAAGTATTGGAGCATTTACCTGTGGTGTGACTGGACTAGGTGGTAGCGTGTGGGTGCATGGGAAAATATTGGGGTATGGATGTTGGCACTGTCATATAGTTTGACTAGAATGTTACAGAGCTTAAAATGATGACAAAGATGACAGTAGATGGTGTGGAGAGGATATGAGAAAGTATCTCATTTCAAGTTGTTGTGTAGACATGGGAGGGGACAGTAAGTAGGTAGATATATTTGTTTGCACCATTTACAGAGCATCAAAAATGTGGAATACAGCTTCTACATGCAAAAATATATTATATATCACTTGACATTTGCACAGAAAAATGATGTCCCTCTTCATCTACTTATACAGGTCAGTCAGAAACAGTCTGAGAAGCCTGTAAGTGCATTGCAGGATAGGTTCTGCTGAGAAATAATTGTTAAAAAAATTGATATGTTGCACCATTTCTGACTTAATCAGCATTGAAGTTAGTTATTCAGACCATTTAATTATTCAGACCATTGGGCACGCAAATTCAAGCAGTCCACCAGATACTACTTGATCAGTTCTCATAGCTTAGATGGAAGCCCATGAGACTGTTCAGCCTTTGGCTCAGGTTCAATCCCTTCTGCCATTCCATGTCCAATTTTTGTTTTGCTCTCTTCTTTGGTTTTGTTGTTGTTGTTGTGGTCTTCGGTCCTGAGACTGGTTTGATGCAGCTGTCCATGCTACTATATCCTGTGCAAGCTTCTTCATCTCCCAGTACTTACTGCAACCTACGTCCTTCTGAATCTGCTTAGTGTATTCATTCTTGGCCTCCCTATATGATTTTTACCCTCCACACTGCCCTCCAATGCTAAATTTGTGATCCCTTGATGCCTCAGAACATGTCCTACCAACTGGTCCCTTCTTCTAGTCAAGTTGTGCCACAAACTCCTCTTCTCCCCAATTATATTCAATACCTCCTCATTAGTTATGTGATCTACCCATCTAATCTTCAGCATTCTTCTGTAGCACCACATTTCGAAAGCTTCTATTCTCTTCTTGTCCAAACTATTTATCATCCATGTTTAACTTCCATACATGGCTACACTCCATACAAATACTTTCAGAAACGACTTCCTGACACTTAAATCTATACTCGATTTTAACAAATTTCTCTTCTTCAGAAACGCTTTTCTCGCCATTGCCAGTCTACATTTTATATCCTCTCTACTTCAACCATCATCAGTTATTTTGCTCCCCAAATAGCAAAACTCCTTTACTACTTTAAGTGTCTCATTTCCTAATCTAATTTCCTCAGCATCACCCGACTTAATTCGACTACATTCCATTATCCTCATTTTGCTTTTGTTGATGTTCACCTTATATCCTCCTTTCAAGACACTGTCCATTCCATTCAACTGACTGCTCTTCCAAGTCCTTTGCTGGCTCTGATAGAATTACAATGTCATCGGTGAACCTCAAAGTTTTTATTTCTTCTCTATGGATTTTAATACCTACTCCGAATTTTTCTTTTGTTTCCTTTACTGCTTGCCCAATATACAGACTGAATAACATTGGGGAGAGGCTACAACCCTCTCTCACTCCCTTCCCAACTGCTGCTTCCCTTTCATGCCCCTCGACTCTTATAACTGCCATCTGGCTTCTGTACAAATTGTAAACAGCCTTTCGCTCCCTGTGTTTTACCCCTGCCACCTCTAGAAACTCAGTATTGCCTCCAATATTTCTGCGGAATCCAAACTGATCTTCCCTGAGGTTGGCTTCTACTAGTTTTTCCAATCGTCTGTAAAGAATTCGCATTAGTATTTTGCAGCTGTGGCTTATTAAACTGATTGTTCAGTAATTTTCACATCTGTCAACACCTGCATTCTTTGGGATTGGAATTACTATATTCTTCTTGAAGTCTGAGGGTATTTTGCCTGTCTCATATATCTTCCTCACCAGATGGTAGAGTTTTGTCAGGACTGGTTCTCCAAAGGCTGTCAGTAGTTCTAATGGAATGTTGTCTACTCCTGGGACTTTGTTTTGACTCAGGTCTTTCAGTGCTCTGTCAAACGCTTCACACAGTATTGTATCTCCCATTTCATCTTCATCTACATTCTCTTCCATTTCCAGAATATTGTTCTCAACTACGTCGCCCTTGTATAGACCCTCTATATACTCGTTCCACCTTTCTGCTTTCCCTTCTTTGCTTAGAACTGGGTTTCCATCTGAGCTCTTGGTATTCATATGAGTGGATCTCTTTTCTCCAAAGGCCTCTTTAATTTTCCTGTAGGCGGTATCTATCTTACCCCTAGTGAGACAAGCCTCTACATCCTTACATTTGTCCTCTAGCCATCCCTGCTTTGCCATTTTGCACTTCCTGTCAATCTCATTTTTGAGACGTTTGTATTCCTTTTTGCCTGCTTCATTTACCACATTTTTATATTTTCTCCTTTCATCAATTAAATTCAATATTTCTTCTGTTTCCCAAGGATTTCTACTAGCACTTGTCTTTTTACCTACTTGATCCTCTGCTGCCTTCACTACTTCATCCCTCAGAGCTACCCATTCTTCCTCTACTGTATTTCTTTCGTCCATTTGTGACAATTGTTCCCTTATGCTCTCCCTGAAACTCTGTGCAACCTCTGGTTTAATCAGTTTGTCCAGATCCCATCTCCTTAAATTCCCACCTTTTTGCAGTTTCTTCAGTTTTAATCTACAACTCATAACCAATAGATTGTGGTCAGGGTCCACATCTGCCCCTGGAAATGTCTTACAATTTAAAACCTGGTTCCTAATTCTCTGTCTTACCATTATATAATCTATATGATACCTTCTAGTATTTCCAGGATTCTTCCATGTGTACAACCTTCTTTTATGGTTCATGAACCAAGTATTAGCTATGTTTACGTTATGCTCTGTGCAAAACTCTACCAGACGGCTTCCTCTTTCATTTCTTTCCCCCAATCCATATTCTCCTACTATATTTCCTTCTCTCCCTTTTCCTACTCTCGAATTCCAGTCACCCATGACTAAATTTTCATCTCCCTTCACTACCTGAATAATTTCTTTTATCTCATCATACATTTCATCAATTTCTTCATCATCTGCAGAGCTAGTTGGCATATAAACTTGTACTACTGTAGCAGGCATGGGCTTCGTGTCTCACTATGCTGTTTGTAGTAGCTTACCCGCACTCCTATTTTTTTATTCATTATTAAACCTACTCCTGCATTACCCCTAATTGATTTTGTATTTATAACCCTGTATTCACGTGACCAAAAGTCTTGTTCCTCCTGCCACCGAACTTCACTGATTCCCACTATATCTAACTTTAACCTATCCATTTCCCTTTTTAAGTTTTCTAACCTACCTGCCCGATTAAGGGATCTGACATTCCACGCTCCAATCTGCAGAACGCGTTTTCTTTCTCCTGATAATGACGTCGTCTTGAGTAATCCCCGCCTGGAGATCCGGATGGGGGACTATTTTACCTCCGTAATATTTTACTCAAGAGGATGCCATCATCATTTAACCATATAGTAAAGCTGCATGCCCTCGGGAAAAATTACGGTTGTAGTTTCCCCTTGCTTTCAGCCGTTCGCAGTACCAGCACAGCAAGACCGTTTTGGTTAGGGTTACAATGCCAGATCAGTCAATCATCCAGACTGTTGCCCCTGCAACTACTGAAAAGGCTGCTGCCCCTCTTAAGGAACCACAAGTTTGTCTGGCCTCTCAACAGATACCCCTCCGTTGTGGTTGCACCTACAGTACGGCCATCTGTATCGCTGAGGCACACAAGCCTCCCCACCAATGGCAAGGTCCATGGTTCATGGGGGGGGGTCTTTGGTTTTAGGAAACCAAATGAAGAATGCATTTAGTGACACTGTCCCTAGTGGGCTGCTTGAATTTCTGTGCGCATTGTCCTGATTGGCTAACGTCAATGCTAATTAACTCGTAAACAATGCTACATATTCAACTTTTTTCTTAAAAATTATTTCTCTGTACAACTTACCATGCAACACCCTTACAACATTTTACACTGATTCTAACCACCCTGTATACTCCACTAATAACTGTGTATCTACCGTGTACAACATGTCAGGATTTCATCTCCTTCCATCAGGTGTGGAGCACAGAAAGAACGATTGAGTAAATGCGTCACGGCATCTTGTAGTGCATCTTATTGTTTTATGTCATATTATTGGCAAAATGGAACATTCTGATTGGGGAAAAAAAATATATGAAGAGAACACTTGTGGAAGCAGTCAAGAACTGATTTTAAGGGGAGACATGCAAATGTGGCTAAATATTTCATTTTCTTATTTTGTTTCCATTCAGATACAAAATTTATTAAAATTATTTCTCAGAGTTTCATTTTTGTAATCACATGAGAAGTGATCGAAAAATAAATAATCTGTGCTGTTTGATGCCATAACACCTTTCATAACTGTCTGTGGAATAACAGTTTCTACACTGACAAGAAATGTATTCCTCAGTGTGTAATGAATGCTTCATGCCCACATCTAGGTCTCAGGCAAATCCTCACCTACTAAGGAAGTGTCTTGGTGGCAAAACTCAAAATCCTCTTAGTGGCAAAACTCAAAATCTGAATGAGTGTCTGTATGTGCTCACCTGGAAATGTTACCCCAAGACACCATTTTCATCATCTAAAACTGTAAAATTTGCAACATGAGATGCCGTAATTGCTTTAATCATGAAAACATAGGGAGAATGAGTTACAGCATTTGGACTTCAGAGCCAGTGCAATAACTAACAATTCTTGAGAAAATTGGCCATTGTCATGTTTCTAAAGCTGAAATATCTATTTGGCACCTAGCAAAGAAAACAGGACAAAAGAAAAGTCGTAACACAAGTCTTGAAGACAACAAAGATCTTGAGCATAATTCTTGATGATGTGATGGTATAATAATTGAAGAAAATATAAGTTTAACCTTTAAATTGATTTTCCTGGAAACAACATTTTCTGTCAGCTTTTTCTCAGGTCATCTGTAATATAATGATTTGATGTTGAGCCTATACATTTCTCACAGTGCAACAAACAACACATACAGCTGAATTTTCAAGTCTCTTATTTTAGATGGGGTAAGTAGATAATGGTGCTGAAATTCCGATACTGATTCCTACTAGAAATATGCACAACATTTTAAAGTATTTTTTATCAAATATATTAAAAACTGCGAATGTATAATTGTTTAATTGGATGTGGACATAACAAAGTTCAACTTTGGCGGTGATTAGTTTTACAGATTATGAGGAAAAGGAACATTAATAATTATAGATGTATTAAAATTGATAATTTTATACTGATTTCTAAATTCTAAGAAAAGTTTTGAAAACTAAATTTAAAGTTGCATTATGCTATTACCAAACACCACATAAAATTTTACTTGTTCGTTTGTATTATTTTTCACACACCATTTGATAGCATGAGAGCATGCATTTCATGCATGTTCCAGCGCCTCTTAATACATTATTCACAAGTTCCTCTGTTGCTGTTATGTCTGATAGGACTGATTATAATATTTGTGTGATCTGAAAAAATTACTGATATTTCTAAGGATACTTTAATCAATATGCTTACCAACAAACTATGTAGCTGCAGACACCAGTTAGCAAGCCTTAGCTTCTAGAACTTCTCACCTTCTATGCGGACAGTGAATTATTGTTTCGATATTGTGATTCACTATTGAAGGCAGTAGGGGGGCGTAATTTGTCATAATAACATTCCCCCCCCCCCCCCCCCCCCCCCTCCTCCATGTCACAGAGCACTTCCAGTGGTCCAATTATACATCCTAATTTGACTGTCAAATGTAAAAAATACCTTAGAACTTGTTTTCTGGGAGGGATACACAAAAAACTTCGTGTTCTGCCTTACGGTAGGTCTTGTCATGGGGAAGCCTCGTCAGAGAGGTCCACCACATGAATGTTGAGTTAATGCAAATAAAAGATATACCAAGACAGGATTCAACAAGAAGTAGAAATTTCTAACATGTGAATCCACTAAAAACTTCAGCTAATTGTGTCGGTTAAGTTGTGTTATTAATTTTTTTTTTAAACTGTACAAGAGGCTGTCAAGATGTCCTATATTGCAACATAACAGTGACATTAGCTTTAAGATTTTACTATATGCACTTGGCCATAGTAATATGTACCATTGCAGCTCAGGTAATGAGAAATTAAGATTCTTGATTGCCTTAGCCTGACACTAGATGTAAACATGTCTCTTGAACACATAACCATCAAGGTGTTAACGACACTTATGTTTCACTGTGATGTAGGAGCCATTGTAATAGTGAGGCTTTTTCTGATTCTCTTTTTCGTGCTGGTGAGCTACAGAGACTGTGGTGGTTGGATCAGTTCCTGAGAGACTGTTGTTCTCTCAAGAAGACGGCAAATTTCTGAAATCAATGAATTAGAAATATAGGGTAAGGTGGGGTAAATCCGACCTAGTAATTTCTTGTGACTATAAAGCACTTATGCTAGGGCGGATCTTAACATTATATATATGTTAAATTGTAGGTAATATAAAGGAGCAACTATTTGCAAAATATTTTTGTTTTACAATCAATAGTTTTTGAGATATCCGTATTTTAAGAACTGTCCATTTTTGCCATTTGCGAAAATGGTGGGGTAAATCCAACCCCCTATTTGTTTGGCTGATTTTGCACAGAAATAGTTTTAAATGAATAGTTTTTTTGGGAAATAATTATAAGCAATTATGTTTTTTCCATAAATGAACATAATGTATTCAAAAAATAACAATGTTTAGAGTACTAAATGTACTTTTGAGTGTCTAAATGTCAAATGTGGCAAAGTTTTCAAGGTGACATTTTCGTTATTTCGAATACTCTATGTGGTAACACTAATGTGAAATCGCTCTGCTTGCCGTTTCTCACAAATAGAGGACAGTTGGGTTTACCCACCTGTTCGTATTTACCCCACCTTACCCTACTTGTATGAATAGTCACACAAGCGATAAAATGTTGTGTCATTGGCTTCAAAAGATTCACATTGATTATTCAGAAGTTTGGTGGAGATAATTTTGATGTCGAACTCCAGTAATGGTACAGTGTTGGTGCATGATGATGATTAGCGTAACTGCTGCATGCTGTGTTACTAACACATTTTCTCAAGGAATGTGAATATTAATTATTAATGATAATGCAAAGCCATAGGTGAAATACAAACAATGGAAGGAGTGAAAATAACCACTCATAGCATCATAAACTAACTGAACAGATTGTTAAGCTTGCATTAGTGTCCTGTGTAAAAGCCAGAAGACTGACAAGAAGAGACATAGAGACATGCTGTGGTACATTATCCCATTGTTTTGACCTGATTAAAGGGTTGTGTTGGGTGGAGATGGGGAAGAGAAGGGATGGTAACAGCTAAGTTATAAGGGGTAACAAGTGAACAGGTTAGGAATGTGGCATGAACAAGCTTGTCCTGTTGGAGGCAATGGAAGTTTCATGCACCTTATGATGGAATAGGATGCATGTGTTGTAGTGAGTCAGATGTGGGGGAGGGGAGCATGCAACATAAGAGTACGTTTGAGACTATGGAGAAAATCATGTGGGTGTAGATTAACTGATAGATCAATACAACTGGGGTGAAATGGAGGGTGTGTGAATATGGATATAGGAAAGTGACTAAAGGAGATTATGGACCAGAGGATTATGATGTCATATGATGTTTTGTAAGAAGTTTTAGTATATACAAGTTAGAGGAAGTATCAGTTGTGCAGGGAGTGGCAGATGGTGGCGGCTAGATGTTGAAGATTGTTGTGTTGACCCATAATGTACCTGCTGGTCGTCTACTATACTCTTTGCCCTAGTTTAGCAGCAACCACTCACTCGAGTGGAGAATGATGATAATCTGCAAAGAATCAGCTATTTCTACTTTAAGCTGAAGATATTTTTATTAAGTTAATTTTATTCCTTTCCTGTTTAATGTATTTACTCACAAGTGTAATCCTAATCAGTAGTGAAGCATATTACATCTCTTATACTTAGACAAAATGTTTATTACTGGGATCCTAATACTGTCATGGATTGTAGTTCCAAATGCTTTTAATGGTTGCTCAGTGTCTGTACACAATGCAGCTGTTTTTATTGATCATTCAGAATCAACAGTGATGCTCTCTTGCAGACTTTTCTTGAATTTATTCAGGATGGCCTGCTGCTTGCCTTTCCTTGCACCAGTACTCTTTTAATAATTTTATTTCAACATCATTCACTGTCTTGTGTATAAGAAAGCTCTTGTCCTCCATCTAGAACCATCTACTTCCAAGTTACTCTTAAAATGTTGTCTCTTGTTTCTCATTACAGTCATATCAATGAAATCCTAAAAACATTTGCACAATGAACTGAACCAAGTGAGTCAAACTTACAAACCTTATCATAGTTAAATAAAACTTTACCCACTGGAACAGTTTTTCATGCAAAGTGTTTGTTTTTTAAGGCTCTGAATCACTACTCTGTATCTGTACACTCATTCATGCCCTCTTACAGCTATTACTAGAAAATGTTTCTTTAAGGCTCTGCATCACAACTCTATATTCACACACTCTTTCACATGCTCTTCTATCTATTTACACAACAAGTGAGTAGTATTGTTACTTTCTTCCTCAGTCATCTTGAGTTAGACCAACAAATAGCTTCCAACATTTTGCACATTTTCCTTTTACACTTTTATCTCTGCTTGCTTGCTTACCCATTTTGAGATAACGGTAGCTGTTATGATGAGCATTGTTTGCCAGCCTCATATCTTTGTTACAACCACGTTTAACACATTGAAATGAAATGGTTCTTTCTAAGTTCTCTGTTTCCCTCCCTACCTTGGCTAGCAAGTTTATCCAGCCATTGATTATTTCTTAAAACTGTAACTTTTAGCCCATATCTCGTTAATGCTTGAAAATACTTAGTTCATATTCTGTTCTAATCCATGTAGCAATTGCACTAACAGTTTGTGTGCACCTTCTTTCTTCATGACTTCCACACTCTCCTTTGCATGAATGCTCTCGTGTTTTGCTGTTGTTACATATGGTACTTCATTTTACACAATGAACTTTGTTTCTCTTAATCACAAACTACTTCTAGCCTCATTAATATCTCATACTACTGATATATTGTGCTTTGAAAACACTCCATGCCTTGGTCCTACTACTAGCAGTTTTACATTCACACACATAGCACAAATGATGCACAACCATTGTTCTGTAAGTATAGTTTTATGCCCCTTACCTTAAACCATTTAATTATTTTCATAGTTTCTGTGGGAGAAAGAAAATGAGGGCGGAGAGTACAGGATGCCCATTTATATCTTTACAATCTTAGACCTTGATGACTTTAAAACTAGATTAGGTAGAAGAAACTATTCTCAATATGTCACAAGATGTGACGTGTGTCACTGTGCGACCATAGTGGCACAGATGTTTTCCACAATGTATTCAATTTCTCTCCATGTGAGCTTTGGGTACTCTATTGCAGCATGTTAAGAAGGATTGTGCATGTGTGTATCTTCAAATACTGTAAGTCTGTAACATCAATTCATCCTTTACAAAGCTGATGTACCTTCACTCATGATGTGCATGATTTCAGAGGTCGTACATCCATACAATTCACAAGCCCACATAAAGAGGCTATCTGGGTCAACCCCAGGCACCCTCTGGTTGCAAACGAGTGCTTGGCCTATTCTGTAACCTGCATTACAGTTGTCTGTCAGTGTTCAGTGCTACACAGAACCTTTACTTTATTGCATCTTACGTTGGCTTACTATAACAGACTTGGCTATGAGTGAAGGCTACATTTTCTCCATGAGTTAGTGTCTGTGTTAAGTCAGCCGACAAACATCTTATCATTTGATGAAATGTGCAAGCTTCTCTCAACCTCTTACTGTGACAGAATGCATGTCATTGCAATGTGTGTAGAATTTTACCATTATCAGAGATGTCCAAATCAATCTTACAAAGCCTGGCATGTAGAGTTACATGGGTTTGTCACTAGCTCCCATCATGAATCCTGTGCATTTCACGTGGTACAGATTGTTATTATTCATATAGCCCCAAACAGGGAAGACTGCTAACAAGCACTTCAGTGTAAGAAACCAACAGTTACGGATGTGCTCAATATGGCACAGTTCTTTGAAGTGTCATGAGCCACAGGCGATCAGATTGCTGCATTGGAGAAGGTATTGAAAGTTGCTCCATCAACTCCTGTTAGGCATAACTGCTCCTCATACATGGTGGACACAGTAGTAGCAATGGACACAAATTGTATCTACAATGACTGTCTCCCCAAACAAATTGTTTATTAACTTGGCTGTGTCTAATAAACTGCTAAAAATGCAAGGGAACACAGGATCTACAGTGACTTGTAAATATACAAAAGTACATGGATTTGGGCTCCACACAGGTTTCACAGAAGATGGTTGGCAACAATAAACAGCATTTTCCAATCCAAGGTCAGTTCTCCGCTCTTGTCTATTACAAATCTGTTGTTCACCCTCTCACCTTCCTTGTTGTGGATCCATCCTATACCTCAGACCTGTTCAGGCTAGATGCGTTTAACACTTTTAGTGCCAGATTAAGCTCCATATCTGCAACTGGAGTCCCACTGCCCTGAGATTTTGTCTCTGTTTTTCCTTGGGCTTGGTTGTGCTACCGGTTTTCAGACCCACATTACCATGAAAAAGCCTGCCTGCCCCGTTGTCTGTGACTGTTGCATTGCACAATCTATTAAGGCCACATTAGACCATTCAATGTCATTCAGCCCAAGTGAATGAGATACAGCACTGGTCATTGTTAAGAAGCCAATGGGTAAGCTTTGCTCTGTGGCGACTTCAGTGTCACAAATAATGCACAGGCTGTAGTAGATACATACCCTTCGCCCCATCCTCAACTTTTGGCATTATTAGTGTGCCTGCAATTTTTCAACACTTGTAGAGCAGCTGACAGTCTCTGTGCCCAGATGCATCAGTCACCTCAACAATATTCTCGTTTCAGGTTCTTCCACGGAAGACCAAATCAGAAATCTCTGATCATTGTTTTCTGTTTTGCAGTCTGCATGTCTCGCGCCATCTTGTTAAATCTCAGTTTTTTCAGCCGTCAGTTGAGTATCTAAGTTTTGAGGTTTCTTGTACAGGGGTCAAGCCATTGTGGCACCATGTTGATGCAATTGCAGCTTTGCCGCGGCCAACCTATGTTAAGGAACTGCAGTAAAATTGTGTACTACTGTAAGTTTTTATGAGACACATCCACTGCTGCTCAGCCCCTGCAAGTGCATTTGCATAAAAATGTCTTTTTCTGGTCCCCAGTTTATGATAAGTGGTTGCTTTGCTTACATGTAAGCTTCAATCCCCCCCCCCCCCCCCCCCCCCCCGCCATGAACCATGGACCTTGCCATTGGTGGGGAGGCTTGCATGCCTCAGTGATACAGATGGCCGTACTGTAGATGCAACCACAACAGAGGGGTATCTGTTGAGAGGCTATGCTAACGTGTGGTTCCTAGAGGGGCAGCAGCCTTTTCAGTAGTTGCAGGGGCAACAGTCTGGATGATTGACTGATCTGACCTTGTAACACTAACCAAAACAGCCTTGCTGTACTGGTACTGTGAACTGCTGAAAGCAAGGAGAAACTACAACCATAATTTTTCCCGTGGGAACGCAGCTTTACTGTATGGTTAAATGATTATTGCGTCCTCTTGGGTAAAATATTCCGGAAGTAAAATAGTTCCCGATTCGGATCTCCGGGCGGGGACTACACATGAGGACGTCGTTATCAGGAGAAAGAAAACTGGTGTTCTATGGATTGGAGCATGGAATATCAGATCCCTTAATTGGGCTGGTAGATTAGAAAATTTAAAAAGGGAAATGGATAGGTTAAAGTTAGATAAAGTGGGAATTAGTGAAGTTCGGTGGCAGGAGGAACAAGACTTTTGGTCAGGTGAATACAGGGTTATAAATCCAAAATCAAATAGGGGTAATGCAGGAGTATTTTTAATAATGAATAAAAAAATAGGAGTGCGGGCAAGCTACTACAAACAGCATAGTGAACGCATTATTGTGGCCAAGATAGACAAAGCCCACGCCTACTACAGTAATACAAGTTTATGTGCCAACTAGCTCTGCAGATGATGAAGAAATTGATGAAATGTATGATGAGAGAACAGAAATTATTCAGATAGTGAAGGGAGTCAAAAATTTAATAGTCATGGGTGACTGGAATTCGAGAGTAGGAAAAGGAAGAGAAGGAAACATAGTGGGTGAATAGGGATTGGGGGTAAGAAATGAAAGACGAAGCTGTCTGGTACAATTTTGCACAGAGCATAACTTAATCATAGCTAACACTTGGTTCAAGAATCATAAAAGAAGGCTGTATACATGGAAGAATCCTGGAGATACTACAAGGTGTCAGATAGATTATATAATGGTAAGACAGATTTAGGAACCAGGGGCCAATGTGGACTCTGACCACAATCTATTGGTTATGAACTGTAGATTAAAACTGAAGAAACTGCAGAAGGGGGGAATTTAAGGAGATGGGACCTGGATAAACTGACTAAACCAGAGGTTGTACAGAGTTTCAGAGAGAACATATGGGAACAATTGACAGGAAAGGGGAAAGAAATACAGTAGAAGAAGAATGGGTAGCTCTCAGAGATGAAGTAGTGAAGGCAGTAGGGGATCAAGTAGGTAAAAAGACGAGGGCTAGTAGGAATCCTTGGGTAATAAAAGAAATATTGAATTTAATTGATGAAAGGAGAAAATATAAAAATGCAGTAAATAAAGCAGGCAAAAAGGAATACAAACGACTCAAAAATGAGATCGACAGGAAGTGCAAAATCGCTAAGCAGGGATGGCTAGAGGACAAATGTAAGGATGCAGAAATACTGCCTACAGGAAAATTAAAGAGACCTTTGTAGAAAAGAGAACCTCTAGTATGAATATCAAGAGCTCAAATGGAAACCCAGTTCTAAGCAAAGAAGGGAAAGCAGAAAGGTGGAAGGAGTATATAGAGGGTCTATACAGGGGTGATGTACTTAAGGACAATATTATGGAAATGGAAGAGGATATAGATGAAGATGAAATGGGAGATATGATACTGCGTGAAGAGTTTGACAGAGCACTGAAAGACCTGAGTCGGAACAAGACCCCAGGAGTAGATAACATTCCATTATAACTACTGACGGCCTTGGGAGAGTCAGTCCTTACAAAACTCTACCATCTGGTGAGCAAGATGTATGAGACAGGTGAAATACCCTCAGACTTAAAGAAGAATATAATAATTCCAATTGCAAAGAAAGCAGGTGTTGGCAGATGTGAAAATTACTGAACTATCAGTTTAATAAGTCACAGCTGCAAAATACTAACATGAATTCTTTACAGACGAATGGAAAAACTGTTAGAAGCCGACCTCGGGGAAGATCAGTTTGGATTCTGTAGAAATATTGGAAAACATGAGGCAATACTGACCTTACGACTTATCTTAGAAGATGATGTGTAGACAACCTTCAAGATGGTGCACCCCAGGCAACAGACTGCGATAGCAGGATGGCAGAAATTCTACACAAATGGTGGCCGAACTAGATCATTGATATCTCACTGCCACACACTGCGACAAAACAAGAAAAAGAAGAATGCTATCATTGAGAAAGGCTCTTCTGAGAGCCAACAGACTAAAGATATTGAACCCATCGTCCATGTTCTGCAGATTAATGTAGAAGGCCTGACAAGGGATAAATGTGACTACTCAAGCAAGCTGGCTAACAATCATAAAATCGACATCATAGCACTCCAAGAAACTCATCAAGTGCAGGAGCGCATAACAGCATGCACCATTCCAGGCTACAGGATGGTCACAGCACTGTCATTGCACATTCATGGATCCGCTCTGTATCTTGGTAACAACATTGCTGGGTACAAAGAAGTGATATGCCAAGAAATTAATGACATAGAAATCATTGCTATTGAACTTAATGGAATGACCATAGCAGCCGTTTATAAGCCCCCACAAAGTAAATGGCCAACACCAGCTTTACCAGTACTGCCCAACCCCTGCGTGTACGTGGGGGATTTTAATAGCCATCACACTCTCTGGGAGGTATGGCAACTTCGACGAAAACGGAGAAACTCTGTCTGAGTGGATTGAAGCACAAGACATGTACGTGATATATGATGCCAAGGACCCTAAGACATTCCAATTGGCCAGATGGCAAACAGATACCAATCCTGATCTCTGCATTGTGTCCACTGATCAGAATAGAGTCCCACTATACCATATAAAAAAGAGTCCTGAAACACTTTCCAAAGAGCCAACATCCCACCATACTTAACATAGGCCTTCAAATCCCAGTAGTAAAATCTGTCCATAAACTGCAATGGAACTTCAAGAAAGCTAATTGGGCAAAATATGCTCAAGAAGTTGATCAAAATTTGCGCTGGATTACTCCAAAACAAGAAAACTATAAACGATTCACTAGAGTCGTCATCACTGCAGCCAAAAGGAATATACTATGCGGACTTAGACAACAGTATATTCTTTGCTGGGACAATAATATTAACAAACTTTATGATAAATACCAAGAAACAGGAAACCCTGAAATCAGTGGACAAATATTAGAGGGACTAAACACACACAGAAAACACAAGTGGCAGGAACTCACGTCCCAGCTGAATTTTACACATTCCAGCAGAAAAGCCAGGTCATTATTGAAGAAAGTTGGTAACTCCTCTTCAGCATGCCACCAGGAACATAAAATAAAACTGTTGGAGATGGCATTGCACATAAAGGCGCGTGCTGAGAAAACCCCTCTTGATCCAACAACTGAAGCAGAAACTAAAGAAGAACTGCAAGAACTTGAAAAAACTCTGAATGACGATACATCGCTTTTGTCACCATTTAGTGAAGAGGAAATCAAGGGTGCAATAAAGACCTTATAAATACGCAAAGTGGCGGGATTCGACGGTATATTCCCAGAATTTGTAAAACACCTCGGACCTAATGGAAAAACGTGGCTAAGATACTTTTACGCCAACATTTTAAACACTGAAATAGTCTGACCACAATTTAAAATAGTCCACACGCTAGCAATCCTTAAACCTGGAAGGCTATCAGAAGATCCAACTAGCTACCGCCCCATCGCCCTCTTGAGTGTATGCAAGTTGTTGGAATGCCTAATACTTAATAGAATTAAGGACATCGGTGGATGGAATAACCCCTCCATATCAGTCAGGTTTCAGAAACAAGTGCAGCTGTTGCGAACCACTTCTAGCCCTAACATCACATATAGAAAGCAGATTCCAGAACAGGATGAAGTCAAGTGTAGCTTTTGTTGGTCTGTCGTCGGCATATGACACTGTGTGGCTCCAGGGTCTTACACTTAAGTTCAAGAGACGCATACCTAGTTTAAAACTGGCAACCTTAATGAACAACATGCTGACGAACAGGCCTTTCAAAGTGAGGATCGGCCACAACACCAGCAGATCGTATAAAATAAAAAATCGCCTTCCTCAAGGATCCGTGTTGGCTCCAACCCTTTTTAATTTGTATATTAGCGACTTGCCAAATACAGTCAGCAGGAAATTTTGCTGTGGCAATGAGTTGGCACAAGTTGTACAATCTAAAACACTTGGGGAAGGAGCAAACGTACTCACAGAAGATCTGGAGTCCTTGAATTCCTATCATAAAAAATGGCAACTCTGCCCTAATCCAACCAGGACTGAGGTGGGTGCTTTCCACTTAATCAATAAAATGGCCCACCAGGAACTGAATGTGAACTTCTGTGAACAAAGAGTCAAACACAACTTCAACCACAAATACCTTGGCATAACACTATATCATTCCCTGACTTACAAAAAACACCAGAAAACGTAAGCCAAAAGCTAAAGAGTCGCAATAGCATCCTGAGAAAATTGGCTGGCTCGACTTGGGGAGCTCAAGCATCCACATTACGTACTGCCGCAGTAGCCCTGGTATATCCTGTTGCCGAATATTTCTCTGCTGTCTGGCATACGAGCACTCATACTAAGAAAATCGGTGTCCAGTTGAACGAGTGTATGAGGATAACAACTGGTACTATTAAATCCACCCCAGTCCCTTGGTTGCATACTCTAAGCGATATTCCACCTCCACAATTGAGAAGGCAAGAAGCAGCAGCAAGAGAGTGCTCAAAAATTGATGACTCAGATTACCCTCAGAATCTACCAATCCATGATGTTTTGAATGAAATACCATCAACCCACTTGAAGTCACGGAAGCCTATATGGGTTAATACACAAGAACATCAACCTGACATCAAGGAGCAATGGCGGCACTTTTGGAATGATTCTGGAATTAATAAATAAGGTATCCAAGATCCTACTCTGGAATTACTGGGCTTTGACCTGAAGAGATGTACCTGGACTAAATTAAACCATATCAGAACGGGCCATGCAAGATGCAATGCATGTAAGTACAATTGGGGTCTATGCGACTCACCAGCCTGTGACTGGAGCACCAGAACAGAACGTCCGCCATGTTATTGAGGAATGACCCTCAAGAAGATATGCCGGACCTGTCTCTGAGGTTATATATGTGAAACCCTCTGCTTTGGATTGGCTGTGCAATCTAGATATTGAGCTTTAAATATATGAATGAGTTTCTAGTCAGGCTTGCCAAGCTTTTAACGTGTAGTTATTTTGTCTTGAGTGTTTGTACTTTATCCTTTTGTGCTATTGCTTGTTTTTTACACACGTACTATTTACACATTGTTTTGTTTTATGCATTTCATTTACATATTGTTGTACTTATATAAAATATTGTCACTGTATTGCCATACGCAAAATAAAAAATAAAATAAATAAAAATAAAATCTTAGAAGAAAGATTAAGAAAAGGCAAACCTATGTTTCTAGCATTTGTAGACTTAGAGAAAGCTTTTGACAATGTTGACTGGAATACTCTCTCTCTTAAGGTGGCAGGGGTCAAATACAGGGAATGAAAAGCTATTTACAATTTGTACAGAAATCAGAGGGCAGTTATAAGAGTGGAGGGGCATGAAAGGGAAGCAGTGGTTGGGAAGGGAGTGAGACAGGGTTGTAGCCTCTCCCCGTTGTTATTCAACCTGTATATTGAGCAAGCAGTAAAGGAAACAAAAGAAAAATTCAGAGTAGGTATTAAAATCCATTGAGAAGAAATAAAAACTTTGAGGTTCACCAGTGACATTGTAATTCTGTCAGAGACAGCAAAGGACCTGGAAGATCAGCTGAACGGAATGGACAGTGTCTTGAAAGGAGGATATAAGATGAACATCAACAAAAGCAAAACGAGGATAATGGAATGTAGTCGAATTAAATTGGGTGACGCTGAGGGTGTTAGATTAGGAAATGAGACATTTGAAGTAGTAAAGGAGGTTTGCTATTTGGGGAGCAAAATAACTGATGATGCTCGAAGTAGAGAAGATATAAAATGTAGACTGGCAATGGCAAGGAAAGCGTTTCTCAAGAAGAGAAATTTGTTAACATCGAGTATAGATTTAAGTGTCAGGAAGTCGTTTCTGAAAGTATTTGTATGGAGTGTAGGCATGTATGGAAGTTAAACATGGACGATAAATAGTTTGGACAAGAAGAGAATAGAAGCTTTCGAAATGTGGTGCTACAGAAGAATGCTGAAGATTAGATGGGTAAATCACGTAACTAATGAGGAGGTATTGAATAGAATTGGAGAGAAGAGTTTGTGGCACAACTTGACAAGAAGAAGGGACCGGTTGGTAGGACATGTTCTGAGGCATCAAGAGATCACAAATTTAGCATTGGAGGGCAGGGTGGAGGGTAAAAATCGTAGAGGGAGACCAAGAGATGAATACACTAAGCAGATTCAGAAGTAAGTTGGTTGCTGTAAGTACTGGGAGATGAAGAAGCTTGCACAGGATAGAGTAGCATGGAGAGCTGCCTCAAACCAGTCTCAGGACTGAAGACCACAACAACAACAAGCTTCAATCAGCCCCCTTTCTGGCCACTTTTTAACCAGTTCAGTATCTTGTATGGGCTCCAGCTGCCTCTCCGCAGTCTTGGCGCAGTGTTTGTGCACAAATACGCAGACAGATCTGAACAACCCATTGCTTCTAAGACTTAACGTCTGCTAAGCAGCGGTTGTCTCATATAGAAAAGGAGGCTTTATCAATTGTGTTCGCCCTCAAAAAATTTAACATTTTCTTGTATGGTCCTAAGTTCCATTTACTCACAGATCAGAGGCTTTTGGTTGCTCTTTTCAACCCTTTAGCTTTCGTGCCAGAGACGGTAGTGCATCATTTGCAGTAGTGAGCTCACTTTCTCTCTTGATATCATTATCAGATCCGTTTCTGGCCAATGGCACAACACTCAACGCTGATGCCTTATCTCATTTTCCGATTAGGCCAGACCCGGCATTTGATCAGGATAAGTTGATTTGTTCCTGTTTAGGTATTTAAAACCAGGATGTGATTCATGGTTTTTCCCTTCACAAGTCTCGTTATAGCATTGACTATCACCACAAATGATGTACTTGGTCAGGTCCACTCGTTAGAGCAGCACAGGTGCCTCAGATCCCTTGCATAATTACTTCTCCTGCCAGCTCTGCCTTTTCGTGTTTGACATGGTTTTGTTAGCTACAGATGATGCTCTCCCCTGGTTGTGATTCTTTACACCATAACGTGCTGTGGCTTCTTCGTGTCAGTCATTGGGGGACCTCTCACACCAAAGTTGTGGCATGCCAACATGAGTACTGACCAGACATGGATGAGGACATTATGCGGCTTATTGCCACTTGCACTCACTGTGTTCAGCAACACGCGAATATGAATTGAGATAAAAGGCTAGTCATCATACACTGAGTGGCAGACAGCCACATTTAAATAAATTGTGAGATATTACTAAGCTTACGTACAAATCCTTCAGCAGATATAGACAAACATCACTCTGAAATCTTATTTTGCTCTTAATATTGTCTTCCAGGTAATTAATATACAGTTTGAGTAGCAAGGTCTGTTGTGGGTTGGCAGGAGAGCCAACACCTTAATAATAGAGGAAGCCGAAAGGCACACGTTTTAGCTCACGCAGGCTGGCGTGAGGTCTGGAACAGGACAAGGAAATTAGACTTTAGAAAAAATGGGCGTAGCTGGTGGAATACTTAACTTTAATCCATTAATGGTGAACGTCGGTCTGACAGTACATGCATCACAAGATCAATAGCAACTGATAATGGTGCCTTGCTAGGTCGTAGCGAATGACGTAGCTGAAGACTATGCTAACTATCGACTTGGCAAATGAGAACGTATTTTGTCAGTGAACCATCGCTAGCAAAGTCGGCTGTACAACTGGGGCGAGTGCTAGGAAGTCTCTCTAGACCTGCCGTGTGGTGGCGCTCGGTCTGCAATCAATGATAGTGGCGACATGTGGGTCCAACGTATACTAACGGACCGCGGCCGATTTAAAGGCTACCACCTAGCAAGTGTGGTGACTGGCGGTGACACCACATTCCTCCCCCGCAAATTGGCGGACAGTTGTGGCATAAGGCTTCCGCCCGCCGTGGGGAGGACACCATGTTGACGTATGCAACGAGGTGGGGAGCCTAACAACAGGCAAGGCTGTGCCACTCACACCCTGCCATACTTCGAGCATCATCAGTTATTTTGCTCCATGCAGTGTATGCGCCCACAGAGAGACAGGAGGGGTCGAAGGGTCGACCTCCATCGGGTCGGAACACCCGACGGGCGAAGACGACATATGGCCCAGAGCGGGCAAGAGTTCCATGTCGGAGGACATCCGGTCACGGGAAGCGATCGGCAGCGCGTGACCCAGGGAGGCGCCCGGCAGTTGCAGCGACGCGTCCACTGCGGGCGTCGCCGGCGGCGGCGGCGGCGCGTCGCCATGGGGCAAAATGGAAGGCAGCGTCGGTAACACCTGGGGCTGAGGCGAGCCAGTAGATGGGTCCCCAGGGCACTGACCGGACGGCACTGTCGCTGAAAGCAGATGGCGAGCGGCAGATCCCATGCGACGACAGAGGCGCAGCTGGTTGAGATGCCGGCGCACCTCACCAGAGGCCCCCAAAACTAGATACATTGCGTGTCCGAGGCAGCGAAGAATGCGCCCTTCGAGCCAACGCCATGAACCTTGGTAGTGACGATAGAAGATAATGTCGCCTGGAGCAAAAGCAGGTGTCTGCCGCTAAACAGGAACCTGATGTGGCGGATGTAGCAAAGACATCAAGGTTCGATGATGATGACCGTGGAGCAACTCAGCCGGCGAGCGACCATCTCGGAGCTGAGAGCGATACGAGGACAAAAAGAGCAACAACGCGTCCTCCCGAGAATGCGACTCTTTCAACTACAACATCTGTGACTTGAAAATCCTGACCAATCGTTCAGCAGCACCGCAGCACCGTTTGACTGTGGCGAAAACGCCGCGGACGTCAGATGTTGAATACCATTGGCCTTGCAGAATGACTGAAATTCTGCGGACATGAATTGTGGGCCATTGTCGGAAACAATAGTCTGTGGAAGACCTTCAATGCAAAAGATAGCGGATAACGCTTGGATGGTGGCAGATGACGTCGTGGAAGGAAAATTACTGAATGACTCTACCACAACCAACCATCGAGCATTCCAGAAGGGACCAGCAAAATCGATGTGTAAGCGTTGCCAAGGGGAATTGGCTTTTGGCCATGCAAAGAATGTCCGCGGTGGTGCTGATTGTTGTTCGGCACACACCATGCAAGAAGAGCACATATTCCTAATCGCGGCATCGATTCCGAAACAAGTACAGTGCTGACGAGCAAGTTGTTACATTCTCACTATACCCCAATGTCCTTGGTGGAGAAGCCGTAAGACAGAGGACTGTAACGAACATGGGACCACGACCCTGGACTGATCATTATCAGAATGCAACAGCAAAACACCACGTCATACAAAAAGTCTCTCCTTGTGAGCAAAAAATCGGCAAACCAACGGATCCCTGATCTGTGACTTTGACAAGGGCCATTGCGTAGCAAAAAAACGCAGAACGGTAGCAAGGACAGGGTCGGCAGCTGTGGCTGTAGCTACGCGACGAAAATCAATCGGAAATGGTTCGACCACATCATCGGTTTCCGCATCAATGAACATGCAAGCAAGTTCCGAGGAATCTAATGCCCTATCCTCAGCAACAGGCAAATGGGACAACGCATCAGCGTTTCCATGCTTAGCCGTGGACCAATACAAGATATCGTAGCGGTACTGCGAGAGGAAAATAGACCAGCAAATGAATTTCTGCGCTGTACGTGGAGGTACAGGCTTGTTCGGATGAAAAAGTGAGGTCAAAGGTTTGTGGTCTCTGATGATGGTAAAGTGACGACCATACAAGAAATCATGAAACTTTGCAACACCAAATACGAGAGCCAATGCTTCTTTCTCGATCTGTGAATAATTTCTTTGCGCAGACGAGAGCAATTTGGACGCAAAGGCAATAGGGCGATTGTGCGATCCATCTCTGTGCACAAGCACAGCACCGATCCCGAAATCCGACGCATCCACCATCAACAAAAGGGGCTTCTGGGGATCGAATGGCGTAAGGCAAGTATTGGAAAGCAACGCCGATTTCAACTGGTGAAAGGCGCGTTCGCATTCCGTCGTCCAGACGAACGGAACACCTTTACAGCGTAAGCAATGAAGCGGAGCTGAAATGGAAGAGGTGTGTGGCACATACTTATGATAATAGTTGATTTTTCCCAGCACACACTGCAGCTGCTTCAAATTCTGCCGCGAATGGCACGTAGGTGCTCGGGACTGGGATGTATGCCTTGGGCATTGAGTACATGTCCCAGGTAGGGCAAGTCACGAGCAAAAAACACACATTTGTCCTTCCGCAAGCGAAGACCATTTTGTCACAAGACCTGAAATAATGTTCTGAGATTGGCTAAATGTTCTTCTTCCATCTTTCCAGAGATCACAATATCATCTAGATAGTTTGCTGCAGTAGGAACCGACGCACAAACAGTTTGTAGATATTGCTGAAACAATGCAGGGGCAGACGCACACCCGAATGGCAGTTGTTTGAATCCATACAAACCAAGATGCGTGTTAACCACCAAAATGCGCTGTGATTCTTTGTCCACCAGTATTTGCAAGTACGCATCTGATAGGTCCAACTTCGAAAAATATTTACCCGGGCACAGTTTGTCAAAAAGATCTTCCTGGCGGGGTAAAGGAAAAGTTGCAATCACTAGTTGTGGATTCACTGTTGCCTTGAAGTCCACACAAAGTCTCAATTTTCCCGAGGGTTTTGCCAAAACTACTAAGGGTGATGCCCAGAGAGAAGCTTGCACACGTTCAATTGCACCTTGTGATTCCAAATCGTGTAATGTTTTTGCGACCTCATCACGCAATGCGTGGGGAACATTACGCGCTCTGGAAAATTTTGGTTGCGCGTTGACTTTCAGTTCCAAATGTGCTTTATAGTTCGTAGCGCAACCAAGGCCCGGTGCAAAAATGTCTGCAAATTCTTCACATAGACGAGAAACACTGTCTGAAGGCACAGTCTGGTTCACTGATAGGACCCGATTCACTATAGACAAGTGAAACAACTGAAATAAATTGAAACCAAACAAGTTCACTGCAGAAGAAGAACAATGGACGTAAAATGACACAAGTTTTGTTTGTCCTTTTCATGTTGCAAGAAGGCTGCACTGTCCTAATACAGGGATTTCTTGACCGGAATAGGTAGTTAACATAACATTTGCAGCACGCAACGGAGGTGTGCCCAGCCGTTTGTACGTGTCTTGATTGATCAGGGAAGCTGCATCTCCGGTATCGAACTGGAATGGTATCACTTTGCCGTTAATGTCCAAATCTACAAAAAGTTTATTGTCCTACTGACGACAAGAGCGGCTATCTTGTGCAACATGGACTGACACTGGTACATTATCACTTGCGACTTGACGGGATTTCCTGCGATGTCGACGCACACTATTTGTGGGATGAACACAGTCACTGTTAGAGAGAGTGGCACTGGACGGAGTGGAACGAACTACATGAATTTCCATGGTCGAAGTTTCACGTGCCTGAGTATCCTTGGTTCGAATTTGGTGAGAAGCAAAGGGCCTGGAATGGTTGTGAGTGTCCGATCTGAGCTTTTTCTTGCAAACATTCTGAACATGTCCTTTTTTATTACAGAAAAAGCAAATAGCCTGATGTGACGGGCAATACTCATGCGAATGTCTAGTAGCACACCGCGGGCATGATTTTAGCACTGCATGTCCATCACTTGTTGAAGGGAGGGATTGACATCTGAAACGTTCTGTGCAATTACATCACGTACCATAGTATCTGAATAAGGGAGTCCACATTGACACTCAAAAGCACAATCCCTAGTAAGGCCTTGCAAAGTTGCAACCCACTCCCGATTAGTCTGACCTGCTGTACGTTTTGTATGAAAGAAGGTATACTTTTCGCAACTACATTGACTGATTCTTTGAAATATGCATCTAATGCAGACAAAATTTCGTCATAGGACATAGTTGCTACGTCGCATCGGGGAAATAATTTGACTATCACACGGTACGTATGTACCCCGACGGAGGAAAGGAGAAAAGGCTGCCGCTCATTACCTTGAATTCTGTAGGCGGCGAGATGGAATCCAAATTGGCGTGACCACTCCGTCCAGCTTTCCAGTGCAGCACCAAAAGGTCAAAAAGGTGGTGCAACTGCGTGTTGTGGCTGCATTAGCGGTGGAGCGGCGGCTGCCGCATCGTTTTGCATTGCCCGTTGACCCTGGACGAGCTGTCCAAGGGATCCAGTAAGGCCTGCGTCTGCTGATTCTGTAAGCGATAAAATTCGGACAGTACATCTGGAGATTGTGGCGAAGCCATTACACAAGTAAATCAGGGCAATATCGATAAGAACGCGGATTGGCCTCGTCGCCAAATGTGGGTTGGCAGGGGATCCAACACCTTAATAATAGAGGAAGCTGAAAGGCACGTGTTTTAGCTCACGCAGGCTGGTGTGAGGTCTGGAACAGGACAAGGAAATTAGACTTTAGAAAAAACGGACATTGCTGGTGGAATACTTAACTTTAATCCATTAATGGTGAACGTCGGTCTGATGGTACATGCATCACAAGATCAATAGCAACTGATAATGGCGCCTTGCTAGGTCATAGCAAATGACGTAGCTGAAGGCTATGATAACTATCGTCTCGGCAAGTGAGAGCGTATTTTGTCAGTGAACCATCGCTAGCAAAGTTGGCTGTACAACTGGGGCGAGTGCTAGGAAGTCTCTCTAGACCTGCGCTTGGTGTGCAATCACTGATAGTGGCGACACGCAGGTCCGACGTATACTAATGGACCGCGGCCGATTTAAAGGCTACCACCTAGCAAGTGTGGTGTCTGGCGGTGACACCACAAGGTCCTCATGCACAACGAACATAAATGGCCAATGTTGTATGCAGATACTGCAGTCAGGCCACAGTGCCTGGAGGCACAAGTGGGGTATAGGTCCTACACACTAAAGCAGTATTCTAGGTTTGATGAAATAAATATTTTGTAGATAACTGGCTGTATTTACCAAATATCCTATCAGCGAAATGAAGTTTGCCAAATACTTTACCTAGTACTGGACCTCCATAATCTTTTCATTTTACATCCACACAAATTATTTCACCAAGGCATTTGAATGAGTTGTGAAGCATGGATATTCTATGTTATAACCTTTAATCACTAATAAAGTGCGTGGAGATACAAAAGTAGAAACACTCGCGGGTTACATGTTACTAACTCCGTATCTGTCACTCGACTGCCGGGCCGTGACATGCGGCCGGCGCCGTTCATAACCAGGTGGCGCTCCCGCGCTCGGCCGAGCTGCGGAGCGCCTCTATCGCCGTGTTCGCGTACTAACGTAGCGGCACTTTTGAATGTCGTGGCACTGTCACAACACTTTTCCCCCCTTGAAAAAAAAAACGCTCACTTTCGTGGAGACACGGACAGTGCGGAGACATCCATGGCCTCTTGGGAGGTCCCGAGAAGATCCCGCGGAGAAACACGAGAGTATGGTCGAAAATGTCCAGGACGGAAGCTGGCGCGTGGAACGTGCCTCCTGGACGAGATGATGGGTGAAAACTCCGGAGCAGCATCCATAGGTGTCGTGGACCTGGGGGTGTGCTCCAGCGAGATGGGTCCCGGAGAAGGCGGCGTCGCGACTGGGGCCGGTTCCGGCGTACTCGGAAGCGGTAGCGACGGCGGCGGCAACAACACGCCCGGAAGATCGGCAGCAGCGACAGGACTGGCTTCTCGGACTGGTGGAGACGAAAGAAGGGGCGGTGGTACCGGCGTGGCCACCACTCGTGGGCGCATCTGGTCGTAATGGCGAACAACCATGCCGCCGTCCGTACGTATTTCACAAAGCCGGCGGCCGCGAAGAGCCTGGAACACCCCTGGAATCCATTTAGGGCGAGATCCATACCCCCGTGCCCACACGTCGGCGCCCACCGGCTATTTTCCCGCACTAGGGGACACAGTACAAGGCCTGACAGGGTGAAGCAGATGCAGTAGGGTGCGCGGTTGGCGGCCATGCAAGAGTTCAGCAGGGCTGCGATCACCCAGAGGCGTGAAGCGATAAGAACTCAGAAATTGCAACAGAGCGTCATCTGTGGAAAAATCACTAAGGAATTTTTTCATTTGGCTTTTGAAAGTGCGGAAAAGGCGCTCGACCTCCCCATTCGATTGCGGATGGAAGGGCAGTGCTGTAACATGATGAATCCCTTGTCCAGTACAAAAATCACGGAAGGCCTGCGAAGAGAACTGAGGGCCATTGTCCGTGACAATCGTGGATGGAAGACCTTCTAGCGCAAAGATTTTTGACAAAGCCAGCGTTGTCGCCGCAGTGGTGGGCGACGGACAGCGAACAACAAACGGAAACTTCGAGAAGGCGTCAATCAACAGTAGCCAATAAGTGCCGAGGAAGGGGCCGGCAAAATCAGCGTGCACTCGTTCCCACGGCTGCGCCGGATCAGGCCACGGAGAGGGCAGAGTACGAGGCGCAGCCAGTTGTTGAACACACTGAGCACACGCAGCGACCATGTGGGCGATGTCCGAATCGATACCGGGCCAATAAACGTGCCTGCGGGCCAGGGACTTAGTCCGAGAAATCCCCCAATGGCCCTCATGCAATAGTTTGAGAACAGCTTTGCGAAGAGAGGCGGGCACCACAACCCGTGGAGATGCGCCATCCGTGGCCAGAAGAACAACACCCTCACGAACAGACAGACGAAGGCGCAAGGCATGGTAGTTGCGAAGGGGATCCGACGCCCGGCCCTTGGTCCTGTCCGGCCAACCCCGCTGAACAAAACCAATCACCTGACGCAGGACCGGATCCCGCGCAGTAGCCGACGCGACCTGCGAACCTGTAAGTGGAAAACCCTCGACCGCACGACGTTCTTCCTCATCAATGTGGAAACAGAGGAGTTCATCGCGATCGAAAACCGGGTCGGGGCCCATTGGCAAACGCGACAACGCGTCAGCGTTGGCGTGCTGGGCCGTGGGGCGATAGTGAATCTCATAGTGAAAACGAGACA
This sequence comes from Schistocerca americana, assembly GCF_021461395.2. NCBI lineage: Eukaryota > Metazoa > Arthropoda > Insecta > Orthoptera > Acrididae > Schistocerca > Schistocerca americana. The sequence continues at coordinate 58,609,920 of NC_060119.1, forward strand.
AGTATAAGGCCCAACGTTGCAGGCGGTGAGCTGCCTTATCCGGAAGCGACGCCGAGGGGCTGAACAGAGAGACCAGCGGCTTGTGGTCGGTGATGAGGTGAAACTTAGAACCATACAAAAAAACGCTGAACTTTTTCAGAGCATAAACGATAGCGAGCGCCTCCTTTTCTATTTGAGAGTAACGCCGTTGGGCATCGTTGAGGGTCTTGGAAGCGTAGGCGATGGGTCGTTCCGACCCATCCTCATACCGATGGGCGAGAACAGCCCCTAGGCCATACTGTGACGCGTCAGTCGCCAGAACCAAGTGCTGACCCGGACGGAATGTGGCAAGACAAGGCGCCGACTGCAAATGAGCCTTCAGGCGGACAAAAGCCTGCTCACACTCGGCGGACCAACAGAAAGGAACGTTTTTGCGTAACAGCTGATGCAGAGGATGAGCCACCGCCGCCGCGGAGGGAATGAATTTGTGATAATAAGCAACCTTGCCTAGAAACGCCTGAAGTTCTTTGACCGTAGACGGCCGGGGTAGAGCGGTAATGGCCGCAACGTGCTGTCGTAGAGGACGTATACCCTCACGGGACAAGTGGAAACCAAGATACACAATGGAGGGTTGGAAGAACTGAGACTTGTCCAGATTGCACTTCAACCCTGCTGAATGCAGAACCCGAAACAGTGAACGCAAATTGCGAAGGTGCTCCTCAGTGGAGGCCCCCGTGACAACAATGTCATCCAGGTAGTTGATGCAGCCGGGAACGGAAGCCGTGAGCTGTTCCAAAAACCGCTGAAAAATGGCCGGCGCGCTAGCGACGCCAAATGGTAACCGCTGGTACTGATACAACCCACAAGGAGTGTTGATGACGAGAAATTCCTTGGAAGATGCATCCAGCGGCAACTGATGGTACGCCTCCGATAAGTCAAGTTTGGAAAAGAACTGGCCCCCAGCGAGCTTGGTAAATAACTCCTCAGGACGGGGAAGAGGATAAGTGTCAATGAGGCTTTGAGCATTGACAGTGGCTTTAAAATCACCACACAATCGCAGACTCCCGTTTGGTTTAGAAACCACCACGACGGGCGATGCCCATTCGCTGGAGGTAACAGGAAGGAGAATCCCCGAAGCTGTTAACCTGTCTATCTCAGCTTTGACAGGCGCACGCAACGCCATCGGAATAGGGCGTGCCCGGAAAAACTTAGGGCGAGCCGTAGGTTTAAGAGTAATGTGGGCTTCAAAATCCTTGGCCCGACCCAGACCCACAGAGAACACGGACGAGAATTCAGAACACAAGCCATCCAGCTGTTGATACGGAATGTCCTCAGATATGAGGTGCACATCATCATCAATGGAAAACCCGAACAACTGGAAAGCATCATAACCGAACAGGTTTTCAGTGCCCGCATGATCCACCACATAAAACGTGAGGGGCCGAACAACAGACTTGTAGGCAGTCGAAGCATCAAACTGGCCAACGATAGGAATTTTCTGCTTATTATAAGTTCGTAGATTTCGCGTAACTGGAGACAAGGAAGGGGAGCCTAACTCCAAATACGTGCGAGAATTAATGAGAGTTACTGCAGAGCCAGTGTCCACTTGCATGCGAATGTCTTTATCCAGAACACGAACAGTAACAAACAACTTATTCGTTTGAGAAAGCACACAGTTAACATCCATGTCCGATGCCTCGTCCTCGTCGACAGGAACTTTAGGGGACTGACACACAGAAGCAATGTGGCCTTTTTTCCTACATGAATTACACGTGGCCCAACGTTTTGGACACGCGGCTCTGTCATGCTGTACGAAACAACGTGGACAAGAAGGAAGGGCGGAACGAGCCTGCTTCTGTGGTTGCTGTTTTCGCTGCGAGCGTGGCGGCCCAACGCGACGTTGTTGACGCGAGTGCACCGCCGCCACATCGTCGTTTTCCTGTGAAACAGGCACATTGTCTGCGTCGAAAGTGGTGTGTACAGCGCCTACATCACACCACGCGTCTATTTGCGCACCAGCAGCGTGAGACACTTCAAACGATTGAGCGATGTTGAGAACTTCCGACAACGACGGGTTTGGCAATTGTAAGGCACGTTGCCGAACTTCTTTATCAGGAGCAAGCCGTAAAATAGCGTCCCGAACCATTGAATCAGCGTAAGACTCATGATGAGTGTCCGTGACAAACTGACATTTCCGACTCAGACCGTGTAGTTCCGCCGCCCAAGCCCGGTAAGATTGATGGGGCTGTTTACGACACCGGTAGAAAGCCACGCGGGCGGCAACGACATGGGTGTTTTTTCGGTAATAGTTAGACAATAAGTCACACATTTCTTGGAAGGACAGAGAGGCAGGTTCCCGCAGAGGGGCTAACTGAGATAACAGCTGATAGATCCGTGGGGAAATCCAAGATAGAAATAACGACTTACACATAGGAGCGTCGACAACACCGAAAGCCAAGAAGTGTTGCCGCAAACGCTTCTCATAATCCTCCCAGTCTTCAGCGGCCTCGTCATAAGGAGGAAACGGAGGCGGAGAAGAGGAAGACAGACGATGAGTAAGCGACGTCGACAACGCCTGAATAGCAGCCGTCAGCTGTGTTTGTTGCGCCTGAATAGCAGCCGTCAGCTGTGTTTGTTGTTCAATAAGCACTTGCATAAGCTGTTCCATGTCTGCCCCGACACGAACACACAAGTCCACAACGCAGGGGAAAAAAAAATATCCCATCCTCGTCGCCAAAAAGTGTTATAACCTTTAATCACTAATAAAGTGCGTGGAGATACAAAAGTAGAAACACTCGCGGGTTACATGTTACTAACTCCGTATCTGTCACTCGACTGCCGGGCCGTGACATGCGGCCGGCGCCGTTCATAACCAGGTGGCGCTCCCGCGCTCGGCCGAGCTGCGGAGCGCCTCTATCGCCGTGTTCGCGTACTAACGTAGCGGCACTTTTGAATGTCGTGGCACTGTCACAACACTTTTCCCCCCTTGAAAAAAAAAACGCTCACTTTCGTGGAGACACGGACAGTGCGGAGACATCCATGGCCTCTTGGGAGGTCCCGAGAAGATCCCGCGGAGAAACACGAGAGTATGGTCGAAAATGTCCAGGACGGAAGCTGGCGCGTGGAACGTGCCTCCTGGACGAGATGATGGGTGAAAACTCCGGAGCAGCATCCATAGGTGTCGTGGACCTGGGGGTGTGCTCCAGCGAGATGGGTCCCGGAGAAGGCGGCGTCGCGACTGGGGCCGGTTCCGGCGTACTCGGAAGCGGTAGCGACGGCGGCGGCAACAACACGCCCGGAAGATCGGCAGCAGCGACAGGACTGGCTTCTCGGACTGGTGGAGACGAAAGAAGGGGCGGTGGTACCGGCGTGGCCACCACTCGTGGGCGCATCTGGTCGTAATGGCGAACAACCATGCCGCCGTCCGTACGTATTTCACAAAGCCGGCGGCCGCGAAGAGCCTGGAACACCCCTGGAATCCATTTAGGGCGAGATCCATACCCCCGTGCCCACACGTCGGCGCCCACCGGCTATTTTCCCGCACTAGGGGACACAGTACAAGGCCTGACAGGGTGAAGCAGATGCAGTAGGGTGCGCGGTTGGCGGCCATGCAAGAGTTCAGCAGGGCTGCGATCACCCAGAGGCGTGAAGCGATAAGAACTCAGAAATTGCAACAGAGCGTCATCTGTGGAAAAATCACTAAGGAATTTTTTCATTTGGCTTTTGAAAGTGCGGAAAAGGCGCTCGACCTCCCCATTCGATTGCGGATGGAAGGGTAGTGCTGTAACATGATGAATCCCTTGTCCAGTACAAAAATCACGGAAGGCCTGCGAAGAGAACTGAGGGCCATTGTCCGTGACAATCGTGGATGGAAGACCTTCTAGCGCAAAGATTTTTGACAAAGCCAGCGTTGTCGCCGCAGTGGTGGGCGACGGACAGCGAACAACAAACGGAAACTTCGAGAAGGCGTCAATCAACAGTAGCCAATAAGTGCCGAGGAAGGGGCCGGCAAAATCAGCGTGCACTCGTTCCCACGGCTGCGCCGGATCAGGCCACGGAGAGGGCAGAGTACGAGGCCAGTTGTTGAACACACTGAGCACACGCAGCGACCATGTGGGCGATGTCCGAATCGATACCGGGCCAATAAACGTGCCTGCGGGCCAGGGACTTAGTCCGAGAAATCCCCCAATGGCCCTCATGCAATAGTTTGAGAACAGCTTTGCGAAGAGAGACGGGCACCACAACCCGTGGAGATGCGCCATCCGTGGCCAGAAGAACAACACCCTCACGAACAGACAGACGAAGGCGCAAGGCATGGTAGTTGCGAAGGGGATCCGACACCCGGCCCTTGGTCCTGTCCGGCCAACCCTGCTGAACAAAACCAATCACCTGACGCAGGACCGGATCCCGCGCAGTAGCCGACGCGACCTGCGAACCTGTAAGTGGAAAACCCTCGACCGCACGACGTTCTTCCTCATCAATGTGGAAACAGAGGAGTTCATCGCGATCGAAAACCGGGTCGGGGCCCATTGGCAAACGCGACAACGCGTCAGCGTTGGCGTGCTGGGCCGTGGGGTGATAGTGAATCTCATAGTGAAAACGAGACAAGTATAAGGCCCAACGTTGCAGGCGGTGAGCTGCCTTATCCGGAAGCGACGCCGAGGGGCTGAACAGAGAGACCAGCGGCTTGTGGTCGGTGATGAGGTGAAACTTAGAACCATACAAAAAAACGCTGAACTTTTTCAGAGCATAAACGATAGCGAGCGCCTCCTTTTCTATTTGAGAGTAACGCCGTTGGGCATCGTTGAGGGTCTTGGAAGCGTAGGCGATGGGTCGTTCCGACCCATCCTCATACCGATGGGCGAGAACAGCCCCTAGGCCATACTGTGACGCGTCAGTCGCCAGAACCAAGTGCTGACCCGGACGGAATGTGGCAAGACAAGGCGCCGACTGCAAATGAGCCTTCAGGCGGACAAAAGCCTGCTCACACTCGGCGGACCAACAGAAAGGAACGTTTTTGCGTAACAGCTGATGCAGAGGATGAGCCACCGCCGCCGCGGAGGGAATGAATTTGTGATAATAAGCAACCTTGCCTAGAAACGCCTGAAGTTCTTTGACCGTAGACGGCCGGGGTAGAGCGGTAATGGCCGCAACGTGCTGTCGTAGAGGACGTATACCCTCACGGGACAAGTGGAAACCAAGATACACAATGGAGGGTTGGAAGAACTGAGACTTGTCCAGATTGCACTTCAACCCTGCTGAATGCAGAACCCGAAACAGTGAACGCAAATTGCGAAGGTGCTCCTCAGTGGAGGCCCCCGTGACAACAATGTCATCCAGGTAGTTGATGCAGCCGGGAACGGAAGCCGTGAGCTGTTCCAAAAACCGCTGAAAAATGGCCGGCGCGCTAGCGACGCCAAATGGTAACCGCTGGTACTGATACAACCCACAAGGAGTGTTGATGACGAGAAATTCCTTGGAAGATGCATCCAGCGGCAACTGATGGTACGCCTCCGATAAGTCAAGTTTGGAAAAGAACTGGCCCCCAGCGAGCTTGGTAAATAACTCCTCAGGACGGGGAAGAGGATAAGTGTCAATGAGGCTTTGAGCATTAACAGTGGCTTTAAAATCACCACACAATCGCAGACTCCCGTTTGGTTTAGAAACCACCACGACGGGCGATGCCCATTCGCTGGAGGTAACAGGAAGGAGAATCCCCGAAGCTGTTAACCTGTCTATCTCAGCTTTGACAGGCGCACGCAACGCCATCGGAATAGGGCGTGCCCGGAAAAACTTAGGGCGAGCCGTAGGTTTAAGAGTAATGTGGGCTTCAAAATCCTTGGCCCGACCCAGACCCACAGAGAACACGGACGAGAATTCAGAACACAAGCCATCCAGCTGTTGATACGGAATGTCCTCAGATATGAGGTGCACATCATCATCAATGGAAAACCCGAACAACTGGAAAGCATCATAACCGAACAGGTTTTCAGTGCCCGCATGATCCACCACATAAAACGTGAGGGGCCGAACAACAGACTTGTAGGCAGTCGAAGCATCAAACTGGCCAACGATAGGAATTTTCTGCTTATTATAAGTTCGTAGATTTCGCGTAACTGGAGACAAGGAAGGGGAGCCTAACTCCAAATACGTGCGAGAATTAATGAGAGTTACTGCAGAGCCAGTGTCCACTTGCATGCGAATGTCTTTATCCAGAACACGAACAGTAACAAACAACTTATTCGTTTGAGAAAGCACACAGTTAACATCCATGTCCGATGCCTCGTCCTCGTCGACAGGAACTTTAGGGGACTGACACACAGAAGCAATGTGGCCTTTTTTCCTACATGAATTACACGTGGCCCAACGTTTTGGACACGCGGCTCTGTCATGCTGTACGAAACAACGTGGACAAGAAGGAAGGGCGGAACGAGCCTGCTTCTGTGGTTGCTGTTTTCGCTGCGAGCGTGGCGGCCCAACGCGACGTTGTTGACGCGAGTGCACCGCCGCCACATCGTCGTTTTCCTGTGAAACAGGCACATTGTCTGCGTCGAAAGTGGTGTGTACAGCGCCTACATCACACCACGCGTCTATTTGCGCACCAGCAGCGTGAGACACTTCAAACGATTGAGCGATGTTGAGAACTTCCGACAACGACGGGTTTGGCAATTGTAAGGCACGTTGCCGAACTTCTTTATCAGGAGCAAGCCGTAAAATAGCGTCCCGAACCATTGAATCAGCGTAAGACTCATGATGAGTGTCCGTGACAAACTGACATTTCCGACTCAGACCGTGTAGTTCCGCCGCCCAAGCCCGGTAAGATTGATGGGGCTGTTTACGACACCGGTAGAAAGCCACGCGGGCGGCAACGACATGGGTGTTTTTTCGGTAATAGTTAGACAATAAGTCACACATTTCTTGGAAGGACAGAGAGGCAGGTTCCCGCAGAGGGGCTAACTGAGATAACAGCTGATAGATCCGTGGGGAAATCCAAGATAGAAATAACGACTTACACATAGGAGCGTCGACAACACCGAAAGCCAAGAAGTGTTGCCGCAAACGCTTCTCATAATCCTCCCAGTCTTCAGCGGCCTCGTCATAAGGAGGAAACGGAGGCGGAGAAGAGGAAGACAGACGATGAGTAAGCGACGTCGACAACGCCTGAATAGCAGCCGTCAGCTGTGTTTGTTGCGCCTGAATAGCAGCCGTCAGCTGTGTTTGTTGTTCAATAATCACTTGCATAAGCTGTTCCATGTCTGCCCCGACACGAACACACAAGTCCACAACGCAGGGGAAAAAAAAATATCCCATCCTCGTCGCCAAAAAGTGTTATAACCTTTAATCACTAATAAAGTGCGTGGAGATACAAAAGTAGAAACACTCGCGGGTTACATGTTACTAACTCCGTATCTGTCACTCGACTGCCGGGCCGTGACATGCGGCCGGCGCCGTTCATAACCAGGTGGCGCTCCCGCGCTCGGCCGAGCTGCGGAGCGCCTCTATCGCCGTGTTCGCGTACTAACGTAGCGGCACTTTTGAATGTCGTGGCACTGTCACAACACTTTTCCCCCCTTGAAAAAAAAAACGCTCACTTTCGTGGAGACACGGACAGTGCGGAGACATCCATGGCCTCTTGGGAGGTCCCGAGAAGATCCCGCGGAGAAACACGAGAGTATGGTCGAAAATGTCCAGGACGGAAGCTGGCGCGTGGAACGTGCCTCCTGGACGAGATGATGGGTGAAAACTCCGGAGCAGCATCCATAGGTGTCGTGGACCTGGGGGTGTGCTCCAGCGAGATGGGTCCCGGAGAAGGCGGCGTCGCGACTGGGGCGGGTTCCGGCGTACTCGGAAGCGGTAGCGACGGCGGCGGCAACAACACGCCCGGAAGATCGGCAGCAGCGACAGGACTGGCTTCTCGGACTGGTGGAGACGAAAGAAGGGGCGGTGGTACCGGCGTGGCCACCACTCGTGGGCGCATCTGGTCGTAATGGCGAACAACCATGCCGCCGTCCGTACGTATTTCACAAAGCCGGCGGCCGCGAAGAGCCTGGAACACCCCTGGAATCCATTTAGGGCGAGATCCATACCCCCGTGCCCACACGTCGGCGCCCACCGGGTATTTTCCCGCACTAGGGGACACAGTACAAGGCCTGACAGGGTGAAGCAGATGCAGTAGGGTGCGCGGTTGGCGGCCATGCAAGAGTTCAGCAGGGCTGCGATCACCCAGAGGCGTGAAGCGATAAGAACTCAGAAATTGCAACAGAGCGTCATCTGTGGAAAAATCACTAAGGAATTTTTTCATTTGGCTTTTGAAAGTGCGGAAAAGGCGCTCGACCTCCCCATTCGATTGCGGATGGAAGGGCAGTGCTGTAACATGATGAATCCCTTGTCCAGTACAAAAATCACGGAAGGCCTGCGAAGAGAACTGAGGGCCATTGTCCGTGACAATCGTGGATGGAAGACCTTCTAGCGCAAAGATTTTTGACAAAGCCAGCGTTGTCGCCGCAGTGGTGGGCGACGGACAGCGAACAACAAACGGAAACTTCGAGAAGGCGTCAATCAACAGTAGCCAATAAGTGCCGAGGAAGGGGCCGGCAAAATCAGCGTGCACTCGTTCCCACGGCTGCGCCGGATCAGGCCACGGAGAGGGCAGAGTACGAGGCGCAGCCAGTTGTTGAACACACTGAGCACACGCAGCGACCATGTGGGCGATGTCCGAATCGATACCGGGCCAATAAACGTGCCTGCGGGCCAGGGACTTAGTCCGAGAAATCCCCCAATGGCCCTCATGCAATAGTTTGAGAACAGCTTTGCGAAGAGAGGCGGGCACCACAACCCGTGGAGATGCGCCATCCGTGGCCAGAAGAACAACACCCTCACGAACAGACAGACGAAGGCGCAAGGCATGGTAGTTGCGAAGGGGATCCGACGCCCGGCCCTTGGTCCTGTCCGGCCAACCCCGCTGAACAAAACCAATCACCTGACGCAGGACCGGATCCCGCGCAGTAGCCGACGCGACCTGCGAACCTGTAAGTGGAAAACCCTCGACCGCACGACGTTCTTCCTCATCAATGTGGAAACAGAGGAGTTCATCGCGATCGAAAACCGGGTCGGGGCCCATTGGCAAACGCGACAACGCGTCAGCATTGGCGTGCTGGGCCGTGGGGCGATAGTGAATCTCATAGTGAAAACGAGACAAGTATAAGGCCCAACGTTGCAGGCGGTGAGCTGCCTTATCCGGAAGCGACGCCGAGGGGCTGAACAGAGAGACCAGCGGCTTGTGGTCGGTGATGAGGTGAAACTTAGAACCATACAAAAAAACGCTGAACTTTTTCAGAGCATAAACGATAGCGAGCGCCTCCTTTTCTATTTGAGAGTAACGCCGTTGGGCATCGTTGAGGGTCTTGGAAGCGTAGGCGATGGGTCGTTCCGACCCATCCTCATACCGATGGGCGAGAACAGCCCCTAGGCCATACTGTGACGCGTCAGTCGCCAGAACCAAGTGCTGACCCGGACGGAATGTGGCAAGACAAGGCGCCGACTGCAAATGAGCCTTCAGGCGGACAAAAGCCTGCTCACACTCGGCGGACCAACAGAAAGGAACGTTTTTGCGTAACAGCTGATGCAGAGGATGAGCCACCGCCGCCGCGGAGGGAATGAATTTGTGATAATAAGCAACCTTGCCTAGAAACGCCTGAAGTTCTTTGACCGTAGACGGCCGGGGTAGAGCGGTAATGGCCGCAACGTGCTGTCGTAGAGGACGTATACCCTCACGGGACAAGTGGAAACCAAGATACACAATGGAGGGTTGGAAGAACTGAGACTTGTCCAGATTGCACTTCAACCCTGCTGAATGCAGAACCCGAAACAGTGAACGCAAATTGCGAAGGTGCTCCTCTGTGGAGGCCCCCGTGACAACAATGTCATCCAGGTAGTTGATGCAGCCGGGAACGGAAGCCGTGAGCTGTTCCAAAAACCGCTGAAAAATGGCCGGCGCGCTAGCGACGCCAAATGGTAACCGCTGGTACTGATACAACCCACAAGGAGTGTTGATGACGAGAAATTCCTTGGAAGATGCATCCAGCGGCAACTGATGGTACGCCTCCGATAAGTCAAGTTTGGAAAAGAACTGGCCCCCAGCGAGCTTGGTAAATAACTCGTCAGGACGGGGAAGAGGATAAGTGTCAATGAGGCTTTGAGCATTGACAGTGGCTTTAAAATCACCACACAATCGCAGACTCCCGTTTGGTTTAGAAACCACCACGACGGGCGATGCCCATTCGCTGGAGGTAACAGGAAGGAGAATCCCCGAAGCTGTTAACCTGTCTATCTCAGCTTTGACAGGCGCACGCAACGCCATCGGAATAGGGCGTGCCCGGAAAAACTTAGGGTGAGCCGTAGGTTTAAGAGTAATGTGGGCTTCAAAATCCTTGGCCCGACCCAGACCCACAGAGAACACGGACGAGAATTCAGAACACAAGCCATCCAGCTGTTGATACGGAATGTCCTCAGATATGAGGTGCACATCATCATCAATGGAAAACCCGAACAACTGGAAAGCATCATAACCGAACAGGTTTTCAGTGCCCGCATGATCCACCACATAAAACGTGAGGGGCCGAACAACAGACTTGTAGGCAGTCGAAGCATCAAACTGGCCAACGATAGGAATTTTCTGCTTATTATAAGTTCGTAGATTTCGCGTAACTGGAGACAAGGAAGGGGAGCCTAACTCCAAATACGTGCGAGAATTAATGAGAGTTACTGCAGAGCCAGTGTCCACTTGCATGCGAATGTCTTTATCCAGAACACGAACAGTAACAAACAACTTATTCGTTTGAGAAAGCACACAGTTAACATCCATGTCCGATGCCTCGTCCTCGTCGACAGGAACTTTAGGGGACTGACACACAGAAGCAATGTGGCCTTTTTTCCTACATGAATTACACGTGGCCCAACGTTTTGGACACGCGGCTCTGTCATGCTGTACGAAACAACGTGGACAAGAAGGAAGGGCGGAACGAGCCTGCTTCTGTGGTTGCTGTTTTCGCTGCGAGCGTGGCGGCCCAACGCGACGTTGTTGACGCGAGTGCACCGCCGCCACATCGTCGTTTTCCTGTGAAACAGGCACATTGTCTGCGTCGAAAGTGGTGTGTACAGCGCCTACATCACACCACGCGTCTATTTGCGCACCAGCAGCGTGAGACACTTCAAACGATTGAGCGATGTTGAGAACTTCCGACAACGACGGGTTTGGCAATTGTAAGGCACGTTGCCGAACTTCTTTATCAGGAGCAAGCCGTAAAATAGCGTCCCGAACCATTGAATCAGCGTAAGACTCATGATGAGTGTCCGTGACAAACTGACATTTCCGACTCAGACCGTGTAGTTCCGCCGCCCAAGCCCGGTAAGATTGATGGGGCTGTTTACGACACCGGTAGAAAGCCACGCGGGCGGCAACGACATGGGTGTTTTTTCGGTAATAGTTAGACAATAAGTCACACATTTCTTGGAAGGACAGAGAGGCAGGTTCCCGCAGAGGGGCTAACTGAGATAACAGCTGATAGATCCGTGGGGAAATCCAAGATAGAAATAACGACTTACACATAGGAGCGTCGACAACACCGAAAGCCAAGAAGTGTTGCCGCAAACGCTTCTCATAATCCTCCCAGTCTTCAGCGGCCTCGTCATAAGGAGGAAACGGAGGCGGAGAAGAGGAAGACAGACGATGAGTAAGCGACGTCGACAACGCCTGAATAGCAGCCGTCAGCTGTGTTTGTTGCGCCTGAATAGCAGCCGTCAGCTGTGTTTGTTGTTCAATAAGCACTTGCATAAGCTGTTCCATGTCTGCCCCGACACGAACACACAAGTCCACAACGCAGGGGAAAAAAAAATATCCCATCCTCGTCGCCAAAAAGTGTTATAACCTTTAATCACTAATAAAGTGCGTGGAGATACAAAAGTAGAAACACTCGCGGGTTACATGTTACTAACTCCGTATCTGTCACTCGACTGCCGGGCCGTGACATGCGGCCGGCGCCGTTCATAACCAGGTGGCGCTCCCGCGCTCGGCCGAGCTGCGGAGCGCCTCTATCGCCGTGTTCGCGTACTAACGTAGCGGCACTTTTGAATGTCGTGGCAATGTCACAACATTCTAGTCATAGGATACTGAGGTTTTGTTGTATGAAGTGAACAGTTGTACTCCTATGAACATTTAAAACAATCACAATCTTAGCATGACTTTGAAATCGTATTACTGTTGTTGTTAATATTGTCTTCCATGTAATTAATATACAGTTTGAACATCAAGGTCCCAACACAGTTCCCTGAAACATGATAAAGTTGCGTCCCAACACACTTTCCTGAAGCATGGCCACATATTTCATTTGATACCTCATATGATTCCGCTTTCAGTGAGTGTTGATGTGATAGTGAAATGATCTGCAGAAGTCAACAAACACTGCATCCATCCGATTGTCCCAGTCCATTACTTTTAGAATCACATGTGAGAAAAGCAGTTCAACTTTGCTTGACCCATGTTTTTCAGGACCCTTTGTGATTGGCATGTATACTTCATTATGTTTGAGTTGAGAATGTGTTGTAAGATTCTATAATAGATGAATGTCAGTGATGTTTGATGATACTTCTGTGGATCAAATGTTGTTACACAAGACAGATGTGCCCTGTGTTTTCTTCCAACAACTGAGCTCAGTATTTTGTTCAATAGGTCTAAGTGTATTATGGTTAATTCTATATCGAATCGGATAGGGGTTCCATTTGGCCTTAGGTCTTTTGCAGTTTTAGAGATTGCAGTTGTTTCTTATTACTCCTGATGCTAATATTTAAATCTCTTCTACATGGGGTATCCCAGGAGGAACAGTCAACACTGAGGGATGTGACAGGAACAATCATTTTATGCAAAAGCTTTGTATGGACATATGCCCTATTCTGAATGGTTTCCGAAATAGAACATACTTAATGTATATATATGAAGTATCAAACCAACCAGAAAAACCACCAGATTTTGATGCTTGGGAGATAAAAGCATATTCTAAACAAAGTCATTAAAATGTCTAAGAAATGGACAAATAACAATTTTGTCAAAAGTTCCCCAAGCAAAACGAAGGCTGTATGGGACATAGTAAGAAAAGAAACAGGAAAACAGTGTGAAGAACACTACAATATGGACTTACTGGAAATCTCAACCAAAATGTCAGACCCAAAAAAGTTGCAAATAAAGTTAACTCCTACTTTACAGAATTAGCAAAAATCTTATCAAAATGCATCCACCAAATGCTAGGACAGAAAAAGTTCCAAAAAGTTTAAATAAGTGTCCTTTTTTTAATATCTAACAGATGAGAAAGAAGTATCAAATGTCACTTAAGAACAAAAATCAAAATGCTCAGCAGGTGTTTGTAATCCCTCAGTGGCTACTGGGATTTTTCCTAAAAAGCTATAAATAGCAAAAGTGAGGCCTTTGTTTAAAAGGGGTCAAAGAACAGAGGTAACAAATTATAGACCAATCTCTCTACTGTCTGGCTTTTCTTTATAAGAGGCTGGTGTATTGTACAGAAGAAAATGTCTTCTCAAAATCACATTGTGGTTTCCGTGAATGTAGGTCCACAGATACTGCAATATTTGATTTTAAAAATGAATCCCTGACCTCAGTAGACCATAAACAACACTTATCTGCTATATTTTTGGACCTCACCAAAACTTTTGATGACGTCATCAGCCATAAACAACTACCGTAAAATGGGGTGAATAGGATCATAGGGGTGAATAGGATTAATTCTAATGGAAAAACTTTAAAACAATAGAAACTACACAGGATTGTAACAAAATATGGAAACCAGTGCCCTGAAGGAACACATTCACAAACATTTTGTGTTTCAATTTTGGCTGCCCTGGCTTCTAGAGCACTGTAAACATGTGAGTGGGGATTCCCACATTTATGTATGTTCCGAAAACTTGGTATACAGTGGTGTGCAGTAGGGAGTTGTGTATCATCAAAATCAGTGCTTCTACCAAGAATTGTGTTCCGAATTCAGGTCCTCCTTCATTTTTGGTGAGTATTAAATATATTTTTTGATTTCATTTTATTTCACTAGAACAAATGCACTTTTTTTAAAAAAAAATGGGGTGAATAGGATCAGCATAAAATAACACTATTATTGGGCTTACATTTTATTATGGGATAATACCTGCTTGCGTTTTGAATGTTTCATTCTATTTAATTTCCAGACTGATTAAAATGCCCAGAAATTACATTCCTGATCCTCGTGGGAAATCCTACAAAAAGAGAAGCAAGGATTAGGCAAGATGCCAGAAATTTCAGCATTCTGTTCACAGTTCTCCACCGACATTTGAGGAATAAGAATGTGCGCCACCAAGGGGGACAAACTGCACTCTCCGCAGATGAAGAGGTGTTGATTGTGGACAGGCTCGCTATTTGTGCTGAGTGGCACTGCCCCTTGAACCAGTTGACTCTGCAATTGTTTGTCAAAGGATTCTTGGACCAGAGAGGTGAAGTTGCTAGAAAATTGAAAAATAATTTACCTGGTCATGAATTCACTGTTAGCTTTTTGAAGAGGCACAAAGAAAAATTGAGTCTAAGACTGTGCAAGAACATAAAAAGAGCACATGCTTCTGTGTCGAGAGCTGTCCTGCGGGAATATTTTATAAGGAAATTAAAGCTGTTCCCCCAAGTAATATTGCGAATTTCGATGAAATGAACTTAGCAGATGACCTGGGACATGCAAAAGTGATTACGAAAAGAGGATCAAAATATCCTGAGGGAGTCATGAATACCTCCAAAGCAGCAACGTCAATTATGTTTGCTGCTGCAGCAAATGGAAAACTGCTGCCTTTGTATGTTGTTATCGCTCAAAGCACTTGTATGCTTGATGGGTGGCTGGTGCTCCCTAAGACACTGGATTTAATAGAAGTGAAAGTGGGTGATTTGATGCTCAGAGTTTTGATGACTGGGTTACCACAATCATTTTGCCTTATTATAGGAAGTTAGAAGGCCCCAAATTTTAACTGGTGACAACCTTTCCACTCATCTTTCGGTGGCTTCAGTCAAGGCTTGTGCAGAGAATGGTGTAAGAATGATTTTTCTTCCCAAAAACTCTATGCATCTCACTCAGCCTCTTGATGTGGCATTTTTTCGTCCACTGAAGACCAGCCGGCGAAGCATTATCCAAAACTGGAAGTTGGGTTCCGGTCATAAGGAGACCACCATTCCAAAGAATATGTTCCCCTGATTACTAAACCAGCTTATGAGAACTCTGGAAGCAAATGCCAAAAGAAACATGCAGGGTGGTTTTGAGAAATTTGCGATTCTGCCGTTCAATCCCGAGAGAGTAATTAGCAGAGTTCCTGGTGTTGAAGATGATGGTGAAGGGCCTGCAAATCCACAGGATGTTGATGGGAGCCCCCATAGAACTGCTGCAAGAATTTCAAGGGAGCGATGAAAGGCCTGTGGGACAATGGTGAACTAGGGTTCCAGTGGAGGCTGGGAAAAGTGTGTCAGCACGATTTCCTTAATGATGAAAAGAGTGATACCTCACACAAAAGTGATGATGTTTCTGGAGATAACGGCTCACCAACTCTCTCCACCAATGAACGCGAGAACCCAGGTGAGGGCACATGTGCAACCAGTGGATCTGAAGTCTTTTTGCCTTATGAACTTCAGCCTGATGACATTGTCATTGATAAACTTCCTATTGGCTTCTGTATCGGGTTATTTGGCCGACGTTCATCTAATGATTTTACTAACATTTCACCAGCACAAGTGGCTGGCATTTTCAAAGCTTCACCCTCCATTGCCGGTGGTGAAGCTTTGACAATGACAGCCACTCCTGCTGGCAAAACGTCAGTAAAATCATTAGCTGAATGTCAGCCGAAGAACCCGATACAGAAGCCAATAGGCAGTTTGGCAACAAGTGGCCATGAAAGCCTTAACGACTTTGTCATTGTTAGATTTGACACAAAAAAGGGACACAGGATGTTCTTAGGCACAATTGTCACTGTAACTGAGTAAGCAATGACTGTTAAGTGCCTTCGAAAAAGGGTTGGGAAAAAGAACACTGTCTTTGTTTTCCCAGACATGGACAATATATGTGAGGTGAGCCCAATACAAGTGGAGAGAAAGATAAAAATCATTAACATTCAAGGGGGTCAACACACCTTTTTTGTGGATCCCATGTTTTTAGAATAAGTTGTAGCATTATTTCAAGTTTTCTACCTAAAATGTTTTCTTTTTTGCAATAAAATAATTATAATCGTATGTATACTTCTTTTTTTCTATTTTGCAATCATCTTTTACTTTTTTAAAAAAATAAGCCAGTGATCCTAATCATAAAACAAGCATCTTAATGGAATAATTTGGGAAAATACTATGACAGATCCAATTCTCCCCGAACTTCAGAACAATAGGATCAAAGAATTTTTTAAAAAATATTAAAATTTGTCAGAAACAATAAAGAGAATGCCATATATTGGATTCAAAACTACAGATGAAGACACATAAAATATCTTTTGTTCCATTACTTTACATCTATTGGTTGAGGACCTGCACATCTCTGAACATGAAAAGTAATCCTATTCACCCCCTTTTTCCGCAGTACTCTCAAAATTGGAATATGTAGGTGTCGGGACTGGGACACAAATGAATACAATCATACCTGAATAACAGACAACAATTTGTGGAACTTAAATATCAAGAAGGAAGCAACATGCATATGTATCAGTCAGGAAAACAAAATGTTAAATATGGTGTGCCCAAGGTTCAATTTTAGGTTCGATCTAGTTCCTGTTGTTTATAAATGACTTACAGTCACCAACCTGTCCCCAGACATGTATAATATTTGCAGGCGGCACCAACATTCTGATAAAAGTGGAGACTGTAGTTGACTGGAGAATGAAATCAAAGTATGCACGTTACATATAGTGATTGGTTCTCCAGAAACAGTCTTGTCGTAAATGCAGAAAAGTCAG
Source organism: Schistocerca americana (assembly GCF_021461395.2). Lineage (NCBI taxonomy): Eukaryota > Metazoa > Arthropoda > Insecta > Orthoptera > Acrididae > Schistocerca > Schistocerca americana. The sequence goes on from NC_060119.1 coordinate 58,626,900, forward strand.
TAACTATGCATTTACATACAACACAAAGGATACACCCCTGAAGAAAACCTAAAGTGGGACAAATATGTAAGCTTCATCAATAAGAAATTAAGTACCACCTGCTATTGCACGAATTCTTACAGGCTGCATGACACAACAAATGATAAAAAATATATATTACACACAGGTGGAATCACTGTTGAGATACGGCATAATTTTTTGGGGCAACTCATCTGCCAGCAGAAGTTGCTTTATTGTCCAAAAAATAAGATGCAACTACAAGAAGCTCGTGCAGGCCACTAAAAATTTTTCCACGGTTTTGTTTATACATTTTAGAAGTTGCATATTTCATTTAGAAAATAACATACACTGAAGAACAACTAGTACAAAAAAATTAAACAATTCATAAGTACAATACATGACAGAAAATGGAACTGCACAGTGAATATGAAAAAATGATTTAGACAAGATGGGCCCCTACTAGGGAAAAAACTTTACAAGTTACCACACCACAATTAGGACAAAAAAATTTAAAGAATTTTAAAAGGGCTCTAAAAACGTATTTTTTAAATAAACTTATAATAAGTTTTATGAATCTTCACAATCTTAAACCATATAAAAGCTAGTGAAGCTAGCTGCTTTTTAAAATCTGGATGAATTCATATAGAATACTTCAGTAACACAATCAGTGTTAGTGTATGTCATATAAATTGTAAATACTTTCTAATCTTTGAATTTGTGCCATATGTACAACAGCAAAAGCTGCTAATATTACTCCACTTTCTTTATTAAGAGTAATTGTTGTTAACTCATAAGAAAAGTGTCATGATATAATGTAAATTTGTTTCCTTGTACAAAAATTATAAGTCATGATAAACACAACAATGTAAAAATCCTCTTGCTTTTTAAAACTGATCTGAGTTATTGAGAAGAGCATGAAGACATCAACCTGTATGTGTACATTTGCTTATTGTTTTATGTATGTGAAATTATTCATGTTGGAGATATCACATAAATTCACTTTGTATCATCTCATCATCACAAAATAGATGTGTCCAATATCAGTTTGTAACTATGCACGAAAATGTTGAAATGGATCAATAAAACAATCAATCAATCAATCAAGTGATGGATGAACATATTAGTGTGGAATTGTATGGGGAGTAACATATGATGCTCCTCTGAATGAGTATAACTTGAGGATTTGTATGTATTTTGCAAAACATGTGGTCATTATTCTGCTTTGAGCAGATGAGATGTTTTTGCAAAATAGGTAAAGATCTGTTGTCCAAGATTTAAGTCATGTTGAGTCTATGTAATAGCAAATCTGTAAAGCAGAATCAACTCGATGTAATCAGTAATTCACTGACAAAAGGGTAATATGTGATGTATGTTCTTTTGTAAATAAAAAGAAAAAGTAATTATAGATGTGAAACTACGGTTAAATGTAATAAGACTTTTGAGTCCCATTAAGATCCATGGGGACTAATTTGAAGTATGTTCTTATAACATAAATGATAGAACTCTAAATTGAATATCAGTGTCGAAGCTATTGTGAAATTTGTTTGTGTGCCTAGACAACACTTGGATGTTTGTGATTGTAATATGAGTATTAACATACTGGATAATGTGTGAATGAAATCTTGTGTCTGATGTGTCTTGCATAGTGCAACTAAACAGTTTCATTGATGCATGTGCTGCAAAGAGATAAGAGCAGCACTTAGCTTATTCAATCCCATGAGTTGCTACTTGTCTGCTGAGGAGGATGTCCTCAACCGGATTAACAAGAAATTGAGCACAAGGCTGTGCAAGTGACAACCTGGTTGATTATTGATGCCTCATCCCAATCCAGCCATGTACCACATTGCCTGGGTCTATCCTGATTGGCACCATCTGCCAACAAGAGTATGTTAACGAGATTATTTCAGAGTCTTTGTAAATAAACAATAATGTCATTATTTAGCCATCATCAAAGGAAACTGAACAGTTGTTTGCATGTATCAGTTACATAAATACTATGCTGATGTGAGAAATGATTAAATTTATGAGCTATGGTTTTGTTTTAAAAAAATAACTGATAGGTTTAGCTCAATTCTTCCTATATCACTTACTTCTTTGCTCCATTTCTGTCTGCTGAGAAAGCAGAAAGTGATGTTGTACAACTCAGATTAATTAAATACTATTCAAAGCAGTATTATTTTTGTTTAATATTGTTAATATTTCCTCTCCTAACATTGTTTTCATTTTTTTCACAGCCTTACAATGATGAGTACCTAATGAAGTTGGATGTTTCTAATACGGTGATGCTACTGATTGGCTACCATTCCTGCTGCCTTAAATACATATTGTATTCAATGAAAGACCCTGCTTTTATTCAATATTCATTTCAGGAAGTCTGATTCTCTTAAAAGAAAAATTGCTATGCAAAGCAAGAAAGATTCGTATTTCTATCATGGTCACACATCACTCTGTTTTCTTAACAGACCAACAGTCATTGATTGTGCATACTTCACTGTCATTCCCAGTGTTGGGATAGTACCTGTTTCTCTTGTTGCTAATAGCATAAGGCAAATAACACTTGATTATTTGTGAAAGAGAAGGAGGAATAGGCTATTTTCCTATGTTAAAAATATGATTTAGATTGTTCTTATTCGGAGTGATTATAATATTCAAATCACAGTTACTGTCAATATTCTCACAAAATGTCTTTTATTTTTATGTAATTAAAGGTTAAAATCATTAAATATCAAGCTTTGGTCATGTGATTGAAAATACTCTTGTTATTGGCTGAATCTCTGGTGACTTCACAGACTAGGAGTAATACAAAGTTATAAGTATGTTACAGGAGGGGTAGCTGAACTTACTATGTTTTTACACACTTTTTCTTGAAATAGTTTAGTTATTTAATTATGGAAAACGCATTTACAACTTTTAAGTAACAATGGAAATGAATTTTGTGAATGCAGATAGTGGAAGCGGACCGAAAATTGATGTATTTATGCTCCACTCATTTATAGCAGTGACATGTTCAAGGGCGGACATTCTTTTTCCTGATCCCTGCAACATCATTAAACCCCCTGAAAACTAAGGAATTGTGAAACTTTTGCAAATGGGTCCCTATATTATATCTAGAGTGTTGACTATCAGTCATGAAATATGACCCAAAGCACAATAGAATTATTCTTGGTAAAACTTCATGCTGATTTCCACTACTCAAAAGAAGCATGGGCTTTTTGGCAAAAAGGATAGCGCATATGACTACAGATAAGGAGAACCCAGGTTTGAAACCTAGGAGGGTCATAATTTTTTTAAGTTTTATATGAAAATAGCATTAGCAAGATTTCAATGTCGCAGTTGTTTCAATGGTGGGATCTATTGTATATAGCTTTACATTAATCTTAGACTGAGAAGTGGACAACTGAGGATCAATGCATCTACTTTGCTTACAAACAATTAACTGTTTTGAAAGCATTGCTAGCAGTGAAGAGAACATCATGCCACTACAGTACAATGAGGTGTAGGACAATAAAGTGTTGTACGCAGTGAGATATAAAGCATAGAAGGTAACACAAATGGAAGGGCTGTGCTGTTTGGGCATGCAAACTAACATCAGTGTCTGAAGCAGACTTAACTTCATCTTATGTAAGATGATGAAACTTCAAAGCTTAACCCCAATAAGGATCTAAGCTAGACTGAACAAAGATTTAAAAAAAAAAAAAAAAAGAAAAGAAAAAAAAAGGAAAACATTGTCTCTGATAAAGTAAAAACTGTGTGGTCACATTAACTAGAAAATATCTTTTTGAAAGTAACTTTTGTGAACAGCTATTGCAAACGTAAGCACTTGTAAATGGCAAGGAAAACACAGTAATACCCTGTTTCTAATCGGTGTGGTGAAGTTTTGTAATAGTGACTTGGTTTTCATATGATAGGACTGTCAATTTGTTTTATAAATAAGTTAAAATATTGTTGCAGGCTAGATTTTAACCAGCAACGTATGGATATCAACTTTTAATATTCAACAGTTCATCGCTCTACTATCTGAGCTACCAATGGTGTGCAAGGAAACAGGTATAACAATGATTTTTACAAAGAGTTTAACTCTGTTGATGACTATCCTTTGCAACAGTGAGCAAGCACATGTTGGAGGTAAATTAATGTTAACTTCAGAGTGAAAGGCATTCTTAATTAAGCAAGGAAACTTTGGCATAGACATGGTGGTGTTTTGCTGATGCAGTGCAAACAATTTTTACGTATCTTCTCATTCTCTTGAAACACTCAAAAACAATTTTTCAAGAGTTTTAATGGATGTATTCATACAGTGTTATACTATACACTATTTGTAATCCATTTTCCAAAATATAAATTCCTAAACAAGACATCACTGTGAATTATAATATTATTATGGAAAGGATAGTTGCTACTCACCATATAGTGGAGATGCTGAATCACATAGTCAAAATGAGCTTTCGAGAAACTAGACATTGTCAAAAATAAACACACACACATATGACACAGCCTCTGGCAGCGGAAGCCAGACTCATCACTTTGAATTAGCTTTATGACAGTAGGAGCAGCGAGCTAAATCAGCGACATAACAGGCATCACATGACTCAAATGGAGCAGTTTGGTGGGCTTTCAAGTTATTTTAGTTTTATTTCCGTTTATATACAATAATACTGAAATTCACAAAGGAAAACAAAATGTTATGAGCATAAAATGACATAATTGGCCATTTAACATTGTTTCCAGAAAAGTCAAATATCCTACTACAGATCCCATGAAGAGGAGAACCTCAGGGAATGATAGTAAAATGTCAAATACTGTCAATACAAATATATCGAAAGACAAAATCAGATCTAATCTAACCAACAAAAGATAATAAATATATGATTATTCCCAGGTAACAGTGCCTATAGTTTGAGCAAAAAACAGTGTAAGTGAAAAATATTTTTAGATTTCAGCTCCTCTTGGTGGAAGGGACCTTGGAGTACAGGGTGACATGCAAAAGTCTTGAAGCAGTTCATTAATGTGGGTTATGCGAACAAGAGAACATGATTTAATGTGTGCTATGTTAAATAATATTTTGATATTATCTTGTTATGGTATAACATCAAATAATCTGTTTCATGGGGGAAGAATTACTCTACACATTAAATACCCCCATGCCAAAGACATCTGCTGCCCGGCAGATGGTCAGACTGTTTTGAAAATTTCTGAGCTGTGCAACTGACACAATGGAGCTATACCTCAGTTACTGACAGTCAAGCATTGTAGTGGGGATGTTTTTGGTTCACATTTGTCTGCAGCAGCTTTGGCTGGGCATTTTCAATCTGAATAAATTCACACACTGCAGTTTGTTTAGCTAGGTAGTAATAGTCTAATCACTTTTTTGGGCATTTTTGCAACTAGTGTAGGTCCCTTATCACATGAACATACCACACGGAGAAACATTGCAAACAATGAAAAATGATCACAGTGTGTTACCACAAGTGTCATCTGCAGCTGACAATGGCAACCAGCACCTGGAGTAGGAGAGCAACAAGACAATGGTGAACAGAGCAGAAGGTTTGATTGAGCTATTTCTTGGGTTGTCACTATGGCAGCTATCCTGTTAACAGCTGTCTGTCAATCACTTTTTCATTCTGGTCCAGTTATAGAATAGTTAATATTTTAGGTCCACCGCAAGTGCTGGTGACATTTCCTGATGATATCTAGATTATTAATAATTACCTTTCTTCACATCTTGATTCCACTAGTGATGGAAGTTGTTGTGAATGTTACCAGAGAAGAATGTAAACATAATATCTGATGCAGTGTTTGTGATTCCAGTGCTTGATGTATCAGCAATAAGCAGGAATTTTATTTTTTAATGGTTATTCATGTTTATGGGAAGTCTGAATTCTAATTCCTAACGCCAGAAATATGAGGTGCATTCGCCATGACGCCTCCTATTTTTCTGAGGACGGGAAACAGAAACATGCAGTTTGTTTGTTTTAAAATATGTATGCACCTATTGTTAGTGCATGACAGAGAATGGCACTCTGTAGCATATAGGACTCAAGAGTGAGAACTGTTTTTCATGGTGATGTTCTCTTTACAAGTACACTGTATAACCATCCATTTTCTCCATTTGCTTAATGTGATATCAACTGACATTCATCACCGGTTCAGCAAGATGTGGTGAAGGTGTCATGGATAAGTCTAATATCTGTCTGTGGGTGCAGAGCTCAAGAAGGCAGAATGTCGTGTGACAACAAACGAAGACAGTCTCGACTTACCTTTCTTCACATCTTGATTCCACTAGTGATGGAAGTTGTTGTGAATGTTACCAGAGAAGAATGTAAACATAATATCTGATGCAGTGTTTGTGATTCCAGTGCTTGATGTATCAGCAATAAGTAGGAATTTTATTTTTTAATGGTTATTCATGTTTATGGGAAGTCTGAATTCTAATTCCTAACACCAGAAATATGAGGTGCATTCGTCATGACACCTCCTATTTTTCTGAGAATGGGAAACAGAAACATGCAGTTTGTTTGTTTTAAAATATGTATGCACCTATTGTTAGTGCATGACAGGTCACACCATATGGTCGGATGACATGGTCGAATGAGTGGTGAAAGTTGTTTTGGAGGATCACCAAATGAATGTGGAACACATTGCCTCCAAAGCTGGCATTTCTGTGGGATATATGTACAAAATCATGCACAAAGACTTGAACGTTAGAAAAGTACCCTCCACATGAATGCCACAAATGCTGACGGAGACAGGACAACTACAAGACAATGTGTATGGCATTTTTCAAGGCAATGTTGACATGTGATAATGGCATGAATGAGAATTTATTTTTATTGATTGTGACAGTGCATCAGATAAAGTATGATGTTTTTCAATACTGAAATAAAGCATTAGTAAGTTTGATGGAAGTCAGTGCCTGTGCTGAAGAAATTGTAGTCGCTAGTGGCAATTTTTCGGGGCCAGTGGAGGTGTTAATCCTTACCCATTGCATTCAAAAGGGCATTTCTGGGATAGATGCATTCCACCAAGATGTTTTGAAGAACGAGTTCCTTACAGCATTGTGAAAAATGGCAGAAAATGATATATGTGTGCTTTTTCATCAAGAGAACACAACAGTGCATCTGCCAAATGCAGCAGTACTGTTTCTTTGTGACAACAGCTTTGAAGTGATTTCTTGTGTTCTGTACTTACTTGGCCTGGCTCCTAGTGATTTCTGGCTGTTTCCAATAATGAAAGAAACACTCTGTGGTTGCACATCCACCAGCCATGATCCTATTGCATCTGTAATTTTGGTTCATTAGATTGGAGAAAGGGTCCAAACTACACTGTCATCAGTCCCTCTGACATTGGAATAACCAAAACCAATAAAACCTCACACTATATGAGGGAACTACAGTGGCCATCAAGGAGAGAAAGGGAGTCCTGGATAGCTACAACCAACGGGTTGCAAGGGAAGCACTGGCTGATAGCGTGCAAACTGCTCAAGGAGTCAGTACAGATAGTGAAGGACAGTCCTGAGCAGAAGTGGAAATGGTCCAATGTGCACAAGATGGCTACCAATTCTGCAGTAAAAACACTACAGCCATCTGGCAAGGAACAAAGTTCTGTGTGTCTCGCATAGGTGTAAGCATAACCGATGTGACCAGGAACCAAGGAGCCATTAGTATAAATCACTTCTGAACCCTGGGATGAACTGAGGAGACATTAGAATCGGTGGTGAAGGGCCTCTGGAGATATAGAATTCTTTGAATTGATGGAGAGATCAAGACAGCTGTGGTCGAGAGACGCACCACAGAGGGGTACGTGAATGGGCGGAGAAAAGAGGTGGTAAAGGGAAGTGCTGGAGCTCAGAAAAGAGCGATGGAATGCGGGCAGCCATGCTAAGCACACATCGTGGCCACCACTGCCGTGGGAGGTTGATCTCCATGTCTGGATAAAGGAGATCATAATTAGGGTGCTTTGGGGTGCAGCAAATGTGGAGCACATAAGATATCAGCTGTTGTTGGCGCAAAACTCACAGCAGTGGAAACCCTGCCTCTGCAAGCAGGCTAATCATGCAGCTAGTCCAGAAGGCACCAAGTTGGACCCCACAATGGTGGATAGGATCTAGTATCTACAATGTCGAAGTTGACGCGGAACCATAGACAGGACTCCCATAGTCTAAACGAGACTGGACCAGTGCTTTGTACAATTGCAGGAGAATAGAGTGGTCTGCACCCCAGGTGGTATTGCACAGACATTTAAGAACATTCTAGATGTGACCAGCATGTCCTCTTCAGCTGGCAAAGATGAGGGAGCCATGTCAACTGGACATCGAGGACCACACCCAAGAAGCGATCGGTGTCCACCACCTGGATGGATTGGTCATCGAGGAACAGGTCCGGATGGTGATGGACTGTGGGTGATGGCAGAAATGTGTGACACATGACTTGGCCACCAAAAACTGAAAGCCATGGGAGAGAGCCCAAGATTGTGCCCAGTAGATTAGACCCTGCAGACATCGTTCTGCAGCACCTATGATGGAGGAAGCGATGTAGATACAAAAATCTTCAGCATGAAAAGAGGGGGACACTGTCGGCCCAGCAGCCACCACCAGTCCATTAGTGGCGACGAGAAAGAGAGGTACGCTCAGCACAGAACCCTGTGAAACCCCATTTTCTTGCCGATGGGAAGTGCTGTAGGAGGAACCAACTTGGACCCAGAAAGAGAAACAAGAAAGAAAGTTACTGATAAGAAAAGGGCAGAGTGCCATGAAGCCACCAGTCGTGGAGGGTGGTGAGGATGTGGTGGTGACGTAGGCTTTAAACAGGTCAGAGAAGACTGCAATGAGGTGATGCTGATGGGTGAAAGCCGACAGGATAGCAGACTCCTGGTGGACTAAGTTATCCACTGTAGAGCAGCCTCTGCAGAAACCACATTGAGTCAATGACAAAAGGTCGCGGGATTCAAGGATCCAAAACAGCCTCTTAACTCACCAGGCATTCGATGAGATTGCAGAGGGTGTTGGTAAGGCTAATTGGACGCTAGCTATCCAGCTGAAGAGGTGGCTTTCCAGGCTTCAACACCAGAATAACAATGGTTCCTGCCACTGGGTAGGAAATACTCCCTCACTCCACAGATGATTGAAAAGGGTCAGTATACAATGGTGGCCAGCCACTGATAAGCGTTGGAGCATTTGGTTATGTATCTGATCTGGTCCAGGAGCCGTGTCAGGACAAGGGCAAGGGCACTGGTGAATTCCCACTCGCTAAATGGGCATTATAGGGCTCCAAGCAGTGAGAAATAAAAGACAAAGGCAGTCATTCCAAGCGCTCTTTAAGGAGGAGGAATGTGGGTGGATACTGAGTTGATGCAGAGGCTTGGGCAAAGCGTTGAGCGAAATGTTCTGCAGCAAAGTCTGGATGAGTAAGGACAACACCATCCACAGAAATTTCTGCAACGCCTGTAGGAGGATGATGGCCAAAACTTCTCCTAAGTTTAGCCCAGACTTGTGAAGAGGGTGTGTGCGGTCCTATGGGAGCCACAAATCGTTCCCAGCAAATCAGTTTCTGAAATTTGATTAGGTAACGGGCCCCAGGTATGGAATCGTTGAAAGACGAGAAGGTGAGCAGTAGAAGGGTGTTGCTTGAAGTGTTGAAGAGCATGGCGGCATCTTTTATGGCTGCAGCAATTTCCAACGGGAGGGGGGGGGGGGGGGGGAGAGGAGGGCGGGAGGGGGGGAGGGGAATCCAAGGAAGAAGGGATGGCTGAAGCAGTTGTGGAAAGAATAGTGGCAGTCAGAGTCTGCATAGACTCATCAATACTGCTGTATGGTAGTACAGGGGGGATGGTAGCAGAGGAGAAGGCACCCCAATCAGCTTTAGAGAAGGCGCACCTGGGAGGGTGACGGACCGAGATACACTGAAGGAAGGTCAAAACAATCGGGTAATGATTGCTGTCACATAAGTCATCGTGGACACCCCTTTGAATGGAGGGAAGAAGGCCGGGACTGCAGATGGAGAGGTCAATGGTAGAGAATGTGCTGTGTGCCACACTAAAGTCTGTGGGAGTGCTGGTGTTTAGGAGACTGAGGTCAAGCCCTGCCAGAACAGCTTCAACTGTCCTGCCCAGGGCAGTAGTTATGTGACTACCCCAATGAGGGTTGTGGGCATTAAAGTTCCCTAGAAGCAGGAAGGGAGAAGGGAGTTGTGGAAGAAGGGTGGTTAGGGCAAGGGGTGTGGGTGACCTGTCAGGCAGGAGGTAGAGATTACAGATTGTGATTGGAGTGGTCAAATGGACCCTGAAAGCAATTGCTTCCAGATTGGTATAGAGGGGAACCGATTTACTAATAATGTCCTTGTGGACCAAGGTGCAAACACCACCGGAAGCCTGCCAGGGGCCAATTTGGTTTCGACAGAAAGTGTGGAACCCACAAAGTGTGGCTGAGTAAGAGTTGACAAAATGGGTCTTCTGGAGATCAATACAAGCAGCAGAGTAGGAGACAAGAAGGGGCTGCAACTCTGGGAGGTGACGCAAATAGCCATTACAGTTCCACTGGAGGATTCTCAAGGAAGGCAGCACCTCAGGGGTACTGGAGGGTCCTTGTCCTTGTTCTTGTGTTTCTGCTTCTTCTCTTGTGAAGGAAGAGAAGGGCAGACTGCAGCGAGGTCGGGCACGGAATTATACCTGGTAATCTTGGTGCCAAACCAACTGCAGATCACGCGGCTGATGTGGAGCTGGAGATTGCCTTTCAGGGGGGTGCAGGGAAGAGGAGTCCCAGGAGGGAGCTCGAGTACCAGCAGCTGCCGAAGAAGGGGAGTGCTTCTCCGGCGGGGGAGGGGGAGCAGCACCCTAAGGTGTGGGTATGGGTACTGATGGGGAGGAGGAGTGGGAGAGTGAGGGTGAGGGGGAAAGTGTGGGGTGAATTTGGCGGGGCTTGGAAGAGGAGGGGTTAGGAGGGGGAATGGATGTAACTGAAGCAAAAGTAGAAGTTAGAGGCACAGGATTGAGGCAGTCATACTTCCAACAGGTCTCAGTGTAGGTAAATCGATCTAAAGTCTTGTACTCATGAATCCATTGTTCTTTCACATACACCGGGCATGCTGGTGAGCGTGGAGGATGCTGCACATTACAATTGATGCACAGTGGCGGGGGAGCACAGGGACTTCCCTCAGGGAGTGCCTACAGTCATCGCAGAGAGGATCATTGGTGCAGCAGGAAGACATATGTCCAAACCGTAAGCATTTAAAGCATCTCATTGGTAGTGGAATGTAAGGTTTTACATCACAGTGATACATCATCACCTTTATCTTCTCTGGGAGGGTATCTCCCTTGAAGGCCAGGATAAAGGCACCCGATCAGTGCGATTGTTTTTAGGGCCTCTCTCTACATGGCGGATAAATCGGACTCCTCCCTGCTCTAGGTTTTCATGGAGCTCCTCATCAGTTTGGAGAAGATACCCTGATACCATGTACCGAGTCCTAAGATTGGTGGGGTGGGGCGGGGACTGGGATGTCACCGAGATGGTCACAAGCACTCAGGGCTGCAGAAGATGTGTTTATCACCAAAGAACTGGACCGTACTTTGCAATACTTATCTTCAATCGGCTCCACGAAAAACAAAGGCTTGGTCGTGGCAAAACTCTAGCCATCTGTCCTGGTACAGAACAGGTACCGAGGGAAAGGTTTCAATCCAAGCCGGTGAGCTTGAGCCACTTCTCAGATGGTGGCCAGAGAGGGGATGGCTGAAGGATCAGAAGAAGGAGTGCCATGTCTATAATCAGTCTTAGAGACGGCCACAGAATGGCCAGGATGTTGAAGCTTTTGTCGCTTCATGTGCAAGACATCCACCCTGCACCAGCCAGCCACAGCAAGGGCTGTCAGGCACGGCGGCCATTGCCGGGAGTTCTGATGCCCCAATTTGATGAGCATCAACTCCTTGGCATACACGACGCGTTAACAGTTCAGGTACTAGCAGTGTGATCCCTGTAGCTCAGCTGAGTGGGTACTTAACAGCCCCACCCCACAGACTGGCTACTGTGCTGGTAACCTAGCAGGATGGGGGCCAGGGTGCAAGGGGAAAAGGGAGGGAAGGGGAGAGGAGCCTGCACCATGGAAACTAGGTACCGTGTTCATCCCCAAATGGCTCACACTGAATGGAAAATTTTGGAAATGGAAGTCAGCTCACATTGAAAGGAAAACGTTGGAAATGGGGGTCGAACCGCAAGGGGACCAAAAATGCCGAAAAGGAGATGGAGACAGCAAACTAAACAATAGCACATACCAAAACAAAGCCAAGAGGATAGCCAGGTAGATACAAAGAAGTCCATGAAGAGGGAAAGGAGGAGGGCAGGGAGAAAGGAGCTAGAACACAGAAGGAGAGGAAGAGGGATGGTAACGCAGTCTGGAAAAAGGAAGGAGACTGCAATAGCTAGGGGCCCTGTGCATGCCACACACCTACCCACAAAAGGGACTCTGGGGCCCCTGGGGGGATCTGTAATTTTCCAATGGTCAAACCAGACTCTGAAACAAGCTTTTGCAGCAACCATGGAGTAATAGCATGAACATTGTGAAAAATGTGTACGGTTGCAAGGAGGTACACAGTTCTCATGTGATTAATTTGTGAGAAATAAATTTGTGATGGTGCAACTTGAAGGCATCTCATGTCATTATCGATGGTATATAAGTCTAAAAACTACAATTCTCATAGTATGACTCATTTCAGGATGTAAATCAACTTCAGCATACCCTCATTAAATTATCAAAGAATCTGAGGTGGTCCCTGAGAATATTTTGACAGAAGCTGCAATGTAGAATTATTTGAAAGTGACAATAATGAATTTCATGTGCATCTACATCTATATTGGAAAAGTTATCCCTGTAGTTTAGTTATGGGATGTAAAACAGGCTGAGTCAACTTTTATACAGGGAAGAAATTGTTACTAAGCCACAAAGAAATGCAAGTTATTCTCTATCAAATGAGATATGATCACTTGATGAAACTCTCTCATGAGCTTAATAAAGTACTATGTAACTAAAAAGTTTCTTTTGAATGATAACAACAAACTTTTCATAAAACAAGTAAATGTTCAAACGGAAAGATTTAGGTGTTCCATTTTCCCAAGCGCCATTCGAGAGTCGAATGGTTGAGAACTAGAGTGAAAATGGTTTTATGAACCCTCTGCCAGGCACTTAAGTGTGAATTGCAGAGTAACCATGTGAACACAGATGTAGATGTAGACTTTAGAAGAAAAGCTAGGCAGATAAAATATTTCCCCCACTTGCCCGGTACCAAAAATTTTGTTCCACAAAAATTTCCTCAAGATTTACATACCCTCCAGTCGCTGTATTTAAGCAAAAGATTTGAAAAACATCATAATTTCAAACTTATTTTAAATCAAAACAGAACGTTTGCAAACAGAGTTCTGTATCAGAACTTATCTATTAACTATGACTACAGTAGCTCATTGTCATTCTGTTACTGCTGAATGAGCATTGAGTGCTCATAAATCCTTGGGAGATAGACAATGGCTGCAGACATTTGAACTACAGTCTTTTTTATGTTTCAGCCCAGAACACTTAAAAAATTTTAAAGCGCATTTTTTGAGCATCAGAGCGCTTTTAAAAAGGAAAAAATGAAGTACAAACATTTCATTTTGTTGTCAAATTGCCTAATTTCACTTCCTTGGGATATGCTTCCATTTGTCTGTGTGCCATGACCAACACAGCAGTGTGGAATAGATCAGCATGTATTAGTGTCCCACAGACCCACTGAATTGTGTAATATCGTGCATTCACAGATGTCAGATCTGTAATGAAAGAGTGGAGTCCATGAAACTGTGTGCTGGTGTAACTTACCATGATGAGCCAAAACATTGTGACCACCACTTAACAGCAGTCGGTTCACCCTAGGAATACAATACAACAGAAATTGTGCTTGATATGGGTTTGACAGATCCTTGGTTGGTTTCTGGAGATATGTGGCACCAGATATCTACAGACAGATCACTCAATTCCCATAAAATACCAGCCACTGATTTACGGGCACAGAGCTGGTCGCCAATAGCATCCCAGCTCTGATATGACGTGTCATGGTATACCTTCAAATACATCAGACCTCCTTTTGGCTGGCATAGTGCAACAACTCAATGTGACATGGACTCAACAAGTTTTTTGAAGCCTGTGTAAAAATGGTGCCTCTATAGCTGTCCACAACTGCAAAAGTGTTGCCATTGCAGGGGTTTGTGCACAAACTGACCTCTCCATTGTGTCCCATAAATGTTCAATAGGATTCATGTTGAGCAATCTGGGAACTCAAATCACTCACCTGAACTGTCTACAATGTTCTACAGATGAATTACAAACAGCTGTGGCCCAGTGACATGATGAATATTTCATCAATGTTTGGGAAGATGAAGTCCATGAATGACTGCAAATGCCAGACTATAGCCCCAGTCCATTCCGTGCAAACGCAGCCCACACATTATGGAGCCACCACCAGCTTGCACAGCGCATTGTTGACAAATTGGGCCCATAGTATCTGCAGCACACTTGAAACATATCATCAGCTCTTACCAACTGAAATTAGAACTCATCTGACCAGGCCACAGCTTTCCAGTCATTTACGATCCATCTGATATGGTCACGAGCCCAGGAGAGGTGCTGCAGCAATTGTCATCCTGTTGGCAAAGGCCCTCAAGTTGGTCATCTGCTGCCATAGTCCATTAATGCCAAATTTCATTGCACTGCCCTAACGTATATGTTTGTCATATGTCCCACACTGATTTCTGTTATTTCATGCAGTGTCGCGTTTCTGTTAACATTGACAACTCTACACAAACAATGCTGCTCTAAGTCGTTAAATGAAGGCTTGGGCCACTGCATTGTCCATGGTGAGAGTTAATGCCTGAAATTTGGTACTGTCAGCAACTCTTGACGCTGTGGATCTCAGAATATTGAATTCTGTAACATTTTCCAAAATGGAACGTCCCAAGCATCTAGCTCCAATTACCATTCTGCATTTAAAGTCTGTCAGTTCCAATTGTGCAGCCATAATCATATCAGAAACCTTTTCACATGAATCACCTGAGTCCAAATGACAGCTCTGACAATGCACTGCCCTTTTATACCTTGTGTATGGGATACTGCTGTCATCTATAAAGTGCATATCATTATCCCGCGACTTTTGTCACAGTATGGTCCATCACATTCATCTCAGGCAAATTTGGTGACTAAGAAATCAATGTTACATCACTTTTACGCTTCTCAAACACCTCAATTCTGACCTTGTGACACAGACAGTTATTCTGCTGGAAGATTCCATCACGACAAGGAGGATATAGAGTGTGAACGGATGCAGTTAATTCAATTAGTCTGCAGCTGTCATTACTGCCACAGCTCCCACAGAATCTCATGTGAATGCCTCTATAACACAATACTCTGCCCACAATGGTCTGCATCTGTGGCACTGTGCAGGCTTCAATCATCTGTTCACCAGGATGGAAATCAGTATGGACCTTGTGTGTAGAAAAATAGCGGACATTCTAAGAGAGATAACAATCTTTTCTCAAGATCACTTCCGACATCAGGTTGTACTTGCAGCGATGTTGTCAGTTTGCACATAAGGCAATAGCAGGAGATATGTTCATGGTCATGTGAATCCATGTCCACCAGCCCTCTCTCCTTGGTAGATCCCCAAATCTCAAGTGATTGTTTATGGTATATTCAAGATCACCCTCTCCCAATTATATCGACCAATAGGATGGTAGGTCCCCTGCCCTCCTCTGGGCTAATAGGAATCAAGTTACCCTTCCCTTCCCCCTTTTAATGTAAAGTAATTGCATGGTCCTTGTCATCTGAGGTTTGTGCATCATATTACTTAAGAAATACTAGCAAATTTATGAGGTAAGACACTTCCACATTACACTGTGTGACTGAATTGATTCTGCAGAATGGTTGCTAATATTAATGTAATTTAAGAGGTAAAATACTTTGACATTTTAGTATGTGGCTCAACTATTATGATTTAATGGTATGATAGCATATTCTGCAAAAAAGTGGAAAATACTAATCTAGCCATATATGACGGTAGTATCTATTCCCGAAAGAACAGTTACCGTGGATGACCATGCAGCTTTGCTAGAAATGAAATGATAATTAAATAGACACCCTAGCTGCAAACAGGCGTTGATGTACTTCATTGGGGACATGTTGAAAATGTGTGCCTCGACCGGGACTCGAACCCGGGATCTCCTGCTTACATGGCAGACGCTCTATCCATCTGAGCCACCGCGGGCACAGAGGATAGTGAGGATAGTGTTGCCGGCGCGTTCTGGATAATATGCATTTGCATGTTGCTTATGCATTTGCATATTTGGCTCCTTTTCACTGGTTATTGCATATTTTAACTAAAAACTAGTGCCGATGTGTAATTTCGCTCTCTGTTTACAATATTTTAAAAATTTAGACAGGCGGTCTCTAATTAGATATAGTTTTGATGTCTCACAGACTGACCATGACCTAGAAGTGCGAGCAATCGCTAACAGAGAAGCCAATGCCTAACGAAATCATTACAGAAGAGGAACAGGCAGACAGAGTCGATGCTCCTGCACCCATGCCCTCCAGTTAATCCCCCCCCCCCCCCCCCCTTTGTCATACAGAATGCGCCAGCAACAATTAAATTAAACTACGCAAGCTTTTAGTCACATGTCCATAGTTTCAGTTTAGCTTTCCATTTACTTGTACCAGCTGAATGTGTTTATGTGTAGTGTGTAACATGTTGTGTGCCATGCTGCCCGAAAAAAGATTAGAAATGTTGTTTCATGAATTACTGACCATCCTGGAACATATGACGGAATTGTTTTATACTGTTGGGCTTGAGAGAAAATCTTTTTCCTGCAAAAAAAGTTTCAAATAGACAAGCATATCAAGACAAGTCTTCATATCGACGGAATGCAGAAGAAAGGACCATGACAACAACTTCTGACAACAGCAAGTTGCAGTAGCAAGGTAACCAAAAATGTCAATTTAACATGGATCCATGTGAAGCATTCACTGCAAGCAATTTTCCTTTTCAGAATCTTACAAATCCTATCCTCAAACGCTTCCTATGCAAATATTGCTTAAATCAAATTATACTACTGAATTGATTTATTGATCCGTTTTCATCTACAGCTGCACAATGGGCAAGAGATATTTGGATTTTTATGTTAATGTTAACAGTTTTACATATATTATACCTTTGTAGATAATAACACACATTAATATATCAATTAATGATGAATACTTAAATAAATGTTGTTACACTATATATAGAGAGATAATATACAAATGTTCTTCTGTATAAGACTACATTGGATTAAGTTCGAAAAATTTATTTTTGTAGGTAT
Source organism: Schistocerca americana (assembly GCF_021461395.2). NCBI lineage: Eukaryota > Metazoa > Arthropoda > Insecta > Orthoptera > Acrididae > Schistocerca > Schistocerca americana. The sequence goes on from NC_060119.1 coordinate 58,644,262, forward strand.
TCATTTACTGTATAAAAGGAGTGATCAACCAAGTACAGCTTCATTTTAGATTTGAAGTGACCAATGTTTTGTATGTATTTAATGGTATCTGGTAAGGCATTGTATAGTTTGATTCTAGGATGGATAAGACCTGTTTGAAATAACTTTGTGTTGGTGCTTTGAACATGTACATCCAATTTTTGTCTTGTAACATAGCTGTTTATTGTGTGATGAGTGGTCTTTTTGTATGTAAGTTCTGCTTTACCAAACGAAAGTGCTGGCATGTTGATAGACACACAAACATACACACAAAATTCAAGCTTTCGCAACCAACGGTTGCTTCATCAGGAAAGAGGGAAGGAGAGGGAAAGACGAAAGGATGTGGGTTTAAAGGGAGAGGGTATGGAGTCATTCCAATCCCGGGAGTGGAAAGACTTATCTTAGGGGGGAAAAAGTATAGGTATACACTCGCGCACACACACACACACACACACACACACACACACACACACACACACATATCCATCTGCACATACGCAGACACAAGCAGACATTTGTAAAGTAAAGAGTTTGGGCAGAGACGTCAGTCGAGGTGGAAGTACAGAGGCAAAGATGTTGTTGAATGACAGGTGAGGTATGAGCAGCAGCAACTCGAAATTAGCAGAGGTTGAGGCCTGGTGGATAACGGGAAGAGAGGATATACTGAAGGGCAAGTTTCTATCTCTGGAGTTCTGACAGGCTGATGTTAGTGGGAAGTATCCAGATAACCCAGATGGTGTAACACTGTGCCAAGATGTGCTGGCCGTGCACCAAGGCATGTTTTGCCACAGGGTGATCCTCATTACCAACAAACACTGTCTGCCTGTGTCCATTCATGCGAATGGACAGTTTGTTGCTGGTCATTCCCAAATAGAAAGCTTCACAGTGTAGGCAGGTCAGTTGGTAAATCACATTGGTGCTTTCACACATGGCTCTGCCTTTGATCGTGTACACCTTCCGGATTACAGGACTGGAGTAGGTGGTGGTGGGAGGGTGCATGGGACAGGTTTTACACCGGGGGCAGTTACAAGGGTAGGAGCCAGAGGGTAGGGAAGGTGGTTTGGGGATTTCATAGGAATGAACCAAGAGGTTACGAAGGTTAGGTGGATGGCAGAAAGACGCTCTTGGTGGAGTGGGGAGGATTTCATGAAGGATGGATCTCATTTCAGGGCAGGATTTGAGGAAGTCAGATCCCTGCTGGAGAGCCACATTCAGAGTCTCATCCAGTCCCGGAAAGTATCCTGTCACAAGTGGGGCACTTTTGGGGTTCTTCTGTGTGAGGTTCTTGGTTTGAGGGGATGAGGAAGTGGCTCTGGTAATTTGCCTCTGTACCAGGTCAGGAGGGTAGTTGCGGGATGCGAAAGCTGTTTTCAGGTTGTTGGTGTAATGGTTCAGGGATTCTGGAATGGAGCAGATTTGTTTGCCACGAAGACCTAGGCTGTAGGGAAGGGACTGTTTGATGTGGAATGGGTGGCAGCTGTCATAATGTAGGTACTGTTGCTTGTTGGTGGGTTTGATGTGGACAGATGTGTGAAGCTGGCCATTGGACAGATTGAGGTCAACGTCAAGGAAAGTGAGATGGGATTTGGAGTAAGACCAGGTGAATCTGATGGAACCAAAGGAGTTGAGGTTGGAGAGGAAATTCTGGAGTTCTTCTTCACTTTGAGTCCAGATCATGAAGATGTCATCAATAAATCTGTACCAACTTTGGGTTGGCAGGCCTATGTAACCAAGAAGGCTTCCTCTAAGCGACCCATAAATAGGTTGGCGTATGAGGGGGCCATCCTGGTAACCATGGCTGTTCCCTTTAATTGTTGGTATGTCTGACCTTCGAAAGTGAAGAAGTTGTGAGTCAGAATGAAGCTGGCTAAGGTAATGAGGAAAGAGGTTTTAGGTAGCGTGGCAGGTGATCGGTGTGAAAGGAAGTGCTCCATCGCAGCGAGGCCCTGGACGTGCAGAATATTTGTGTATAAGGAAGTGGCATCAATGGTTACAAGGATGGTTTCTGGGGGTAACAGACTGGGTAGGGATTCCAGGCATTCGAGAAAGTGGTTGGTGTCTTTGATGAAGGATGGGAGACTGCATGTAATGGGTTGAAGGTGTTGATCTATGTAGGCAGAGATACGTTCTGTGGGGGCTTGGTAACCAGCTACAATGGGGTGGCCAGGATGAATGGGTTTGTGAATTTTAGGAAGTAGCTAGAAGGTAGTTGTGTGGGGTGTTGGTGGGCTCAGGAGGTTGATGGAGTCAGGTGAAAGGTTTTGTAGGGGGTCTAACATTCTGAGGATTCCTTGAAGCTCCGCCTGGACATCAGGAATGGGATTACCCTGGCAAACTTTGTATGTAGTGTTGTCTGAAAGCTGACGCAGTCCCTCAGCCACATACTCCCGACGATCAAGTACCATGGTCGTGGAACCCTTGTCTGCCAGAAGAATGACGATGGATCGGTCAGCCTTCAGATCACGGATAGCCTGGGCTTCAGCAGTGGTGATGTTGGGAGTAGGATTAAGGTTTTTTAAGAAGGATTGAGAGGCAAGGCTGGAAGTGAGAAATTCCTGGAAGGTTTGGAGAGGGTGATTTTGAGGAAGAGGAGGTGGGTCCTGCTGTGACGGAGGATGGAACTGTTCCAGGCAGGGTTCAATTTGGATAGTGTCTTGGGGAGTTGGATCATTAGGAGTAGGATTAGGATCATTTTTCTTTGTGGCAAAGTGATATTTCCAGCAGAGAGTACAAGTGTAGGACAGTAAATCTTTGACGAGGGCTGTTTGGTTGAACCTGGGAGTAGGGCTGAAGGTGAGGCCTTTGGGTAGGACAGAGGTTTTGGATTGGGAGAGAGGTTTGGAGGAAAGGTTAACTACTAAATTAGGGTTCGTACCTAATCAACACAATCTGGAACCACAACACCCTGCCATCTTGGATACATCTGGCAACAATGAAGAGTGTTGCCCTTCTCTCCTAGCCCCACTACTGATATGCACAGGTTCAACTTTGAGATATAATGCACGCACTGTTTATTGTTTGATTTTGTGTATTTTGGCACTTTTCGTGCACTTTTAGGCATTTTTCATGCATATTTGAAGGTTTTGCAATGCATATAATCCGGTCACTACTTATAAATAAATGATGGAAAATCAGAGCAGGAGCATATCTGCAAATCGCTAAACTGTACAGTATGTAGTTTCCCCAACAGTGGATAGGAATGGAAGAAAAAAACATGTTATTGAAAATGTTCTAAAAAATATATACAAGTAATTGTCTCTGCATGAGTCTCCAATGCCCTCTGCCCCAGCCTCAACCAGATGCTGCCTCATCACACCTAGCAGATCTGGTGCAGACCACCATGCCAGTATCAGTAGTCGACAGGACTTAATGTGCTGTTATGACCCGTCTCGATCACCCGCAAAGAGGAAGAAAGCTTGCTCTGTTACCATTAGAACTATGGGGGTCATTCAATACGTAATTCCACACTTTTTTTTTCTCCTCAGAACATATTCATTGTTAAGAGTTGGAATTTGGCGACAAAATACATCAACATGTCTTGCCCATGTCCTATTTTTCTACATAGTCTCCATTCACGTTCTATGGCCATACACCAATGTTGTGGAAGAGCATGTATTCCCTGCTGGTAAAAGCCCTTGTCCTGTATGCATAGCCATGTTTTCATCGCATGACTGACACTCTTGTCATCTTCTAAGTGTGTTCGCCATTGAGAATCTTTAAGTGGCAGAGGGGGTTGTCCTGAATTTCTTCTTTTGTGGTGAATGAGGATGATGCCACTGCATGGACTGCCTTTTTGTTTCCAGCGCAAGATGGTGTACCCAGTTTTCATACCCCATAACGGTCCATTACAGAAAGGCCTCTCTGTTGGTCTCAAAACGCTCTACAATTCAGGTGAAATGGCCTTTATTTGAATCTTGTGGTCCGCTGTGAGCATTTGTAGAACCCATCATGAGTATCATTTTGAATATCCAAGAGCCTTGATTAGTGCAGATGCACTTCCAATGCTGACTGATAGCTGTAGAACCAATTGTCGAGTTGTGATGTTCCGATCGGCATGAATAATGGCATCTGCACGATTCGGCATGTCTGGAGCAGTGGCTGTGACAGGACATCCTGAGCGTGACTGACCATGGAGCTCTGTTTCTGCATTTCCTGAGGCTGTAACTTTCTTTACCCATCACCCAACTGTACTCCTATCAGCATCGCCGTACATTGCAGCCAAACTTTTATGGATATTCACCACAGTTTCTTTGTCTGCACACAAGAATTCAATAACAGCCCACTGCTTTTATGTGAGTTGTATGTAGATGCCATTTTGTTGTGGTACTATGGCTCTGTCATCTGCCAGAACGGTTTGAAACTTCACTGGCACGCAGAACAAATGTGAAACACCAACAAGATGTTTGTCTATGAATATTAATGGCTTTTTAAAGAAATGTGGGGCGTTAATTATTGAACAACCTTTGTATATATAAAATGGAAAAGACCAATAACACCCTGTGAAGGCAGTACCTGTGATTACATATCAGATGCTAGCAGCTGGAAGTAGAGGCGGGATAAGAAAGACACATGCCACCAGTCAAAGTGATCAATAGCAGAGTAGAAGCAGGTTGCATTAAACACTCAGATTTTTTAAATTACACATCTCCCTAATTCTTGAGGACATTTTCATAAATATAACGTTTTTAGTATGCTACAACTGCTAGCAAAGTACTCCTGTGCAGTAAACATTTTTTCAAGTTGAGTGCACTAAATGAAAGACATTCTGACACATTGAAGGTAACTGTAAAATGAGCTCTTTCATGTTGATAGGTTGGCCACCATGGTGGAATCATTAGAAAATTTTTTGTATCACTTATGTATGCAGAAGTAAACTATGATCATTGAATCACATATTATCTTTCAAAACAGTCCCACACCCCTCCCCAAAGTTTGTTCCTACAACAAATCCTGTTACTTAAGAAAGATGAAATAAATAATAAAATTTTTAATGGTTCCTCAATAATATTATGACTGCTTGTGTCACTTTTTTCAATTTTCATTTCTTATGCATATGGATAGGGTGATCCATAGTGAAACTCCCTTGTTTAGACAGTTCTCAACATGTTAGATAAAGGTGGTTTCCAATTGGAAGCACAAGAAAACCCTGAGGCATCTGTACATTTTCATGCTTACATTTCTAACTGCATGGTATTATATACCCATTATTTTGAGTGTGCTTGCTTTCTGATAAATTCTCATGACCTACAGTATTCCCACATAACCAGAGAAATTAATTTTTACCCAAAACACCTCAACACTTTGCAAGTATGACTACTTTTCTAAAGTCATCTAGAAATTACGGTAATATTACAAAGGACACTGGCATATGGGGTAGACAGCCCCTAACACACTGAAAAAACGTAATTGAAAATCAAATTCCTTTCCCAAAACATATTATGAGGGTGATGTGTAATTCTGGTTTAGGTATTTTACAGCTGCTACTATTTCCAGTGGCCTATTTGCTATAGTGTATAGAAAAATTCCACATACAACGATGTTTGTTTATATCTTTAGAGCACTGCGATCTCTGGCATACTGATGAAGACAGCACGAAGCAGTCACACTTTTGGAAGGTGAGTGTTTGCTATGGCAGCAGACCATGCTGTGGTTTGGTGGGCACAGTAACAAGTGATGTGCTACAGCAATCTCCAACAAACTGCGAATGTATGGCTCTAAAGCAATGTTAACTATAAAAAGGTCCAAAATATCAACTTGTCCTCCATCTCTGAAGTATCGTGAAAATTAACATGCATATAAGGTATGGGCAGCTATAGTGGCCAGGGTGGGTAAAGTAGCCACTTGCTTTTATTCCCTTCGAGAGTGCTGCAGCCTAGTGGAGAACACTTAAAACTATTCAAAGAGACTTTTTTGGTATTGCCAACAAGTATCATGGAGATAGATGGGCGCACTCTGCAGTGACATATTTTCTGTTTTCTATACATCTGCTGGAAAGTAAGTGACCAATTCAATTGCGTACATTTACAATGTATGTATTGCAACATTTAATTGCTATAGTGCTGGTAAAATGTTATATTTTAACCTTGGGAACTATATATTGATGTATTTGGTAGTTATGTATTGTCATTTACAGGCAACAATCAGTGTAATTTCGTCCAATCGGGCGAAGTGGCCAGTCGTCTGACAGGGCAATGCGGCCAAATGGCCACTTTGCCCGAACATACTCTCAGTAACTTGCTTAGGCTATCTATTTTAAAACAACGGATTGATAATAAGGAAACAGTCTGTCTGAAAAAATGTAGGTATACTAAAGTATTAATATATTAACTGATATTTGAAACGTATATTCTATTATTACAGGAATGAGCTAAGATGCTGTCAAATTATTTGAGAAAATCACTGCAACAATTGTGGGATTCCCAGGCTACACAACAGGCACTGGAAGCAGTAAGAAAAGAAAAGATGCCCTTTGAAACAGCAGCCAAGCAGTTCAGTGTTCCAAGAAACACTTAAACGAAGATTTCAGAAGAAAAACCATGATATTATTGAAAATAAGAATATTCTTGGAAACTTTAGAAGTGTTTTCAATGAAAAGCAAGAAGAAGAACTTATTAGCCATATTTTTGACATGGAATGAAGATATTATGGCATATCAGTAACTGATTTATGACACTTGGCGTTTCAACTTGCTGAGTGGAATATTCTACCACGCCCATTTAATAATGAAAAAAAAAAAAAAAAAATATGTGGGCGGCTAGGACTGGGTGGCACAGTTTTGGAAGAGACATCCAAACATAAGCCTTAGGAAACCAGAATCCACTTCAATGGCCAGGTCTCAGGGCTTTAATAAAGCTAATGTGCAAAGATTTTTCAACATTCTCCAGGAAGTGCAAGAAAAACACTTTTACCCTGCTCATGGAATATACAATCTTGACGAAACTGGTCTATTGACAGTTCAGTCTAGAAATTTCAAAGTTTTCTCTTGTAAAGGCAGACGCCAAGTTGGTGCTATTACGTCAGCAGAAAAAGTTTTGCTTTCAACAGTAGCCATATGCGTGTCTGCAGGGGGGACATTTATTCCACCCTTCGTGATATTTCCCAGACAAAGAATGAAAGTTGAACTTCAGGATGGTGCTCCTCCAGGAACCGCATTTTCCTGCCATCACAGTGGATGGATACAGACGGATGTTTTCATGAAATGGTTTGATCATTTCTTGAATTACACGAAACCTACAGCTGACAATCCAGTCCTACTTATTCAGAGAAAATAATATAACCGTAGTGTGTCTGCCACCACATTGTAGCCACAAACTACAACCTCTAGATGCATCATTTATGGCATCTTTCAAAAAATTCTATGCCAGAGCTTATGAAAAGTTCCTCAAACAACCCAGGAAAGGTAATAACACAATTCCAAATCAGTAAGCTTCTTGGAGAGGCATTTCTGCTGGTAGTAGTACCGTCTACAGCGATAAATGGATTTCTTAAATGTGGGATTGTTCCTTCGAACCCGTCTATGTTTTCAGATGCAGATTTCATTGCTGCAGAGGTGTGCATATCGGACATAGGCATAATCTGTGGAGAAAACTTAAATGATAATAGAAGGGACACAGTAAATGAGACAAACAAAGGAACTGAAGGTTATAAAGATCTACTTAATAGGCCTATGCAAATTGAAGAAGATGAATTTGATGTTGTATCAGCAAATAGCAAAGAAGCAGTTGATAGTCCTATGAATGAAAATGAGGCTGTGCAGGAAGGAAAAGTGAGTGGCAATAACAATAACGAGGACACTTTCATGGCTGACACAAATGAGAAGGTAACACAGTCAACATCTTTTGCAGTAAGCCCAAAAGATATTATAGGCCTACCTTTACCAAAATTAAAATTAGGCCAGCAGCAGCAACAAAGAAAGAAAGGGCAAAGAAGGGGTCAGGAAACGGTAATAAACTTTAGCCCTTACAAAACTGAGCTATTAGAAGATAAGACGAAGAAGAAAAAGCAGATCAAGAAAATAAGAACAAACCCCATAGAAAAAGAAGAAATGACTAACACATCTAAACCAGCTGTTGAAATAAAAGGGCCTAATAACAAAGTGAAAGTGTAAATAGGAAAGCTAGGAGTAAAGTGCAAAAAGTAATTTTTTAGAGAATACAGTGAAGAACAATACAGTGAGGAAGAGAAGGACACTGAATGTTTGTATTGTAATGAGGCTTTCTCTAAATCCAAAGACAATGAAGGCTGGATTAGATGCTCTGATTGCAAGCTGTGGGCTCATGAAGAATGTGCAGGATGTGATGAAGATAACGACGTGTTTGTGTGTGACTATTGTAGAGATAAGTGACTTATGGCCTCATGACAAATGATGCACTGTAACTTGGAAAGTAAAACACGTTTTGTATAATTTGGTAATTTTTCCTCAAATTTAAATAAATTTTTCTCTGTGAATGTGTAGGCTACGTTCTTCATTTTGCAATTCCTTTCTATTCACAGTGTCCTAAACTTGTTCTTTGAGTCTTTTTTACCTTTTATCCACCTGTGGCCACCTTGCCCTACCTACTGGGCAAAGTGACTATTTTGCAGACATTTATTTAAGCCAACTTCTCTACTACAGAACAAGGTATTGTGTAATAATACAACTTTTTTATTGTTCTAGAATGTACATAGTTTAATAAGATACATTCTATATGCTTATATGTCAAATAAGGTAAATGAAACAAAACATTTTTCTTAGGGTGGCCATTTTATTCAGGTTTCCCCTAGTAACACTGAATGAAATGTCCCTCTAGAAAAAACTTCCATCAACACAGTGCTGACTGCCAAAGACAACTCTTAATAGACACTACAAGAACACATGTGGTATTGATATGGTAGACTTCTTCTTGCACACACAAGGTGTGGTTTGATATTAGGTAGTCATACACCTCCATTTTTTTAAAATCCCAATGAAGTCTTGCGTTACAATACTGGCCAACTCCACTTTATATGCCATAGCCAAATCCTTTTTTTTAATTCCCTCTAAATGACTTCCAGTGATTCCCTGCCAAAATGTCTTTTTTTCTGATATGCCTACTTCTGATGCAGCATGGCCCATATGTAGGAGGATATGACAGTTTTGTCACCACTTTACGTTCTCCTATATCTTACTAATGCTTAAGTTAAAAGTCCTACCGCAAACTCTGGTTGCTACCTCTTTATAATATTTTTGTTTGTACTGACTGTATGTGTGCTGCCATTCCTCTGCTATGTATCTAGTGTTTATATTGCAAATTTCAATTACCCCTTCTGTATAAATACATCCTGTATTTTATTTTTGTATTTACCTGATATTATACACATTTTTTGTATATATTCCATATTTTAATCCATATTCAATTTGTAAATGTACAGAAATATTTATACACTTACTGCTTACCCTACAAAGTTTCTTTAGCATTCAACAGTGATGTGGATCCCGGCCCAGCCCCAGTGTGTTGGCTATCAGATGAATTCCCACAAAATTATTTAATTGGATAGATAAAAAACCTACTCACCAAGTGACAGCATAACACACACATAAAAGACAGTTGTAACTGGCAAGGAAAAGCCCTTTTCATTCACCCCTCTTCCTTTCACTTCAGCCCTTCTGCCTGAAGAAGGATACATTGGCTCTGAAAGGTTGTCACTTACAACTGTCTTTTATTTGTGTGTTCTGCTGCTGCTTGGTGAGCAGATTTTTTTATCTATCCAATTAAATAATTTTGTCAATAATTGATTGAAATCAATTTCCACGTATTTTAACAGCCTACTAAACAAAAATTCTCATCGAATTTCATTATTTCACAGGTTTTCAAATACTTGGCAACAAACCTAAAGAGAAATTGTCAGTAAACCAACATAGCACCTCCAGTTTCCCAAATTTCCAGGTTGCGAGACCTATGTGGAAGGAAGAAATACGTTGCAGCTGTACAGACATTTTGCTTCTGGCTATGGTCCACATTGGGCTGTCTAGCACAGCTACATTAGCTACTAACATATTCTTACTTCGCTAGCACTGAAATTATCCACACATAACGGGAACCACTCTCTCATTGTCAATAACCTGTGTGCATATGATACTTCAATGTTTAAGAACATTCTGATCCATAATTATCCTTCCGCTGTTCTATTTTATAATGTGAATTGAACCTTAATCATTTTGCATACAGTTTAATTGCATCGTCCTCCATGATGAGCGAATCTTGGATATATAGTTGCCAGTATTAAGGAGAAGAATGTCGTGGATTGAGCAAAATATTTTCTCAAGTTTAATGTACTTACTATATGGGTTTGTGTTCGAATCTATGTTTAAAAAAATATGTGTGTCAGCCGATTTCTTTCTGTTGAGAACTGCTGTATGTAGTACTCCCTCCAGCCATTAAAGAATGTTCCAATAAAGAAACTAGAATCTTTTATAGCATGTACATCCCATACTGATTTTGAAATTATTTAAAATAATAATAATAATATGCGATGGCAAATGTTAAACATTGAACTTTAGGACACCAACTATTGTAGATAGCATTACTGTCTCAGATAGGAACGGCTAACCTACGACACAAGACTATGATTAAGTGAGAGCACGTACATGTGATATGATGTGGGCATTTCCAAGCAACTGTGAATGTGTGTATCTCTAATACAATGCGCACCATAAAAAAAAACTGACTTATCTTTTTGATCCCTCATGAGCGAAGCAACAGGAAAAATAATCTGCATATAGTAAATCCAAAGAAGTTTAAAATTGTTATTTAAGACTTAACATTAGAGAAACACCAAACAATAGGAGTATTTAATTGGATAGATAAAAAATCTACTCACCAAGCGGTGGGAGAACACACACATGAAAGATGGTTGTAACTGGCAAGCTCTCAGAGCCAGTGGCTCCTTCTTGAGGCAGAAGGGTTAAAGGTGAGAGAAGGGTGAAGGAAAAGAAACAAATTTGAAAACCTGAGAGCTTAAAGATTACTGCAGACAGAGATTACTGCTTAAACATCATGCGTGAGTTAATAACAGTGAAAAGATAAGAGCATTGTACATAAAAGAGGTGGGAGGCGGGGTGGCGAAAAATAGATGGGAAAGACAATGAAAGATGTAGAAAACTAAAATGGAGCGAAGCAAAGAGTAGATACAGTGAATAATACTGAGAGGGAAGAAATAAATGTAAATTAAGGCCAGGGGGATGGTGAGAAACAAGGACATGTTGTAGTGCTAGTTGTCACCTGCCGACTTCTTCGAAACATGGAAAGGATGAAACTGTCAAAATGTAAGTCCTGTTGTTTGTTGGTAGGTTTGATGTGGATGGGAGTGTGTTGCTGGCCTTCAGTGAGGACAAGATCAACATCAAGGGAAGTGGTGTGGGATTCGAAATAGGACAATGTGAAATTTAATTGGGAGAAGGTGTTCAGTGTTGCCAGATTCCATGTCAAATGTTCCCTGTGATACAGCCTTGGCATCCAAGGCAAACGTATTTGTTCAGAAGCAGACTCTTTACACCAATACACCACCATTCTCACCTCAGCCTTCACTGCACATAATTACCCCACCAGCCTACTTAAAAAGCAAATTTTCCAGACCATCACATCCAATCCTGCTACTGCTGATCCCTCCACAAAACACCTTTGGGCACACCGTTGGTGACTCAGTATTATCCTTGTCTGGAATGTGTTAAGCAGCTACTTCGACAGGACCATGACTTCCTAAAATCATGCCCTAAAATGAGATCCATTCTGTCCAAAATTTTGCCCACCACACCTAGAATAGCTTTCCATCACCCTTCCAATCTTTGCACTATTCTTGTCAGACCCTACTTTCCTTCTGCACCCATCTGTCTACCCTATGGGTCCTTCCCCTATGACCATCCCCACTGCAAGACTTGCTCTACGCACCCTCTCCTGCCACTACCTATAATAGCCCTGTAACTGGCAGAACACATACTGTCAAAGGGAGAGCCACCTGCAAAATGACACATGTCATATACCAGCTATTATGTAAACACTGTTCTGCCTTTTACATCAACATCACTACCACCAAATTATCAATTAGGATGAATGGGCATATGCAGAGGGCGTATACTGGCAACTCACAATATCCTGTTGCAGATTATGCTCTACAACATCACATTTGTGACATTGGCGCCTGTTGCACCACACACGCCATCTGGACTCTTCCTCCAGACACCAGTTTCACAGAACTGCGCAGGTGGGAACTAGCACTACAAACGTCCTTGGATTCTCGCCACCCACCTGGCCTTAATTCATGTTAATTTCTTCTGTTTCAGTATTTCTTCATTGTAACTACTCTTTGCTTCACTCTGTTTTAGTTTTCTATGTCTTTCATTTTCTTTCCCATCTACTTTTGATCACTTCTCTCCCACCTCTGTTATGTACATGCACTTAGCTTTTCTCTCTTATTAGCTCATGCGTGATGTTTAAGCAGTAATCTCTGTCTGCATATTACCCTCTCTTCCACCTTTAAGCTCTCAGGTTTCCATATATTGTCCAATGCAATCCCCACCAATCAGTCTTTCCTTTTCATCCCAAATGGTAAGTCTCCCCTGACTTGCAGTTCGGTAGACTTTTTATCTATCCAATTAAATAATTTTGTCAGTAATTGATTTTTTTGTTATATTAGCCCATGTGGCCATCATTCCTTCTTATTTAACCCCTCTTGTCTGTCTTGTTCAAACTTTCATCTGTTTTCTACCTTATGTACTAATCCATTCGTCTACTTATCTGAATCATGAAGACTGATCAACTGCAGAAAATGGGAATGTATGTTTCAAGGGTCGACTTGTGGCCAAAGGACATGTACAAAGGTGGGGAATTGACTATGAAGAAACATTCAGCCCTGTTGCTCGCTATGATACGATTCAAACCCTGTTGGCAGTAGGTGCTGCACAGAAAATGAAACTCTACCAGTGTCACATCAAAACAGCTTTCTCAATGGTGTACTAGAAGAAGATGTATACATGGAACAACCTGAAGGTTTTTAAGATGATACTGGACGTGTATGTTTACTGAAGAAAAGTCTGTATGGCCTCAAGCAGGCACTACATTGTTGGAACAAGCGTTTCATAGACTTCATGAAAAAGGTTGGATATAAAAACAGTCTCTTCTACCATCGGAACAACAAAAATTGTTTATACATTGCAATCTGTGTTGATGACGGTTTAGTTGTGGGCAACAATAAAGCAGAGTTCATGGAAATGTTGAAGTTGGAGTTTTAGACAAGTAGAGGATCTCTCAACAACATTGTAGGCATGAAAATACAGCAAAATTAAGAGGGGTCAATAGCAATTAATCAAGAGGACTATATAATGGAAATTCTGAAGACATTTGGAATGGATGTAGCTAATGGAGTTTCTACTCCAATTGGACGTGAAGAAAGTGATATAAAGAAGAAGATCAGAGCCAAAGTTCCTTATTGTGAAGCGGTGGGATGTCTGATGTATTTGACTACAGTCTCCTGTCCAGATACTGCTTTTGCAGTGAACTAAGCGGCTAGAGCCATGGAAGATCCTACAGTTGAAGATTGGAACCAAGTGAAAAGAATTTTTAGATACCTGAAGAATATGATGACTTGTGGAATTATTTAGAAGAACAATGCAGTTTGTTTAAAAGTCTACAGTGACGCTGATTATGCTGGTGATAAGGACACTAGGCGTTCAGCAACAGGCGTTGTTGCAACACTCTCCCTTGGGTCTGTATCATGGATCAGTCTATTACAAAAGACAGTGGCAACATCCACTATGGAAGCAGAAGTAATATCAGCCAGTGAAGGAGCAAAGGAATTGCTCTGGCTGAAAAGATGACTGTATGAACTGATTGGAACATCCAAACATGTGAAGCTTCCCGCACTCTATGTTGACAATGCAAGTCCAGTGAAGCTGTCTAAAAATCCAACATATTATCAAATGTCAAAGCACATTGAAATCCGCCACTTTTATCTCAGAGAGAGATTTTTGAATGGGGATCTTGGATTAGAACACATTGATGGGACATACCAACTAGCTGATCTACTAACCAAGCCATTAGAAAGGATCCGATTCAAGATGCTGTGTGAAGGAATTGGAGTGCAGTAGATTAAATCCGTTTGACATTTAGTGTTTTTTTCGTATTTTTTATTAGGAGGGAGTGTTAAAATTTGAAATAAAAGTTACAAGGTTCATCATATCTGTGATGCTTTATATCTTTCGCAAGTAAAACAAGTTGAATCTGTGCTGTGTAATACTGTGTTTTTCCTCTCTGTCTTTTATATGTTGGTGTTCGAGTATGTAATGAAACTGTTAGCTAGTCATAATAAATAATGTTAAGAGATAGAACCTTACCACTTACACATTTTGAATCTACAAGTTATACGGTATCACACCAAGTATTTTTAAGTCAAAAATAAAATAATATATTATAACTACATGCATTTTTTGTGAAGGCTTACTTAGTAATCAGTTTTTCATACCTAAGTGAGTGACCAGTGCCATCGCGGCAGAATCCCATGATGCGTTTTTCTGATTCCTGAGCAGATTTTCTAGGCATCTTCATGACCTAGTACTTGAAAGAATACCAAGAATCTACAGCAGACCATTTCCTATCTAACTTTTATATTAGGGCAAATAGAACTGAGACAGTTTTAAGTAACACAGTTAATTCGAAATTATCACAGAGGGATAGAATGACATATGACTGTTTTGCATAGAAAAGCTCTTAGAAACCAGTTTTATATGATGTATTATGTATAATTTTTGGAAGTAACAAAGTCATAGGAGCGAACAACTTGGCCACTTTTCCTGACAAGTAGTGTGGACACTTTTCTGGATCAGGTGACATATCAGCATTAGTTATCTGCAGCTCGAGGTGTAATAAATACACTACCGTTAAAATTGCTATACCATGAAGATGACATACCACAGACACAACAGGAAGAAGATGCTGCGATATGCAAATGATTAGCTTTTCAGAGTATTCACCAAGGCTGGCGCCGGTGGCGACACCTACAACATGCTGACATGAGAAAAGTTTCCAACCGATTTCTCATACTCAAACAGCAGTTGACCGGCGTTGCCTGGTGAAACATTGTTGTGATGCCTCATGTAAGGAGAAGATATGCGTACCATAACGTTTCCGACTTTGATAAAGGTCGAATTGTAGCCTATCGTGATTTTGGTTCATCGTACTGTGAGATTGCTGCTCGCGTTGGTCGAGATACAATGACTGTTAGCAGAATATGGAATCAGTGGGTTCAGGAGGGTAACACAAAACGCCATGCTAGATTCAAATGGCCTCGTATCACTAGCAGTCAAGATGACATGCATCTTATCTGCATGGCTGTAACGGATCATGCAGCCATGTCTCGATCCCTGATTCAACAGATGGGGACGTTTGCAAGACAACAACCATCTGCACAAACAGTTCGACGACGTTTGCAGCAGCATGTACTATCAGCTTGGAGACCATGACTGTAGCTACCCTTGACACTGCATCACAGACAGGAGCACCTGTGATGGTGTACTCAATGATGATCCTGTGTGCATGAATGGCAAAACGTCATTTTTTCGGATGAATCCAGGTTCTGTTTACAGCATCATGATGGTTGCATCCATGTTCAGCGACATCGCAGTGAACGCACATTGCAAGCGTGTATTCGTCATCGCCATACTGGCGTATCATCCGGCGTGATGGTATCGGGTGCCATTGGTTACACGTGTCGGTCACCTCTTGTTCACATTGATGGCACTTTGAACAGTGGACATTACATTTCATATGTGTTATGACCCATGGCTCTACCCTTCATTCAATCCCTGTGAAACCCTACATTTCAGCAGGATAATGCACGACCACATGTTGCAGGTCCTGTACGGGCCTTTCTGGATACAGAAAATGTTCGACTGCTGCCCTGGCCAGCACATTCTCCAGATCTCTTACCAATTGAAAACATCTGGTCAATGATGGCTGAGCAACTGGCTTGTCACAATAAGCCAGTCACTACCCTTGATGAACTGTGGTATCGTGTTGAAGCTGCATGGGCAGCTGTACCTGTACACGTTATCCAAGCTCTGTTTGACTCAGGCGTATCAAGGCCGCAATTACGGCGAGAGGTGGTTGTTCTGGGTACTGATTTCTCAGGATCTATGCACCCAAATTGCACGAAAATGTAATCACATGTCAGTTCTAGTATAATATATTTGTCCAATGAATGCCCATTTATCATCTGCATTTCTTCTTGGTGTTGCACTTTTAGTGTCCAGTAATGTAACAAGGAACTAGATTTACAGGTCAAAGTCATTATTTAAACACTGATATTGAAAAAAATGACTACTCTTCATATGAGTGAGGTAACAAGAATAATGTAAATGACTTATATTACATAAGGCAACTCAAAAACAAAGACGTTTTTAATAAATAGTAATGTAACAAGCTTCCACTGTCAGTCTCACTGACAACAATGGTGATGTATATTAGAACTAGTGTGACCTCTTCTCAGCAATCAGTAGCGCTGTTGAGGGCAAGCAATATGGAGTTGTCACTTTTTCCATCCTGGCCACCTTACCACACCTCCTACCAATCTTAGTATTAATTTGTAACCTACATAAATTAGTATGTTACTTTATTTAATAACAGGAACTGCAATATAAAAGATGATCACAATTTATTTTAATATAATTTTTCTTTTACTCATTGCATTGTATTACTACTGCCTGAATTTGATTTCATATTATGTGCCATTGACATATATCACATTTGAAGATGACCATCTCTATAATGCACAAATATGAGTCCATGTTACTTTCACTTGACATGATCCATGCTAGCTGAGCATGCTTGTCAATTCTCAGCATTGGAAGAGAAACAATAAAATATTTCCCCTGTCACATCTGTTAATCCTGCTGTGGCCATGCTACAGTGTGTTAACTGTAAGACGGCAGAGTTGTGAGGGGAGTGCAGGGAGAGGTGGAAGCAAGCATTGGCTGGCGAGGGGAGTGGAGCCGTGGGGGAGGGGGGACAAGGCACACCTACCACACTACAAATTGCGCATCATGCTTACACAAAAGCAGACGAAAGGCTTGGAAGTAAAACTTGCTTTAAATGTTGTTCGTAAACAAAACTGAAATCTTCATGTACATTAAAATCTATATACATAAAAATGAATGTATGTATGTTTGTCTACTATGCACTCACAAACCATTCATCCAATAATTTTGTGAGCATTGCTACGTAATACTGGTTTCCTTCTAACCGTAGGCCTACCGGTAGGGGTTGTTGGCGACTCCCGAGATGGGCCAGCAACTGCCTCTTCACTCATTTTGATAATGTTTAGCATAACTGCACAATAAAAACACACAGAATAGTACAGCACAAAACAATAACGAAGCAGACGACAATAGCTACCTTGTACAACATGGTCAGCTACATAATGTTGGCAGCAGTCGAAACTGCGTGCCTACCAAAGCCTCCCGACATTTACCGACTTCTACCAATTCAGGACTAGGGAGAGGTCTGCCATCTAAAAGTTTACACACTGTACATGCCACTCTGCCCCTGACATAAGTAGTAAACTTTATTTAGCTGACAGCCAAATTGACAGTTAATTATAATTGAGCACATCTTAAAACATTACTGTCCCTGTAAGGATTTTTGTTTGTTACTGAGCAAGAAAAATACACTCTTAAGAAGCTTGTAATGTTTATGTGTGGATTTTGCTGTTACTTGTTAGAAGCATATTATAAAGTATGGCCAGGAACTGCGGGCAGAACAAACACTTGATTCAGGCCACATGCAGCCTGCAGGCCACGGTTTGATGACCACTGATGCATCATGTTACCAACTGACCTACAACTTCCACACATCTTTATAGCTCTTATGGATGCATTTTATCCCTTCACAGATTGATAGTACCTAACAAGAAAGTGATAACAATATGGTTATCAGCGTCAAAGTTTGTAATTCACTCATCAACCACATTTTCTTTGTATTTTACATATCGTATTTTTGTATTTTATATATTGTCCACATATTTACATTTTTTCACATTCTAAATTTGCTGTAAGTGTCGACCCTACCAAGTTTCTTTAGCATCTATCAGTGATTTGGATCCCTCCACCAAGTCAGAGAGAATCTACAATGTGTCTGAAAGACCACTTGTTCCTCTTCTTCAAAATATCAAACCAGAAAAAAAAATCCCCCATCCTAACATTGTGCTAATGGTCAAAGCCATCACTTATCTATGCTAAAATACACTTGTATTGTGGTAGAGTTGTGACTTCAGCTATCTCAAACACAACTTAAAGCTTACTGATTCTTACGAAATATCACTCCATGACCACTTACAGTAATGACATTGCTTTGTATTTTCTTGTATGTTGATAACACAGAACACAGTTTAGCTACAGCTGTCAAAGCTAGCTCTAAGCATGTAAGGTGGTAATAATGTTCAGAGTACTTTTCAGCTGCAGCTGCCAAAGCTTCAGTATACTCTAAATGTCCAAGAAGACCATATGAAATGTATGGAAATAATAATAATGTTCAATAACTGACTTTCTCTTATTGTAAATACACATAGCCCAATTAAACTACGCCGTATGACAGTTTTATCCGGGTGCCCCCTAAAACCCATCCCCCTGAATTTAACATTGATGGATTCACCTCATATGATACCCTAGACGTAAAGCTTGTCGATCCACCTCCAGACATTATACCTGACTTGTCACTGGTGGATTCACCCCAGACAATATCCCAGGCGTAATGCTGGTGGATCCATCTGGAACAATATTCCAGATCTGATATGGGTGGATCTACACCAAACAATATTCTGGACCTAACATGGTTATATCCACTGGACTGATGCATTTAAAGCAGGGGGATCCATATACAAACCCTGTCCTAGAACTTTTGCCATTAGCATTGTGTGTTGATAAAGGGTTTTTCCCCCTAGGTTGACTTTTGGAAGAAGAGGAACACAGAATATTGCAGACAATTTGTAGATTCCCTCTGGTTTGGTAGTGGGATCCAAATCACTGCTGGATACTAAAGAAACTTGTAGGGTAAGCAATAAGAGCATAAATGTACTTGTACATTTATACATAGAATTTGGATAAAAATATAGGAAATATGAAAACATGGAGGAAAATGGTAAAATATATAAAAATATGGATACAAATTGGGAATACAGGATATTCTACATTTATATGGGGCAAGAAATCAAACTTTGCACTGGATGTAGAGGAAATGAGTAACACACAGTTATAAAAAAAGAATTATACAGAGGGATAATAGGGATTTGTGCTACGACTTTTTAACGTAACCACTTGAAAGATGTAGGAGAGGGTTGATACTTTATGTATGTCCTTTAATAGTAGAAAGATGGTATATTCTAGAGCTGTGGTATCAAGATGAAACTGCCACATTCCCTTGCACGTGGACCATTTGCATCAGCAATAGGAATATCAGAAAAGAATTAACTTTCAGAGTAAACTTAAAAAAAAAAAAAAAATTATGGTTATGTCATATGAAGCAGAGTTGAGCATCGTTAAAATGAATTTTGTAATGGATCACATGCCTGGATTATTTCATCAGCTTCATGGATTAAATGCAAGACTTTTACAGGAATTTTTGACAAAATGGAGATGTGTGACTATCTAAGATCAAACTACAACTTTCATATGTAAGAGGAAGACTATCAGGAAAGTTGGAATGTTGTTCACAGTTCATGTGTGTGTTTCAGTGTTTATAATGGTTGGCTTTGGCAGTTAGCATTGTGTGCTGAAAGAAGTTCTATTGTTATTTGGGTTGACACTTTGGAAGAAGAGGAGCAAGTGATGTTGCAGACAATTTGTAGAACCTCTCTGGCTTGGCAGGGGATGTGAATCACTGTTGGATGCTAAAGAAACCTAGTAGCATAAGCAATAAGAGCATAAAAACTTTGTACATTTATACATAGAATATGGAAAAAATGTAACAACAGGGACAATATTTAAAATATGTGAAAAAGGGGGAAAATACGAAAAAATATGTCTGATGAGTGAATAACAAACCTCGAAGCTAATAACCACATTGTGGTCACATTCCTCTTAGATTACCATTAACCTGTGGAAGGAGAAAACACATCCATGAGAGCTATAAACATGTGTGGAAGTTATAGCTTAGCTGGTAAGATACTAGACGATAACAAAAATAAGTTTTCTTCATTATGGCACCACAAGTGGCAGTAATAGACTCAAATTAATTCACACAAAAAATAGGTTAGAATTCCCCTAATCGTCTGGATTGTAATGACCACACACATTTTGTCTACATTCATCTCTATGATGTAGGCTAGCAATTAATATTATAGTTAGGCAATCTGCATAATTTCAAGACTTTCATCATAATTTTAGTAGTTTTTTCTTGTTTTATGATAGAAATATTATTTTTCCTGATACTTTGACATGAGGGATCCAGAACACAAGTCAGATTTTCGGATGGTTTACATTGCATTAGAGATACACATTTAAAGTTCCTCAAGAATGACCCAAAAATCCAGTCTGCAACATGTCTTCCAGAAAAACATGACCACGGAAAAATTATAATCAATGTTTTGTCTGACTATAGTTCTAATTATTTGCTTGTAAACTATGTGGAGATCTATGTTAGATATATGATGCCACTGCTCTGCTTGAGTACTGGCTAACTGTTGAGGGATATAATGCACTGTAACGGGATGACAGGAGCAGGTGACATGGTCGGGGTTGAAGGGCGTGGCTGGGTAGAAGAAGGTGGCTGTTTTTACCACTCTTCCTCTTTGTTGTTGTTCTTCCAATACATGGTAGCTCAGCCCCACCACTCGTATCGTGGTGGAGAGGAGCTGGTGCACGCAGTCCGGGGAACGCGACGCCACACTCAGTCAGCGGCTGCGCAGGCGGAAGGAGGTTAGCAGCACGAGGCCCGGCCCAGCTCGTAGACACAGTGGCTCGTGATGACACCGGGAGTCGCCGATGCAGCAGCGGGCAACACCCCCTGCAAACCGGTCCTCGGAGACAGCGTCACTGATGACGACGACGTGACAGCGACCGAACGCCCAGTCGGTCGAACCAAATACCGACACCCACCTCTGAAGCCCTTAAATAGTGGAGACCGCCACTGAATCCGCCGGTTATGTGGCGGCGTGTTTTTTAGGAGGTTCTCGATGAGTTGGCTAATGCAACCGCACCACACGTGGCCCACGCCTGCGTAATTCTGAAAATGCTGCGTTCTGATGGCTGCCGCATTCGTACACACATACTGATGCTCATTGCAAAACTGTGTCACCCACATAACGCGCCGGTCGGCCTTCGTACGCCGTTTGCCATGAGGCTGGCGCATCGCGCACTAAAACACACTAAATCACAATTTCGCACCGTATTTCCTAAAAATAACCCCTTGTCCTCTACAACTCCTCCCTCGTACGAAAAGAATTCGTCCATGAATTCAACCAAAAAGTCAAAACAACTACAGTTCACTTCACAAACACCACAAAATTCGATTGATTCACTATTTACACTGTGTTCAGTCTAATCTTTGTCCATAACCATTACTCAGTGTTCTGCTGTAGTGCCTCCCAACTGTTCAGTGATTTTGTCTGGACCCTTAGGTTAAAGATTGGAAGGGGTGGGATTTGGGCTACCTTCCTCTTGAGCCGATAGTACACTAATTGTACGACAAAGATAAAAATACAGGTGGCAGTGGTTGATGATCCAATAACTAGTAAGCATTGCTTATGCTGATGCACTCGTTGAAAAAGATGTTCCATAGTTATACATCCATCCTGAGCTGCTAGCATCCGGTCCAAAGAGGCGAGCAAAGTCGGGTCTAATGTGCTATTCAAAAGAGTGAGATTTTCTTTCATGACGAATTGCACCAGTTGGTCGGGTACATAGATCAATGTGCGTGTTATGTTCATGATTGTAGCTCCAGTAATCACGGCTCGTAAATGGAAAGTTGGTCCTGATATGTCACACTGTGTGCAGTTGATTAAGAATCCCTGCCCCTGCAATTCTATTCTTTGCGTACTCCCTTGCTTACCTTGCTCGTAACAAACGCAAATAACGACTGTGTTTTCCTTTACTGAAAATACCCAATGTGGACCCACTTGCTGAAAAAACTGCACCGTGCCTGCTATAATTTCCTTAGGGCACTCCGCGACTGTTTCTTGAGAGTGGAATAGAAAATACTCACAAGATTTGGGAACAGTGTGTAACAATTTCACGGGGCAGATGGTAACTGGACCTGTTCGACAATGCAGCAAGTCTTGTGCAGTGAGGAACGCATGAGCTTGTCTGTTAAGTGCCACTAACAGTATTTCCCATACGGTTAATTGTACGAATTTCTGCAAAATTTCCCACTTCACTGGATACGTATGCAAGGCATAACATTCAGATTTACAATCCTTACATGTTAATGGTATTATGATATGAATTCTCTGCAGGGTACCCATCCGCCTACTGGTAACATTGGCCATTTAGTAGTACAGAGATAAGTGATCATCTGTTAATGTCGTCAGTAGCTCCAGGGATGCTTGCAGTTCCAATTGAACTTTTCGTAATCCTTCCCAAAGTCGTTCCGAAGGTAACAGTACTGGGATTAGGTGCCCGAGCATTGCGTGCAAAATCTGATCGTAGTAGCTGATATTCCCCCTCTGTGTCATTAAACCTTGACTGATTAGCCACCATGGAATGAAGTTCATTAAATGTATCCTCTAATTTACAGATTTCGTCTTCAACCGCCCAAATATTACAGTCGACCATTAAGGTCCATTGATGTCCAAACATAATTACGTCTGCTTGTTGGGAGAACAACACACCACTTGACATAGGATGTACCTTCAAGGCTTCAACTAAGTTGCAACAGCAAAACAGAATAACTATGCTGAGAGATAGTGCACAAAACTAAGTTGCAACAGCAAAACAGAATAACTATGCTGAGAGATAGTGCACACCTTCCCTCTTCCCTCTTCAGCGCAACCCATGATGCTGGAACTGCTGGTCTTACCAGAACATCACGCCTTGTCAGAAAGAAAAGAAAAACAACTCACATTAGCTCTTCCTTTTTACACGTGGCCTAAGAGCATAATAGCATGTCTGTTCGCTTCCACAATTAACTTGGTTCTCTTATATATCTACTCCTTTCTTATCATTTTTCTTAAATTCATCTTTCTCTCCACTAGAAGTTACTGCAGACAATGAAGGAAGTTCCTCAAAATTCCCCTTGGAAGACCTAATTCGGCTCACATGCACAATAGTAGGGCGAGTTGGAAGCTGTAATTTTACATTCACCGGCGATGTCATCTCGATCACCTGAAAAGGACCTTGAAAACGGGATACAAATTTTTTGTTTTTCCTTTTGGCACATACGGATTAGTCATCATCACCCATTGTCCTACATGACATTTGGGTAAAGCCGCCTTTCTATTGTGAACTTTGTCCTGTCTCTCTCTAACGCTTTAGTGTTCATTTTTTTCACCTGCAGCCAGATTGTTTTGAACTTTGTGGATAAATCCTTAACAGCCGAAATATCAGTTCCTGGTGGGGTCTTGAGCAATTCAAACGGAGATGGCATCTTCCAACCTAACACTACTTCATACGGAGACAATCCTGTACTTTCTTGCACTTTGGAGTTATACGCCGCGGTTACAAACGCCAATAGGGTATCCCAATTGTTGTGTTGAGAATTTACATAATAACTTAACATCTTAGCTATTGTACGCTGAACTCTCTCAGTCCGACCTTTAGTCTACAGGTGTAACGCGCTGGTTCTCAATTTCTTTACGTGCAACAACTTGCATAACTGTTTCATCAAATCGGACATAGAGTTTGACCCTTGATCTGTAATTATAGTTTCAGGTGTTCCGTTCAATATCCATTGATGTACCATGGTGTGAGCCACTGTTTCGGCTCGCTGGTCCCAAATAGCTGTCCTAGACACATAGCGTGAAAAATGATCTATTATTGTTAAAACATAGCAATTACCCCCTGGTGTTTGCACAAACGGTCCTAAGACGTCTACGCCAAGTAATTGGAGAGGTCTACCCGCTTCTGGTAGTCATTGCAACACAATTTTCTGATGACTCAGTTCTGCCCGTTGAGCACACGGAATGCAATTCTTTACGTACTGATCGACATCTTGCCTACGTGTTGACCACCAATAACTCTGTGCTACCCTCCTTTCCGTTGCTCTTCGACCCGAATGACCAGAAAACATTGAATCATGTGCTTGCCTTAAAATTTTGCTTCGCAGTTTTTGTGGTACGACTATGCGTGGACCGGCCCTAGTTTTACGGTACAATATCCTGCCTTCCACGACAAACTGTCACTGCGAGGTATATCGTTGACAATCTGTGTCGGCGGTTTGTGCCTCCACCCATTCATTCTCATTTATTCCTGTGCATTCCATGGCGCATACTTTACGACTCACACCATCTGCGTTTCCGTGCGATTTACCCGGTCGATGAATCACTTCAAAATCGTACTCGCTAAGATGCAAAGCCCACTTAGTTAATCTACTCGTTGGTTCTTTAAACCCTAACAACCACTTAAGTGCTGCGTGGTCAGTAATCACCTTGAAACGTCGTCCATACAAATAAAACCGGAAATAGGTTGTTCCGAAAATTAATGCCAATAACTCCTTCACGGTTGTTGAGTAATTTTTTTCTGCATTGTTTAGCTGTCTGGAAGCATATGCTATCGGGTGTTCCTGTCCATCTATTTCCTGAGATGATACAATACCCAAAGCAAAATTGCTAGAGTCACAAGATAATATAAACTGTTTACTAAAATCTGGAAAAGCCAAAACCGGACTAGATGTTAACAAATGTTTTAACTTTTGAAAAGCCTCATCGCATTCTGCTGAATAGTGAAGTTTTGCTCCCTTCTTCAACAACTGCGTGAGGGGCCTTGCAATTTCCGCAAATTTTGGAATATACCTCCTGTAAAAATTGGCGAGACCTAAATAAGACTGCAAATCTTTTACTTTTGTAGGTGTCAGAAAATTCATTACCGCCTCTACATGTTTTGGATCCGTGTGGACATCCTCCTGTCCTACAATATGACCTAAATAACGGACTTCTTGGAACAAAAAATTAAATTTTTCCATCTGAAGAGTTAACCGCGCTGCTTTCAGACGATCGAAAACTTCGCGCAAACGGCACACATGTTCTTGCACGTCCTTTGAAAAAACAATTACGTCGTCCAAATATACCACACACTGATTAGGTTTCAGCCCTCGTAACACGCTATCTAGTAACCGTTGGAAGGTTGCCGGAGCATTTTTGAGTCCGAAAGGCATTCGCCGATACTGAAAATGACCTGTAGGTGTTGAAAAAGCTGTCTTCGGTCGGTCTTCTGGGGTCCAACTGGTGGTACCCACTTCAAAGATCCAAGGTCGTGAAGTACCGACACTGACCCAAATTATCCAGAGTTTCAGTGATTGGGCATGCATCCGATACAATTTTTTGATTCAAGAAACGATAATCACAACAAAAACGATATGCCTTGCCCTCATCAGGTGATTTTTTACCCACTATTACGACAGGAGCGGACCAGGGACTACTACTGGTTTCTATTATCCCATCCCTAAGCTGTTGATAATTTCTACCATGAAAGGCTGTAAACTTTTTGCTTTTTGGAACACGATATGAACGTTTATATACCGGTGCTTCATTCCCAGTGGGGATGTAATTCTGAACTAACGGTGTGGCGGGCAGTGGACCATGAGAATTAAATAACTCTTTATATTCCGTCAAAAGGTTCTTCATGACTTCTCTGTCTTGCCCTTCTAAAGGTGCTACTTTACCCTTCAGTGCGGACCTGCTGACAGACTCTCCCGGTATTGTGTAATCTTCTGCGAAATCCTTATCGAGTTCATCTTCCCCTATTATCTCTAGATTCGCTATTACGGTACACCGTGCTAACTGCACCTCTTCAAGGCAAAAATTATCAATACTGACAGGCACAACCTGTTTTCCTTCTATCTCCCACACGTAGGACACGCTACGGCGCGTAAAACACTTCATTTTATCCAGCGGCTCATTCTCAGACAAAGGCTGAACGACACACAACGAATTTACCGGCACGCTAGCTCCAACATCCGCCCACAATATTTTCACTGTACCCTTCGGTATAGTATCCCGCGAGTTAACCCTAAAGGACCTGTACGCAGTTTAGGTGGCCCACCCGACGTCTGGGCGGTTCCTTGCGGCAGTAATGGTTTTTCGGCCGCAGAGCCTAGGCGAAATTGTATTCCGTCCAGCTCTACTGTACGCCGTTCCAGGTTAACTTTTGCTTGATGCGCAACCAGGAAATCCAATTCGAATATGACATCATAGCTGCTGCCAACAACTGTAAGAACTTCTACCTTCACCTGGAAGTTCCTCATTTCCACTCGGAAGTTTAACACCGCGGATCCGAATGACTTCACCTGCCCCCCACCCACGCCAGTTAATGCCCAGCATGGTGGTTTTAATTCTACTTTACCGAGTACACTTCTACTCGCCACGGATACCTGAGACCCGGTATCCAATAAAAATTTGCACGGTCTGCCCCTCACCAAGTCGGCCAGAAAAAAGTCTGCCACTGGTTCTGCACTAGCTTTAATCCTTACCGGGGGTCTTGCTCAGTGGACACACCACAGCCCGCCCCGTTTAACTGAGGAGGGTGAGGCCCACCTTGCGGTTTCCTACCATGTTTCTGCCAGGACCCATTGCAATTTCGCTCCCCATGACCTCAACGTCTGCATTTCCTGCAGTGCACTTCCTTGCAGTCGCGTCTAATGTGTCCCATCCGACCACATCTGAAACATTTTATTTCTACATTAAACACTGCTTTCCTGTCCCGCGTCTTTGTTACTGCTTCAACTTCCTCTAACGCCACAGCGATTCCGACTGCCTCATTGAGAGTCTTAGGGAATTCCATCCTAATCTTGCGGGAGGTTTCGGGTTGTATTCCCCGCAAAAATGCGTCTAGTGCCCTCTGCTCACCTTCCTGCAGAATGGCTTCATTAACACTATCGGAATCCGTTAGCTCATAAATGTTAACATTAATTTTTCGAATTCGATCTACAAAAGCTTCTATTGATTCCCCATTCCTTTGATACATTCTATTCAATTGCTCCCGATAATATCTAGACGTATTTTTCCTCCGATATATTTCCAGCAACCCTTTTTTGAATACTTCAAATGTCCGAGCATCCCTTAATTCTTCATGGCATGTAACGTACGCTCTGGCATCCCCAGATACTTTCAACTTAGCCACATGCAAAAGTGTTTCTGCACCACAATCTCCCAATTTAGCGGCCGTGCTAAGGTTCTCAAAAAAAATCATAACACCGTCCCCAGATTTTTCCCGAGAAAGGGGTGACCAAAGACGCAGCGGTAGTGTCAAGAATAACTGCATTAACAGGAAACCGTTCCTTGCTCACTTCTTTAGACCGAGCCAGCTCCATCTCTAATTCCAACACTCGCTCAAGTAGGTGCTGAATAGCCACATCGGCTGGCACAGACTGCTCCATCACTACCAGCTATCGAATCAAGACTACAGTAAGCCCAGAAAGAAGAACAGGAAGGGAAGACGGACTATGCTACAGGTTCGGACAAACCACCAAACGAAAAATTGGCACTTACTTGTCATGTTGCAGGAGTTGCTGATCCATTGTTGCCCTTCTCAGGTGCCACGTATCCTCGTCGATTACCAGCCACATTTTCCTCCATATGCAGGGAGAATACCACTACTGTCACCAATTGTAACAGGAGTGTGTGATGCGCAGGTTGCCTGACTGACACCACTTGTAATGGGATGACCGGAGCGGGTGACGTAGTCGGTGTTGTAAGGCGTGGCTGGGTAGAACAAGGTGGCTATTTTTAGCAACCTTCCTCTTTATTGTTGGTAGCTCAGCCCCACCGCTCGTGTCGTGGTAGTGACGAGCTGATGCACACAGTCCGGGGAACGCAACGCCGCGCTCGGTTAGCGGCTGCGCAGGCGGTAGGAGGTTAGCAGCATGAGGCCCGGCCCAGCTCGCAGACATGGTGGCTCATGATGACGCCGGGAGTCGCCGATGCAGCAGTGGGCAACACCTCCTGCCAATCGGTCCTCGGAGACAGCATCACTGATGACGACGACGTGACAGCGACCGAACGCCCAGTCGGTCGAATCAAATACCGACACCCACCTCTGAAGCCATTAAAAAGTGCAGACCGCCACTGAATCCGCCAGTTATGTGGCGGCGTGTTTATTGGAAGGTTCTCGATGAGTTGGCTAACGCAACCGCGCCACACGTGGCCCGTGCCTGCGTAATTCTGCTAATGTTGCGTTCTGATGGCTGCCGCTCACGTACACACATACCGACGCTCGTTGCAAAACTGTGTCACCCGCATAATGCGCCGGCCAGCCTTCATTCGCCGTTTGCCATGAGGCTGGCGCATCGCACATTGAAACACACTAAATCACAATTTCGCACCGTATTTCCTAAAAATAACCCCTTGTCCTCTACAGCACCCAAAATGATGGATTTGGTTCTGTATACTATGTGTATATTATTTTACAAGGTACTTCAGATATGGGGGATATAGAAAATAAGTCCTTTTTTGTGGTTTACATTGCATTAGAGATATACATATCATTCACAGTTCCTTGGGGATAGCCACATCATGTCACCAGTAACTGCTCCTGCTTGGTCATAGTATTGTGTGGTAGGTTGAGGTGCTGGCACTGTCTCGGCAGAACCATTCCTATCTGAGGCAGTAATGCTATCAGTAATAGTCAGCTAGGACCGTTGGTGTCCCAGAGTTAATTGTTTAACATTTACCATCGTGAATTATTATTATTTTAAATAACTTCAAAATCAGTATGGGATGTACACACATCAAAAATAGTTTTGCATCATCCCGGTTCCCAGAACTCCTGAAGATAGACGTTGACTGTGAATATTGTATCACAGACACAGTCCCTCTGACTGTTCAGAGATGTCACTAATCTCGTCCAAAAATCTAAACAACCATGGATGAGCAGCACCTATTAGACGGAGGGGGTACGACAGCTGATAAGTTCCAGTCATTCCACCAGGAGGGAGGTACACGGCTGGTGTTGTCTGTAGCTCAGCCGTGTCTATACGGTCAATACTGTGGTTCGATCGCGTCTGCATTGTTACTTTGTGCCAGGAAGGGCTCTCAAAAAGGGAAGTGTCCAGGCGTCTCAGAGTGAACCAAAGCGATATTGTTCGGACATGGAGGAGATACAGAGAGACAGGAAATGTCGATGACATGCCTCACTCAGACCACCCAAGTGGCTCATTAATATTGGCAACTACACTGAAGAGTCACAGAAGCAGGTACACCTGCCTAATATAGTGTGGATCCCCCGTGAGCATGCAGAAGTGCAGCAACACGATGTGGCATGGACTTGACTAATGTCAGAAATAGTGCTGGAGGGAACTGACATCATGAATCTTGCAGCACTGTCCATAAATCCGTAAGAATACTTGGTGGTGGAGATCTCTTCTCTACTGCACATTGCAAAGCATCCCAGATTTGCTCAATTATGTTTATGTCTGGACAGTTTGGTAGCCAGCGGAAGTCTTTAAACTCAAAAGAGTGTTCCTGAAGCCACGCTGTAGCAATTCTCGACGTGTAGGATGTCGCATTGTCCTCCTCGAATTGCCCAAGTCCATCGGAATGCACAATGGACGTGAACGGATGCAGGTGATGATACAGGATGCTTATGTATGTGTCAGCTGCCAGAGTTGTACCTACGTATATAAGGGCTGGCCATAAATCCGTAAGAGTATGAGGGGGTGGAGATCTCTTTTGAATAGCACGTTGCATGGCATCCCAGATATGCTCAAAATGTTCATGTCAGGGCAGTTTGGTGGCCAGTGGAAGTGTTTAAACTTAGAGGAGTGTTCCTGCAGCCACTCTGTAGAAATTCTGGACGTATAAGGTGTCGATTGTCCTGCTGGAATTACCCAAGTCCGTCGGAATGCACTATGGACATGAATGGATGCAGGTGATTAGACGGGATGCTTAC
The DNA here is from genome assembly GCF_021461395.2 of Schistocerca americana. Taxonomy (NCBI): domain Eukaryota; kingdom Metazoa; phylum Arthropoda; class Insecta; order Orthoptera; family Acrididae; genus Schistocerca; species Schistocerca americana. The sequence continues at coordinate 58,674,317 of NC_060119.1, forward strand.
GTACGTGTCAGCTGTCAGAGTCGTGTCTATACCTATCAGAGGTCCCGTATCAGTCCAACTGCACACACCCCACACCATTACAGAGCCTCCATGAGCTTGGACAGTCCCTGCTGACATGCAGGGTTCCTGGATCCGTGAGGTTGTCTCCATAACCACTAGATCCACTCCATCCGCTAGATACAATTCGTAACGAGACCCATCCGACCAGGTAACATGTTTCCTATTGTGTCTAGGAATCCTGCATACTCGGATCACTAGGCAAACAATGAAACAACTCGTATTAACGAGTTTCATTATAACAAGACAAACACAAATGTTTAACTTGCGTGACACAGATGTGTTGTAAGCAAAGGGCGACATACAAAATCAACTAAAATGCTGTGGCCGCTGATCTCTAACAGTGCTAAGTAGAGAATGCTAGTGACAGAGGCTATGATGTGTTGGCTAACGAAGTGGCTAACGTTGAAGCTGCTATCAAAGTGGATGCCACCAGTCGGATTCGGTGCTTTTGTCCTCTTCACCTAGGAGCCACTGCTGTCGTGTTGTCGTCCTAGGGAGGTCGGTCAACATGCGATTGGCTGACCTCTTCTCACAGCCTCTTTGTCGTTCCCGACTGGCGTGTTGGAGCTTATTTTACACCGTAACATTCCTCCCACCAAAAGTGACGGACCGTCGTCATGTATGGAGCACGACAATGGGGGGTGAGGGAGTGGGGGATAGCCAAGAGCGTGGCCACTCTGATGGATCGGAAGCTGTGGCTGCAGGGGACATCAGACTTCCGATCGTACCTCACCATCCGGCCTTCACTCTGGTGGGAACATCCCCCAGAAAATGCCCACAAGGGTACGTGTCCACCTCCTGAGGCCCATACGAAGATGTAGAAGGTGTCTGCTGCTATGGCGTGGGTGGGTCCAGCTCCATCGCTAGGACGAGAGGAGACGGAGGAGGCGAAGGCTCCATCTCCATAGGGTCGTCCCGCGGTGTCGTGATGACACCCTCTGGCTGCTGCTGTGGCTGCACTGTCCTTGGAATCCGTGAATCTGGGGGAAGAGATACAGAAGGATCACCGCACACATGACAGTGGCGAATTTGATTGTGATGTCGGCGCTGCAGTCTGTCTGTGTCTGAAATGAGACACATGCATGCGCCAAGTCGATGAAGTATCTCGCCTCGCCACCACCGTCTGCTGCCGCTTAAACACTGAAAAACACGATATCATGTGGCAAGAAGCGATACTTGCGGCCTTCCTTCGGCGCCGGATGCAGAGGAGGGTGGAGCAGGTGGAGCAGCGTTCGATGGCGGCGGCCGGGAAGCAATTCCACCACCGATGGTCCATCTCATGGTTGCGAACGATAGGAGGCGAGAAACAGTTGCAATGCTTGAGCCCTGGTGTGTGCGGTGTGAAGTTTTCCATTTGCTGCTTGAAGGTTCTGACAAAACGTCCCGCTTCGCCGTTGGACCGTGGATGGAATGGTGCACTAGTTAGATGTTGCATTCCATTGCGTTTACGGAATGTTTCAAATTCATTTGTTGTGAACTGAGAGCTGCTGTCCAACACTATGACTTCAGGCAAACCTTCGAGGCAAAAAATAGAGGACAACGCCTGAATTGATCCACGTGACATTGTTCAGTTCTTTGGCTCATCAAAAGGGAACTTTCTGTGAGAGTCTACCACGATCAACCAATGAATGTCCCAAAAAGGATCCGCAAAGTCTATGTACAAACGTTGCCATGGTGATTGCGACTTAGGCCAAGCAGAGAATTTTTGCGGCGGAGCGGACTGATTCTCCGCACATGCGTGACACTGTGACGCCATCTGTTCTATTGGGGTGTCCATACCCTGCCGAGTACAGTGTCAATGAGCTAACTGTTTACTACGAACAATTCCCCAGTGTCCTTGGTGAAGTAACTGCAACACTTCTTTTTGCAAAGCTTTTGGGATCAACACACGTGACTGTCCACTATCATTTCAACAAAGAACCACATCTTGCTGTAAAGCGAGGCTATGCCAACGTGCAAAATATCAGCGTACTACACAGTTATTTATACCATACAATGAGCGAGACCAAGAAGTGCGAATGCATTTTAACAAAATGTTCAAACTTGAATCAGCTTCCGTGGCCTGTGCAATATTCCTATAGTTTACAGGAAAGGTTTGAAGCAATTCAGAATCGTGAGTATCGATGTCACAACAAGATGGAGCAGAAGTGTGTATCAGGGCCAATCGGAAGACGTGAAAGTGCGTCCACATTAACATGTTGAGCTATCGGATGATACACAATCTCGTACTGGTATTGAGACAGCAACAAAGCCCATCTTTGCAATTTTTTGGGTAGTTCATACAGGAACCGGCTTCATCAGATGAAACAAGGACTGCAATGGCTTGTGATCCGTTACTAAGTAGAATTTTCTGTCATACAAATATGGGTGGAATTTGGAGACACCATACACAATAGCCAGAGCCTCTTTCTCTATTTGTGAGTTGTTACACTGAGCTTTGGACAACACTTTCGATGAGAAAGCAGTACGCCTGTCTTTATCACCAATTCTGTGTGAAAGCATTGCACCAATTCCGTAAGAAGAAGCGCCAACTTGCAACATAACCGGTTTGTCAGGATCAGAGTGAACCAAGCATAGATCACTGAGCAATGCATCTTTAAGTTTTTGAAAACTACTTGCCACTCATCTGTCCAAACAAAGGGGACGTTCTTGCGATGCAGGCGGCGCAATGGAGCTGCAATTTGTGCAGCACTCTATATGAATCGAAAATAATGGTTCATTTTCCCTAATACTGACTGCAATTCTGTGACATTGTGAGGAACTGGCAGGTCACGTATGGCTAACAAATGCGAGTGAAAAGGATGTACATCTTGACTGTTTGTGACATGACCAAGATACTGCGACTCAGGTTTAAAAAAATCGCACCTGTCCAGTCTACACTTAAGTCATGAATCAGATGACACACGAAACAAAGCATGCAAATTTGCAATGTGTTCTTCAGGTGTATGACCTGCTACGAGAATATCATCCACAGCTGTTCCAAATTCCGTTGGAAAATGGCGGGTGCGGAAACACTGCCAAATGGCAAACTTAGATATTTAAACAAACCCAAATGAGTGTTCACAAGACACACGGTTTGATACTATTCATCCAGTGGTATTTGAAGTACGCGTCGCGCAAATCAATTTTTGAAAAGTAGCGACCGGCGCCTAATGTGGCCGTGAGATCCTCTGGCCATGGCAATGGACAAGTATCAATGACAGTTTGTGGGTTAACAGTAGACTTAAAGCCAACACAGAGGCGAATGCGACCTGAAGGTTTGGGGAGCAAAACCAGTGGACTTGCTCATTGACTAGCTTGTGTGGGCGCAATAGCTCCGCTATCTTACAGTTCTTTACGTTCAGTAGCCACTTTGTCCCATAAAGCAATGGAAACAGTTCTGGACCAGAAAAATTTCGGCTGAGAATTGTCTTTCATAGTAATATGTGCAACAAAATTGTTAGCCATACCTAAACCTTCAGAAAAGAGTTCAGAGAGGCCAAATATATTCTCACAATCGCGTTATTTTAGCACAGTGAAAGTCACTGTTTGCGTATGCGAGCGATATGTGGCAGGCAAAGTACATTTTCCGAGAACAAGAATGTCTTGGCCATTATAAGCCGTCAGGTGCACGCTAGTTTTAGACAGGCGTGGGGAGCCTAACAGTTCATATGTGTTACGATTCAGCAATGTAACAGAGGCACCCATCTCCAACTGAAATGTCACGTATTTTCCACTAACAAGGGGAGGCCGCCAATTGTGAAATTCAGATTCGATTCATACTGCGCATAATAAAAGCTCATGGCCAGAGGTGTAATGTGGCAAAGCACCAAGATGCACTTCTCAGCCGTTGTCGAGAAAATCGACAGTTAACAGAAACCGTTGCGGTGAAATACTCTCTACGATTAGTAATTTTCTACAGCGTGGTGGTGCAGCGGTAAGCGCTCGGGTTCGTAATCCGAAGGTCGCCGGATCGAATCTCGCGCCATGCAACTTCTTTTTTAGTATTTTTTTTCTTTGTAATTCATATATATAATTCCCGGAAACCAGTTGCAACAATTATGCATATAATAAGTTGTTGAAAGTCGTTTGTCGTGGAAAAACTGGCGACTTCGGACATCATTACGTTTTCCGCAAACGAAGTTGTATTTCACAAATGTTATTAATTGTCTTCATAATGTTAACCACGTATAGTTAACGGAAGACGTAGAAACGAATACGTATAGCGTAAGTCAAACGTTCGAATTAGAATAGAGACCCCACGAACACAAACTTGCTGTGGCAGGTATGAAATATAAACTCCGTTACTCGCTCGTTACACTTGAAGGACAGATGTTGAATGGGCCGAAACGAGCCGCCCCATAACAGCGTAGTTGCCTGCTAACTTCCAAAGAAGGCAGATGCGGTCCCTAGCGCAACTTATAACATCGTCGAAAATCAGTGCGGACGGGACAGCTTTGGTACACCCTGTTAAACAAACGGAAAAATGGAGGCGGTACAATTGGAGAGCGATCCGCCTTCACCAACAACCCCAGCGCCTACCGCTGCGCTATGACGCTGTAGAAAATCATTAATCGTAGAGAGTATTTCACCGCAACGGTTTCTTTTGACTGTCGATTTTCTCGACAACGGCTGAGAAGTGCATCTTGGTGCTTTGCCACATTACACCTCTGGCCATGAGCTTTTATTATGCGCAGTATGAATCGAATCTGAATTTCACAATTGGCGGCCTCCCCTTGTAAGATCCAAATGAACAAAAAGTTTGTTGGACGGGTGTAGCACTGAAGAAACTGTTCGCTTGCAAGTTTTGCTAATGCCTGCAGCAGGCTTTGAATAGACTGCATTGGTTACATGGGCCTTGTGACTAGATTTTTGTGAGTGGGCTGAATTCTTGTGTTTGTCCCATTGCAAACATACGGACTGTACGTGACTTTTCTTCCCACAAGTGTAACACTGTGCTTGTCTGGACAGGCAATCTTGTCGTTTGTGGCACGAATAGCACCGAGGGCGTGACTTAGTTCTATTCATGGATGTAGCCGCTTGTTTATAGAACTGTTTACATGGCTAGGTGTGCACATGCTGTTGCTGCCTACTGGGCCAGTCATGAGCAAGGGACGACGCAACCCGACAAATTGGTGCCTGTTCAAATTTATTGGTTGCTATTGCCTGAATCATACTTATCTAGAATTTGCTCTACGTGATGGAATGATGGATCTGACTGTTTCGAAATCTGGTCTCTAAGGCTGACATCAGTTACACAGCACATGATCGCATCATGCAACATAACATCTGAAAATAAAGCACCACAAGCACATGTGAATTTGCATTTCCTCGTCATACCCTGAAAATCTGTTACCCGCTTACTATAAGTTTGTTCTGACCTTTTCTTGCAACGACAGAATTGATTCCTAGCTGCCACCACATTCACTTGTTAGTCATAATAGTTAGTTAGAGAACAGACAACCTGATCATATTAAAGTTAACTCAGAGTGGCGTTAGGGAACAATTTCTGAATGATGTGAAACCCTGCACTTCCTACTGTTGACAAAAAGTGATGTAGTTTCACAGTACCTGATACTTTGTGAGCAATAATGTGGTCTTCATACTGTTGCAACGATTAGAGCCATTCCTCTTCTTTTTCGTTAAACTGGCGAAAAGGCGGTTTGGCCCTCGGTGGAACAATTGTTGTACGCTGGTCACGTGGTTGAGCAGCGTTGGTCGCTTGATTGTCCAGTAACTGCTGTACCGTATTTAGAAGGGTTGCAATTTGTTGCGTCTGCTGCGTCTGAATCTATCGCTTGCGGCTGAGGCGTCTGAACAGGGGGTGGGAGAGGTGCGTTGCTCGTTTTGGAATAGACAAATTCAATAAACAGACAATGCAAGCAATAAAAACAAGCGCATAACCAAAGAAAATTCCTGCAACGCCCATCTGAAAACTCTGAACAGAAAAAATACTGTAAGAGACACTGTTAAAACATGTAAACACACTCCTGCAAAAAACAAAAAAAAAACAAAAAAAAGACAAGGTAGAATTAAGATGGCAGTAAAACACAAAATCCCACAATGAAACAAAACAGCGACGACAATCTATGACAGCTGGTGGCTCCGGGTTCGAAAGTTAACAGGTTTTCGCTATGTTATTGCTCGCTCCTGTATTGTCGGCACCGTGTTATTCAGACATGTTGTTGTGTCCAGGAATGCTGCATACTCGAATCGCTAGACAAACAATCAAACAACTCGTATTAATGAGTTTTATTACAACAAGACAAACACAAATACTTAACTTGGATTACACAGATGTGGCGCAAGCAAAGGGCGACATACAAAACCAACTGAAAAGCAGTGACTGCTAATCTCTAACTGTGCTATGTAGATAATGCTGGTGATGGAGGCTACGATGCGTTGGCTAACGAAGTGGGTAACGTTGAAGCTGCTATCGAAGTGGGCTGCCACTAGTCGGGCGCGGCGCTTATGTCCTCTTCACATCTACATCTGCATCTACAACTGCATGGATACTATAAAAATCACATTTAAGTGCCTGGCAGAGCGTTCATCGAACCAACTTCACAATTCTCTATTATTCCAATCTCATATAGCGCGCGGAAAGAACGAACAGCTATATCTTTCCGTACGAGCTCTGATTTCCCTTATTTTATGATGGTGATCGCTTCTCCCTATGTAGGTCGGCGTCAACAATATATTTTCGAATTCAGAGGAGAAAGTTGGTGATTGGAATTCCGTGAGAAGATTCCTCCGCAACGAAAAACGCCTTTGTTTTAATGATGTCCATCCCAAATCCTGTATCATTTCAGTGACATTCTCTCCCCTATTTCGCGATAATAGAAAACGTGTTGCCCTTCTTTGAACTTTTTCGACGTACTCCGTCAATGTTATCTGGTAAGGATCCCACACCATGCAGCAGTATTCCAAAATAGGATGGACAAGCGTAATGTAGGCGGTCTCCTTAGTAGATCTGTTACATTTCCTAAGTGTCCTGCCATTAAACACAGTCTTTGGTTAGCCTTCCCCACAACATTTTCTTTGCGTTTTGTCCAATTTAAGTTGTTCGTAATTGTAATTCCTAGGTATTTAGTTGAATTTACGTCCGTTAGAGTTGACTGATTTATCGTGTAACCGAAATTTAACGGACTCCTTTTAACACTCATGTGGATGACATACTTTTCGTTATTTAGGGTCAGTTGCCAATTTTCTTCTCTAAATCGTTTTACAATTTGTTTTAATCTTCTGATGACTTTACTAGTCGATAAACGACAGCGGCCGGCCAGTGTGGCCGTGCGGTTCTAGGCGCTTCAGTCTGGAACCGCGTGACCGCTACGGTCGCAGGTTCGAATCCTGCCTCGGGCATGGATGTGTGTGATGTCCTTAGGTTAGTTAGGTTTAAGTAGTTTAAGTTCTAGGGGACTGATGACCACAGATGCTAAGTTCCATAGTGCTCAGAGCCCTTTTTTTGAAAGGGCAGCGTCATGTGCAAACAACCTAAGTCGGCTGCTCAGATTGTCTCCCAAATCGTTTTTATAGATAAGGAACAGCAAAGGGCCTATAACACTACCTTGGGGAACTCGAGAAATCGCTTCTGTTTTACTCGATGACTTTCCGTCACTTTCTACGAACTTTGTCCTCTCTGACAGGAAATCACGACTCTAGCCACATAACTGACACGATATTCCATAGCCACGCAATTCCACTACATGCCACTTGTGTGATACAGTGTCAAAAGCCTTCCGGAAATCCAGAAATACGGAATCAATTTGAAATCGATAGCATTCAACATTTCGTGCGAGTAAAGAGCTAGTTGTATTTCATAAGAATGATGTTTTCTAAATCCGTGTTGACTGTGTGCCAATAGACCGTTTTCGTCGAGGTAATTCATAATGCTCGAACACCATATATGTTCCAAAATCCTGCTGCAAATGGACGTTAATGATATCGGCATGTAATTTAGTGGATTACTTTTAATAACTTTTTTGAATATTAGTTGACTTTCCAGTCTTTGGGTGCGGATCTTTCGTCGAATAAACAGTTGTATATGATTGTCAAGTATGCAGCTATTGCATCAGCATACTCTGAAAGGAACCTAATTGGCATACAGTCTGGACGAGAAGATTTGTTTTATTACGTGATTTAAGTTGCTTCACTACTCCGAGATATCTACTTCTACGTTACTCATGTTGGCAGCTGTTCTTGATTCGAATTCTGAAATATTTACTTCATCTTCTTTTATGAAGGCTTTCGGAAGGCTGTGTTTAGTAACTCTGCTTTGACAGCTCTGTCTTCGATAGTATCTCCACCACTGTCGCCCAGAGATAGCAGTGATTGTGTCTTCCCGCTAGCATACTTCACATACGACCAGACTCTCTTTGGATTTTCTGCCAGGTTTCGAGACAAAGTTTTGTAGTGGAAACTGTTATAAGCGTCTCGTATTGACGTCAGCGCTAAGTTTCGAGCTTCATCTTGGTGATTTCACTTCTGTTTAAATTTGGCATCTTTTTTTTTTCGTTGTTTCTGCAGCAGTGTTCTGACCCGTTTGTGTACCAAGAAGGATCAACTCGGTCGTTTGTTAATTTATTTGCTATAAATCTCTCAATTGCTGCCGATACTACTTCTTTGAATTCAAGCCACATCTGGTATGCACTTATATTGTTAATTTGGAAGGAGTGGAGATTGTCTCTGTGGAAGGTGTCAAAGGAATTTTTAAGTGCTTTTTTAATAGGTATCTTTTTCGTTTATTTTTTGACGATTTGGTGGTTACAATATTCAGTCTCGCTACGACACCCCTGTGTTCACTAATCCCTGTATCCGTTTTGACGCTTGTTATTAGCTGAGGATTGTTTGTTGCGAAGAGGTCAAGTGTGTTTTCACAGCCGTTTACTATTCGCATCGGCTCATGAACTAACTACTCGAAACAATTTTCGGAGAATTCATTTAGCACAAATTCGGATGATATATATGCGAACTTCCGGATTTAAAGATGTATTTTCTTCAACATATCGAGGGTAAATTAAAGTCACCACCAACTATAATTGTATGAGTCGGGTGCGTGTTTGATATTACGCTCAAGTTTTCTTTTAACCTTTCAGCAATTGTATCATGTGAATTGTGAGGTCGGTAAAGGATCCAATTATTATTTTATTCTGGTTGCCAACAATGACCTCTGCCCATACTAACTCACAGGAACTATCTACTTCAATTTCGCGACAACATAAACTACTTCTAACGGCAACCAACACGCCACCGCCAACTGCATTTTGCCTATCGTTTCGGAACATCGTTAGGTTCTTCGCTAAAAAATTCGGCTGAACTTATTTCCGGCTTTAGCCAGCTTTCAGTGCCTATAACAATTTGAGCATCAGTGCTTTCTATTAGAGCTTGGAGCTCTGCTACTTTCCCAACACAGCTACGACAATTTACAACTGTTATACCGATGGTTCCTGTATCTAAGTTCCTCCTCTGTTTGGCCTGCACCCTTTGTGACTGAAGCCCTTTTTTTGTTTTCCCGAGACTCTCTAACCTAAAAAAAACAACCCAGTCCACCCCACACAGCCCCTGCTACCCGTGTAGCCGCCTTCTGCGTGTAGTGGACTCCTGACCTATTCAGCGGAACCCGAAACCCAACCACCCTTTGGCCCAAGTCGAAGAATCTGGAGCCTACACGGTCCCAGAACCGTCTGTGCCTCTGATTGAGACTCTCCATTCAGCTCTGTACCAGATGTCCGCAGTTGGCCCTGGTTGACTATGCAGCAAATGATCAGCTCTGCTTTCATCTCGCAAGCGAGACTGGCAACCTTCACCACTTCTCTTAGCCACTTGAAACCAGAGAGAAGCGACACACATCATTGGTACCAACTTGAGCCACCACCTGCAGTTGGCTGCACCCTGTGCTGTTCATGGCATCTGACAGGACCTGTTCCACGTCTGAAATGATTCCACCCAGTATGCAGACGGAGTGCACATTGGCTTTCCTCCCCTTCTTGGCTGTCATGACCCTAAGGGGCCCCATAACGCGCCTAATGTTGGAGCTCCCAACTATCAATAATCCCACCCTCTGTGATTGCCCAGATCTTGCAGGCTGAGAGGCTTCCTCTGAAACAGGAAAGGCGACGGCATCTGGCTAAGCGACAGTGTCAGCCACAGACAGCGTGTCAGCACTGACTTCATGCCGTAACATTTCCAGTCATCAACAGTCCAATGTAGGTGTTGATGGGCCCAGGCGAAGCGTAAAGCTTTGTGTCATGTCATCTAGGGTCCACGAATGGGCCTTCGGCTCCGAAAGCCCATATCGCTGATGTTTCATTGAATGGTTCACACGCTGACATTTGTTGATGGCCCAGCATTGAAATCTGCAGTAATTTGAGGAAGGGTTGCACTTATGTCACGTTGAACGATTCTCTTCAGGCGTCGTTGGTCCTGTTCTTGCAGGATTTTTTTCCGGTCGCAGCGATGCCGGAAATTTGAGGTTTACCGGGTTTCTGATATTCACAGTTCACTCGTGAAATGGCCGTACGGGAAAATCCCCACTTCATCGGTACTTCGGAGATGCTGTGTCTCATCGCTCGTGCGCCGAATATAACACCAAGTTTAATCTCTGTTAAATGTTGATGGCCTGCCACTGTAGCGGCAGTAACCGATGTAAGAACTGCGCCAGACACTTGTCTTACGTAGGCGTTGACGACCGCAGCGCCGTAATCTGCCTGTTTACTTATCGCCGTATTTGAATACGCATACCTATACCAGTTTCTTTGGCGCTTCATTGTAGTTGCGGTAACGGTGTGCAAATTCGAGGCTTCGTCGTCGATGACCGTCAGTCAGCAAGTCTGCGTGAACCAGGCACCTGCTGCAGAGGCCCCTTGGTTCAACTCGACGGTCAGTTGCTCAACAGTTGCACCTCCATTCGCCCGCACACATCTGCGCAGTTATCGTTAAGCCTTTCATCTAAGGCCCGTGGTGCACCACAGTTGCCTTGAAGCCAGTTTTGGATAGGGCCACTTTGCCATGCACGGCATGCCTCAATCAGGGCAACACGCAAACAGTTTACTGACTTCACCGTTTCGGAAATGCTTCCACCGTTGGTCCAAAAGTCCTTGATCATGCCCATTTGGATGTCAGATAAATTGCTATGTTTCCACTTTACAACAACGACTGCACTGTTTTCCTCGTCCCAACTACACGTTTTACATATCATCCATTGTTAGTGCCGCCTATGACCAGTTATTGCACGATGTCGTAGAACATAGGCGGTGTATCACATTAAAGTGACGGGACTGTGTATTATGCACCTGTTCACTTTTATTTATTTATGTCAGCATGCAGGCTCTGAAAGACAGCACATCCAACAAGCAAGGAAAAGTTGTCTTTCATTAGTTCCATTAATTATATCAGATCATGCGTGCTCTTACAGCCTTACATTTGTACTCTAGCCATTCCTGTTCAGCCATTTTTCCCTTTCTGTCATTCTAGTTTTTTGACGACTGTATTTATTTTCACCTGCTTCACTTGCTGCGTTTTCAAATTTACTCCTCATGTCAATCTCCTGTGTTATCCATGGATTTCTGCTGGGTCTTGTCTTTTACCTATCCCATCCTCTGGTGCTTGCATTTCTATCTCTGTTTCAGTCAAACCTAGCTCAATGCTCCCTCAGAATCTCTCAATAACATCTGATTCCTTCAATTTATCCAAGTCCCACTCCTTAATTTCCTATCTTTTTCCAATTTAATCAGCTTCAAGCTGCAGTTCATGACCGATAAATTGTGGCCAGAGACCACATCTGCCCCTGTAAATGTGTTATACTTTAAAATTTCATTTGGAAATGTCTTTTTTCCATATAATCAGTCTTAAATCTTCCAGCGTCTCCAGGTCCCTTCCCTGTATACAACCTTCGGTCATGGTTCCTAAACCAAGTCATTGTGAGGATTAAATTATGCTCTGTGAAAGATTCTACTAATCGGCCTCCTCTTTCATTCCTTCCACCAGTTCACGTTCTTCTCCCTTGTCTTCCGTGTCGTACTATCGAATTCCAGTCCACCATTACAATTTAATTTTCGTCTCCTGCAACTATCTGAATGATTTCTTTTATCTCCTCATACATTCTTTCGATTCCTTAGCCATCTGCGGAGCTAATTACCTTACAAAATGGTACTATTGTGACGATTGTTGGTTAACTGCTTACTTTGGCTTCGATCGTGCGTTGACTATGCTGTTCGTAGTAGCTTACCAGCATACTTGTTTTGTTATTCATTATGAGACTCACTCCTGCATTACCCGTATCTGATTTCGTCTTTATAGTCCTCTGCTCACCTGACCAGAGGTCTTGTTTTTCCTACCACGCCACCTCACTAATTTCCATATTATGTAACTTCAACCTATCCATTTCTCTTTTTAAATGGCCTAACCTACCTATCCGATTACAGCATCTATCATTCAATGCTCTGATCCCTAAAATGCCAGTTTTGTGTTTCGTGATGACGACATCCTCCTGAGTAGCCCCCGCCTGGGGCTCCAGATGGAGGGCTATTTTGCCTTGGTATTATTTTACTCAAGAGGCTTTTATCATCAGTAACCCATACAGCAAAGCTGCATGCCCTCGGGAAAAATAGTGGTTGTAGCCCTTAAATTCAGACCGAGCGAGGTGGCGCAGTGGTTCGACACTGGACTCGCATTCGGGAGGACGACGGTTCAATCCCGCGTCCGACCATCCTGATTTAGGTTTTCCGTGATTTCCTTAAATCGCTTCAGGCAAATACCGGGATGGTTCCTTTCAAAGGACACGGCCGACTTCCTTCCCCATCCTTTCCTAATCCGATGAGACCGATGACCTCGATGTCTGGTCTCCTTCCCCAAAACAACCAACCTTAAATTTAGTCGTTCGCAGTACCAGAACAACAGTTCCATGTTGGCTAATATTACTGTGCCACATAGGTCAGTCACCCAGAATGTTGCAGCTACCGAAAAGGCCGCAGTTCCTCTTCAGGAACCACAAGCCGTTCTGGCCTCGCCGCAGATATCCCTCTTTTGTGGCTGCAGCTACGGTCTGGCTACCTCTATCACCGAGGCACGCAAGCATATCCACCTCGGCAAGGTCCGTGCTTCATGGAGCTGCTAGAATAGGGAAGACAAGAAAAGGCGGAATGATGTTCGGAAAAATCACTAGTATAGTGTGAATTTCTTTTGCGAAAATAATGACGGGTTGTTATCGAACTGTTGGAACGACTTTCTCGGAAGGTTCTGAAGATTATAATTATGTATTGGCGACTTTTGGCCTGTGGTTTTTCATCGTTTTTACGTCGCTATTGTAGGACGTCCAGAGCGTACCACACTGACACGTGACACCGCTGTAATCACACACCATGTTGTCGCACAGGTGTAACCCTATCGCCTGACTGCTCTGAACGTCCCTGCGCTCGCCACAGCCGCCGCTGCCAGTCTCTGTCGCTAGCCGCACGTTCTTCAGGCTGTGCACATCACTCTCCTTTACTGGCGTATGGATACTATTCGTCTTCTCGCGATGCGTTTCTCACGCTCCTCTGTAATGCATCTGTCGGAACGGGACTAATAAGGATAATCAGAACTGTTCAAACAACTTACAGCATTGCAGCAGTGTTACACCTTCAATGACCTCGGCAGGTACCGAAGATGTCCGTTCCATATCCGTAAATTGTTTGAACATTTCATACGGCGGGAGAAGCCTGAAGTTTCGCTCAGTCAGAGCTGTCCTCGGCTGCGCAATGTTTCGCGGCTGCCGCTCTTGCACTTCCCTCCCTCTCCCGTTGCTTAACAGTTCGGCGACACTCCTTTCTCGCACGTGACTTTCGTCCAGAATAAGCTTGTTGCTCTTGTACTCACGAAAGCAACAACGTTTTTATTCAAAAAAGGTGATACAGTTGTCGTTGAATCAATTCAGCAATCACCTACTCACTAAATGGGCTTTCATAATTTTCAGTTAAATTTTCCTCTGTGTGTTTTGGTCACCATTAAGAGCGCCGCCTTTTAAGTTATTTGATACACAGTGATAGAAAAACATGTTTTGGCGAAATCGTCTTATTGGTTCTCAAACTTTATACGCTTCTTTATTCATTCGAACTCAATGTGATCAGTGCACATCAAAAACATAGTTTTGAAAGGATTTTAAGCAGGTTCTTGAGGCGATGAAAATCGTTTTGTTTTCCGGAATGGCACAGAAAGAATAACTCATTCTTCGTTTGTGTGGGCATAGTGTGCTTAGTTGATATATAGCTGTCAACGGTATTCAGAATGTGTCCTTACAGCTACTAAAATGTGTGCTTATATCACCACACGCGATTCTTTTTATTGATATAAAACATCTACATTTAGAGCTACACTCTGCCAACCGCTGGGAAGTGAATGCCACAGGTTACGTCCCACTGTACCAGTTATTAGGGCTTTTCCCAGTTCCATTCACACATGGAGCGCGGGAAAACTGACTGTTTAATTGCCTCTGTGTGTGATGTAATTAATCTAACCCTGTCCTGGTGATCCATATGGAAGTGCTATGTTGCATGTTGTAGTATGTTCCTAGAGACATCATTCAAGCGCTGTTCTTGAAACTTTGTCAGTTGACTTTCTTGGGATAGTTTCCATCTATCTTCAATAGCATACTTGTCTAGAACGGATCGCACGAGTGATTTCTAAGCAATCTCTTTCGCAGACTGACTGCTTTCTCCCCGTATTCTGCCAATAAACCGCAGTCTGCTGCCTGTTTTACCCACGACTGAACCTATGTAAACTTTTCACTTCATGTCCCTACTAAGTATTACATCCAAGTATTTGTATGAGTTTACTGATTTCAACAGTGACTCACTAGAATTGTATTCATGCGATACCATGTTTTTTCGTTTTTGAAGTGAATTATTTTGCATTTTTGAAAATTTAAAGCAAGCTACCAATCTCTGCACCAGTTTGAAATCTTATCAATATCTGTTTGAATATTTATGCGGATTCCCTCAGATAGTACTTCAGTATAGATCACTGTATCATCTGCAAAAGCCTGACTTTACTATTAACATTGTCAGCAAGGTCATTAACATACAACATGAATAGCAAAGGTCCCAACAGACTTTCCTGGGGCACACCTGAAGTTACTTCTACGTTGACGATGACTCTCCATCCAAGAAAACGTACTGCATCCTCCCTACCAAAAAGTCCTCAATCCAGTCACGTATTTGATCTGATACGCCATATGACTGGACTTTTAATACTAAGCTTAGGTGTGGTACTGAGTCAAATGCTTTTCGGAAATCAAGATGTACTGCATCTACCTGACTGCCTTTATCCGAAGCTTTCAGTATGTCACGTGAGAAAAGTGCGAGCTGAGTTTCACATGATCGATGTTTTTGAAATCCATACTATTGGCACTGAGGAGGTCATTCTGTTCAAGATACCTCACTACGATTGAGCTCAGAATATATTCTAAGCTTCTACAACAAATCGATGTCAAGTATATTGGACGGTAGTTTTGTGGATCACTACTTCTACCCTTTCAGTAGAAAGTTGTGATCTGTGCTTTCTTCCGACTACTAGGCACAGTTTTACCCTTTACGGATATACGGTAGATTATAGTTAGAAGAGGGGCTAATTCAGCCGCGAATTCAGTATAAAATCTGACAGGGATTCCATCGAGCCCTAGGGCTTTGTTCAGTTTTAACGATTTCAGCTGTTTCTTTACGGCACTGACACTAAAACTTATTTCATTTATCTTTTAAGTGGTACGAGGACTAAATTTGGGCAATTCTCCTAGGTTTTCCTCTGTAAAGAAACATTTGAGAACAGCGCCAAACATTTCTGCTTTTGTTTTGCTGCTCTCAAATTCAGTTCCTGTCTCGTCCATCAGTGACTGAACACTTAACTTTAGTTCCACTAACAACCTTTATATATGACAATAATTTCTGTGAATTTTGTAAAATGTCATTTGATAATATTCTGCTACGGTAGTCACTGAAGGCTTTATGCATTGCTCTCTTGACTGCCAAACGAGTTTCATTCAGCATCTCGCTATCTACAACTCTATGCTTTGTTTCGGACCTATCATGTAGTAGTCTCTCTTTCTTTAGATGTTTCTTTTGGTGACTCAATACCATAGCGAATCTCTCCCAGTATGAACTATCCTACTGCGTACCTATCTGTCCAGTGCATGGTCAATTGTTCTTTTATACCTGAGCTATAATGCCTCTATATGCTCCAGTCCTGTGCTAAAGATTTCAAGTCCCTCCTCGAGGTATGACCTTACTGTTTCTCTGTCTAGTTTGCTGTACATATAAATCTTTCTGCGTGTTGTAGTTGTCCTTTATGTTTTGGTGTTCATTGTTGCTATAACTGCGTTATGGTCACTGATACCACTTTCAATGTGAATTTCCTCAGAGCCATGAGGTCTGTTTGTTGCCATTAGATGTAATATATTTACATCACGCGTGAGGTTGTTAACTATCTGTTCTAGGTAATTTTCGGAGAAGACTTTTAGTAACCCAATTGACCGTTGGATAATTAAAGTCTCCTCCAGTTATCACAGTATTATTACGGAACTTACGTACAACTGAAATGAGATTTTCTCTAACATTTTCGGTCTCATCTGGAGGAGAATCTGGTGGTCGATAGAAGGACCCAACTATAATTCTTAGCCCGCCTTGATATTGAGTCTGGCCCAAACAGTCTCACAAGAGCTTCAGCTTCTATCTCAGTGGATCTGAGTTTCTTGTCTACTGCGACAAATAGACCACCTCCATTTCCTGTTTCCCTATCCTTTTCGTACACATTTAAATTTTCCCCAAAGATGTCATTAATGTGAACCTCAGATTTTAACCAGCTTTCTGTGCCTACTATTATGTGAGTTTCAGAGCTTGATAGGAGCCCTTAGAACTCTGGCACTTCGTTGCGAATGTTTCGGCAGTCAGCCACTAGGGTTTTGATACTCTCATGTGCGGGAGACATTTGTGTGTGTCTTACACCGATACTTCCGGGTTTCCCCACAGCTATCGTTATCAGCATTGAACGGAGAGGCGCTTAATATAAAAAAAAACTTGTGTGCACTCTACGCACAGTCAGCAACTTGGGTAGCTGCTTCTGATGTGTAGGGCACATATGACCTACTCAGGGGGACCCTAGAGTCTCATCCCTAGGAAGCCACAGCCTAGCTCGTCATAGAACCTTCAGAGTCTTTAGCTCAACCTTCCAATTGGGGGCGACGTTCTGTTCTGGAGAAAACGCTGCAGCTTGTGAGCTTTGCTGAAGCTGCATGAGCAAGGCTAGTATTCTCAGTCCTCTCTGGTAGTCGCTGGAATGATCCAAGTCTGACCTCGAAGCCTAGACGTCAAGCATTGTCCATTCCAACGTGCGCCACAATCTAGTTGGTTGAACCCTCTTCCCTCGATGGCTGCCGGAATGGCCTCTTCAACATGTTGACTGAGGCCTCCAGGTACACACTGACTATACCCCGTGGTCCTTTCCATCCCTTGCTGTCGATTCCCTAAGGGATACCATTATTTCACCGTACATGTCAAGTGTCAACTATTAAAAGACTCCTGCCCCACAGTGCTTGTCTCCTCTTGACACAGGACAAAGCAGGTTTCCCCAAATCAGGTGAAATGAGTGCCATCGGCCCAGTTTCAGGTTCAGGGAACGGCAGCCTGAGTCCGCCTTGCGCCCCGTGTTCCCTGTCCTGGCGCTGACCACTGACACGCCACTCGCAGGCAAGTGGCCGGGCAATGGCGGGGCTGGGATTTCCTTCGGGAGAGACAGCGTCCACAGGAGATACAGGAGATTTGTACTTGATCTTCGGTACCTCTGGCACACAGCTCTTGGTGGCCCTCCCAGCAGCTTGCTGTCGCTTGACAGTAGCCAGATCGATTGCCACCTGCTTACGAACAGCTGGAATGAAATATTTTTGCATTTGTTTTTTGTTTGATTTCTAGACCTGGAAATCGTAAATACGTTTGGTTCTAGACAGCAGACGACGTTTTATATCATAATATCAGTAGTAGCAAAAACAGGTTTTTAAAAACCATTGATAAATCAGGCGGTTAAAGGACATAAGACCTTAATTCGATGTTTTTTTTTTCGACAAAAAACCGACTGTTTCGTTGCTATGTGATAGTTTTGTCATGATGTAGAATGATGCGACGTGTTTGATTGTTTTCGGTATTTCGTTGATGACTTGTGGCAAGCAAATTGTTGTTGGCTTATACCGTTAAGAATGAATCCTTTTTCGGTGGTCTAAAGCAGTGTAGTAGTCTCGGTCTGTCCAGTCTAACCAAAGAAACGAGTGATCATTTCCCTAGACGTCAATCTGGAACGAACCACTTTTATTGGTTTTGGTTCTCCTCTGCTACCCAAACGGCTGACTGCTGCTTAGTTTCGCACTAACCCTTCTGTGGTGTCACCGCCAGACACCACACTTGCTAGGTGGTAGCTTTAAATCGGCCGCGGTCCATTAGTACATGTCGGACCCGCGTGTCGCCACTGTCAGTGATCGCAGACCGAGCGCCACCACACGGCAGGTCTCGAGAGACTTACTAGCACTCGCCCCAGTTGTACGGACGACTTAGCTAGCGATGCAACACTGACGAAGCCTCGTTTATTTGCAGAGAAGATAGTTAGAATAGCCTTCAGCTAAGTCAATGGCTACGACCTAGCAAGGCGCCATAGCAATTGATAGTTATCGTATGAAGCATGTCTCATCAAGAACGATGTATACAAATGATGGATTAAAGTTAAGTATTCCAGAAGCTACGTACTTTTCTTTATAGCATTCATTACGTATCCTGTTTCAGACCTCACGCCATCCTGCGTGAGCTTATAGCGTGCATTTCGGCCTTCTCTAGCAATATAACACCTTCAAATAAATTTCGTCTCCTGTTATGCCGTTTTACACGTCGAAATTATTTGAGCGTTTCGTTACACACAGAAGTACAGCCACGGCGAAATTCTACAAACCAGTTGTGTAACGGTCCGACTATATTCGCCGTAAATGCACTATTTTTAACCCCCGACAAAGCGATAGCTAGAAACGTGGTAATGAAATAATTGATTAAAAATGTTTACTGAGTGGGGAATAATAATGTTGTTAATTGTTTTGCATAACCTGCCACGTATGTCCGCCACCTAGCTCCCAGGCGCACCCACCAGTGAGTGGAGCGCCGGGACGGAGTCGAGGGATGTCAGCTGGACAGCCCGGAGTCTGCACGCGCTGTTGCTGTGCCAGAAGAGCAACGTGGGAAAGCAGGACGTCTGTGATGCACTGGTTGAATAACTGAAGACGAAAACATGTACACAGGCGTTGCACATGATACTGGCAATTTGGCGAACATTATCCCTGATTTTACGTTCCTCTGCTCCGTGGTGATATGGTATGATATACTACTCCATATTAATGCTGTCAGCATAAAATCTACAAAATATTATCACAGATCTATCGAAAGCTACCGACTTATTCAGAAAGCCAACAGCAGGTAGGACCTTCTCAATTCCAAGTTTACGTATTAAACGCAAAGGAAATGACAACCCAACACGATTCAGAAAATCCTACCGCAGGTGGTACAACTCAGAGATGAAAGAGACAGAAGAAGAAACAGTTCCAGCATGAGGGAGATGACGAGAGAACTAAAGATCCAGAAATGCAGTACAAAACAGTACTGGATGATATAATATCAGGTTGGTGCACAAGTTCGTAACGTTTTTGTTTTGCGTATTGGTATTCCGGTTGTTAGAAGTCTATTTATCGATCTCATCTTTTATTTGTAGTTCACTGTTGCTTTTTGAGAGTACAGATCGGCATTTTCTATTTGGAAATTGTGAGACGAGCTGTGGACGCTAGAAAATGGGGTGCCAACATTTCCGACATATTCTTCTGTTTAAGTTCAAAAGAGGGATAACACCAGCGGAGGCGGCCAAAAACCCTTGTGTCGTGTATGGGCATAATACCACCGAACAGAACACGGCAAGAAAATGGTTTTCTCGTTTTAGGGAGGCTCGTTTTGACGTTAGTGACTCTCCAATTCAGGTAGACCTTCAGGGTTTGATTAAGATCGTTTAAACGCATTAACTCACAATGATGCACGGCAGTGTACTCGAGAACAGGCAAATGTGATGCACTCTCATCATTCCACCGTCCTGTACATTTACATGCAATGGGGAAGGTTCAAAAATAGGGTGTATGAGTACCGCATCTACATCTACATTATACCCCGCAAGCCACCTAATGGTGTGTAGCAGAGGTTACTGTTTGTACCACTAACTGAGCCCTCCAATCCTGTTCCACTCGCGAATAACGCGTGGGAGGAATGATCGTCGGTAAGCCTCTGCACTGGCTCTATGTTCAAATGTGTGTGGATTCCTAAGGGACCAAACTGCTGAGGTCATCGGTGCCTAGACTTACACACTACTTAAACTAACTTATGCTAGAACAACACACACAGCCATGCCCGAGGGAGGAGTCGAACATCCGGTCGGAGGGACGGCGCAATCCGTGACATGGCTCCTGAGACCGCACTGCCACTCCGCGCTGCTCATTGGCTCTAATTTTTCGAATTTTGTCCCCGTGGTCATAAAGCCAGACGTATGTAAAGGGAAGTACTATGTTGTACGACTCTTCCCGAAAAGTGCTCTCTTGAAATTTCAATAGTAAATCTCTTCGTGATGCACAACACCTCTCTTGTAACGTCTGTTAGTGGAGTTCAGCATCTCCGAGGAACTACCTGGAGCGGCCGTAAGTGGAATGACCATATAAAACAAATAGTGGGAAAAGCAGATGCCAGACTCAGAGTCAAATATGTTCCATAATTCTTCAACAGATTGACGTCAACGATATAGGTCTATAATTGTGTACAATTCCGCTTCGGTACCATGAGGTCACTGAGTGAATGAATTGATGATTTTGACACACTTACTGATTTTACATACGATCGAAACCTCTTAGGGATTTTAATCAGATCGGTTGACAAAGTTTTACTTTCAAAGCCGTTGAACGCTTCTCTCATTGCTCTCCTTACGCTCATTTTCACTTCGTTCAGCTTTTGTTTGTCAGCTAGGCTTTTACTTCTCTTGAATCTGAGGTGAAATTCTCATTGTTTACGTAGCTGTTTTCTAACACGGCTATTATACCATGGTTGGTCCTACCCATTCCTTAAGACCTTACTCGGAACATATTTGTCTAGGGCACGTTGCACGATTCCTTTGAATTTCTTCCATTTGTATTCCACATCTTCGCCCTCATGACCGAATATTTGATGCTGACTGCTCAGATATTCTGAAATTTGTATCCTATCACTTTTGCTAAGCAGAAAAATCTTCCTATCTTTCTTAAAATTCTTTGTCACCGTTGTCATACATGCTAACACAGGCTTACGATCACTGATACCTTGCTATACGTTAACTGATTCGATAAGTTCATGTCTGTTTGTTGCCAGGAGGTCTAAGACGTTACCCTCACGAGTTGACTCTCTAACTATCTGCTCAAAGTAATTTTCGGACAAGACATCAATCAAGAAGAATGCCACACGAATCCCTGTCTCTGACATCGGCTTTGATAGCATGACATTCCCAATCTACACCTGGCGAGTTGAAGTCACCCCTTTTTACAACGGCGTGATCAAGAAAATTACTAACGATATTCTGCAAGTTCTGTCTGAATCGCTCTACCACTAGAGCTCCTGACCTAGGCGGTCTATAAAAGCATATGTTTACCATTTTTGACCAGTCTTTGGTACTTAACTTCACCCAGATTAATTGATAATCGGAATCCGTGATAACCTCGCTAGATATTCTCGAATTCCTTACTGCAATAAATACGCCACCACCATTGGCGACTGACCTATCCTTACGATACATATTCCAATCTGAACTCAGGATTTCGTTGTCATTAACGTCTGGTTTCAACCAACTTCTGTTCCTAATACTATCTGTACTTTATATCATTCAATAAGCGATACTAATCCTGGGACTTTTCCTTGGATGCTCCTGCAACTTACTGAAATCATATTAACCTTTTCTACCTCTGATTTGCGACGGCGAACATTCTCTGAGGACATAGCGGCTAATTTATTAGGCATGCTCTAAGCTAGAATCACAAGAATTAGTTGGTAGCCATACGTGCGTCCCTGCTTGCTCATCAATTGCCTCGTGAACAACACCGACCCTTCCGATCCTGTATCGCTGCTGTTGACGATAAACGCTGACTTCGTGGTAACTTATGGGAAAGAAAGGAATGACTGAGCCCAAACAAAGCAGCACCATACCTGCGCGCGTCCACAAGAGGTAATGTTATGCGTCTGGTGGAGCAGCGACGGTGTGGCGTACTGGGAATTGCTTCCCCGAGGTCCAACCATCACTGCTGGCACATACTGTCGACGCAGTCCGAGAACAACGACCAGGAAGACTGCGTGAGCTGATGCCACTCCACGATAACGGCCGCCCCGCAGAACACCACACAGGAGTTGGGTTGGGCAGTCATTCTGCACCCATCTTGTTTAACTGGTCTTTCACCCTTAGATTGTCACCTTTTCCGCTCTCAATCGTACGACCTTCAAGGAACTTGCTTTGCAGATAAAAACGCGCTCCGAACGTGGCTGGACGAGTTCTTCGCCTCAAACCACGTGATTTGTACAGTCGCAGAATCTAAAAGTTGCCCCATCGATGTCAGGCTGTCGTAAATAGTGAAGGAGGATATATTATTGATAATTAAAGTCTCTGTTACTTGTACCTGTTGTGTTTATTGAACTCACAGAAAGAATGCTGCGATCTTATGCGCCAACTCAATACATGCTTTCAATGAAAATTTCAACAGCTTGAAAGTCATAGTGAGCTTCCTGATTTTTTGTACAGAGTTAGTAGAATCAAAGAAATATCACCCGACAATTCTTCCGAACTGTACGACAAATTTAAGGACATCAGTCTTGTCGATTTTAAAGATGAACTTTTTTGGTCTCGACGTTGGTATAGTGTGGTAGCACACCAACTAAATCTTTTAAACCCACACGAGAATATGGTTTGCACCCAAAGTAAATGTACTCCTAAGAATATAGCTGACATAAACGGTGACAGTGGCAAGTGGAAAAAGAAGTTTTTCGAAGCTTGAACTGATTAAAATGTACCAGAGGTCAACGATGACGATGGGTCAGCCACGACTGTGTGGGCTGACAACAATGGCGACGGAACATGAGCTACAGCTGACTGTTTGGAGTTGAACAGAGTTGTGCAGGAGTTCGCTGATGCCAAGGCAAGATGACTACGTGTGACATAAGGTAAACGTGTCTGGTATTGATTTATTTATGTATGTCATGCTTCGTTGTTGGGTAGACCTACATATGTTTTGCGTAACGGCGAAATAGGTTGCTAAGTGTCATCCGCCCGTGCAAACGCATTGTTGGAGGCGCCATTTCACACACTGTAGTCTGTTTACTTTTTCTTGTTCCGTGAGAGCTAGAGTTCTGCCTGGAACTCTTTGAGGTACTTCGGAACGTTTCATGCCTTTTGCCACTTCTGCCGACGTAAGCGGCCCACCGTTCTCCAGCGCTGCAGTGAACAGCCGTTCAGTGCTGGTTTCCGTTTGTTTCCTCGGCTTTGTTGTGTGCTAAGGATATATATCGCATGCAAAGATAAGCGTCTCTGTAAACAGGCACTTACACGAGATCTGTCTCTCACCCCCACTCATTTACACCAGAGCAAGAAATCGGTACCGTGTTTCAAGTACTGCGAGAACTCTGCTCGCCTCTCTACTGCCAGCCCGTTACTTTCTCCGCGGCGGTCGTCGTCCTCCTCCATCCGCACCGCACGATTACCTCAGCTCAGGGAACGAAGTGGTATGAACAGATTTTAGTAGTACGTGCTCCTACAGGGTTGTTGCAACAAACTTCTGGGGGAGGCGCGGCACATCAAACGAACTGAGAACTGCATAGCAACCCATGGCCACGAACGTCAGGGGTAAGTGATGGCAGAGATCGAATATCGGAAAGTAAACAAGACAGCGATTCATTTGAAACATTTGATGGACATAATGAGTACACGAGTTGTACGACACGAATACAGCTCTAATGTTACAATAGATGCTCGAAGTTCGCACCACCAGAAGCCATGCTTACCTGATGTAGACGGAGCATGACTGCCAAACACACCGGGAGTTCCTTTTATCTTTGCAGCTGCGCAGACGATTCTTGCAACGGGATCCATATAACAGTGCACAGGATCGCGACACATACGAGATTTTATAGCTCCCCGCAAAAAGAAACCGAGGCTCGATAAATACTGCGAACGTGGGGGCCTGGGAACCGGTTCTGCGCGCCCAGTCCGTCGATGCGGGAGTGAGTGACCTGTTCGGACGCCGACGAACAGCCACTGCAAAATGAGTACGGGCCCCGTCATTTTGGAACCACACACTCGTCCTCACATTTGCTGAACACCTTCAAGCGAGCCGGGCGGGAATAACCTGTTCCACAAAGGTCTGATAATTCGCGGCGGTGGAGCGAGGTCGTAAAAGGTACGACCCGACTGAGCAGCCGCGACCAAACCCGCCCCACAGTAACTGTGAAGCGAAACTGCACTGCGTGGTATCGCTCACCGTTGGAGTCTTCTGATGGTCACAGATGCTCATTTTGGTGACTGAATACACCATCCCTACTCAGTGTGGCCTCATCAGTGAACAACTCATAAGCTGGGAAATGAACATCGCGGTCACTTTGTTGCAGAAACCATTGCGCAAAACGCACACGTGCAGGATGGCCATCGGTGTGCAATAGCTGCATCCTTTAGAGATGAAAGGCGTGTAGAGGACTCGGTGCTCAAAACATTCTTAACTCCGAGCCAACGGCACACGTGCTGGTGCTTGGAGAAGTCTCCACGGCATCCAACACAATTTCTTCTCTAACGCGCCGATTTAAATGACCACAGTAGCAAGTGTCTTGTTGAGTGCGACGAAAAAGCGTTTCCGCCCGGAATCGAACCGGAGACCTTCTGCGTGTTAGGCAGACGTGATAACCGCTACACCACGGAAACTGCAACGCTCTGCGCTGCACCTCTGGTAGAACTTGTAGGACGGTCGCCATTTTAACGCAAAAATCACTGTGCGGAAACGCAGAATGCAGGTATTTCGCATTCGTATCCAACAATCGACAGCCCCCTTTACTGTCTGAATGCCGTCACGAATAAGAGCTTAAGAAGTCTTTGGAAACGCTCGCGGGCGAGTCCTCAGTAGCATCAGCGGTTCTTTCTTTCCGTACGAGGTACTTCGTTAGCGGCACGGAGCCGCACCATAACAGCGAAGGGCAGCGCAAAGTATGTGGGGAGCACCCTAGACAAATACGTGTCATGGGAGCCACATGGAAAGGACATCACGACGAGGCTAAAACCACTCCGCCTATTTAGAAGCAGTACAAACGGGGCAAAATACCGAAACAATGATATACGCATACAAAGATTTTGTTCGGTCCGTACTAGAACATGCTGCTCCAGTATGGATGGCAAACAAAACTGCAATAGGGAAGATAATGGCAACAGAAAGGAAAATATTAATAATAGCAGCCCAAATGAATGCCAGGACGCGAAACGAATTAGTCTACCAAAATACAAAAGTACAACCCTTCAGGAAAAGGTGGGTTCAGCTAAGCGCCAAAATTGGCGCCAACCGTCTTCAGAACATTACAGCAACAACGGAGCTCCTACAAAGAAATTACACAGTCCTAAGGCACTCAAAAACAAAATACCCCTATCCACCCATAATAATTAAAACTAGCATAAAGGCAATAAAACAGCAACAAATGTTACCGACACTGACGTACAAGAGGACATGATAAAACACCTTCAATATGACGAACCTGAAGACGAAGACGACACTTAAAATCAAGAAAGTAAAAACATTGACCACACACCGAACAGACGCTGAAGAATACAAATAACATAGACACAAGATACAGAAGACTCAACAGATCCCTGCTGAGGTTTTAGGGTGGTTTCCCTCACCACTCGGGCAGGTGCCAGGATCTTTTCACCCTCCCATGCGATAGAAAGCGATTAGATATGAGTAGACACTCGAAATAACAATAGAAAAATCATACCCCTATTATAAATAAAATGTGTCAAAACAGCATAACATAATATAGGCACAAAAGAGCAGTAGGCTCTCCATGTGACCTCCTCACCCCTTCTGGGAGAAGAATGAAAAAAAAAAAAAAAAAAAGCCTGGGCCCAGCCGTTTCTTAACGAGCCGTAATCGCACGCATTTCGGTGCAGAAGTGCAAACGAACTGTCGTGCGGTTGACGTCCGTCTAGGAAGCGTTCTAGATAAATGCGTCTAGCGCCTCATCCATAGAGCTCAGTTATTCGATACATCAAGTACACGTTTGGAAGCTCACCGTTCGTATTGCGTTCCATGCTCCTCGTATGTTCGCCAGCGCTCGATTGAGAAAATCCTCACATTCGTCTCCAGCACTCTCGTGTGCAGCGACTTTGCCTGCTCTGCACACAAAAATCTCTCCGGGTTTGTTGGCTCACAGGCAGAGTTGCTAGCATGCTTTCAGTCATTACTGTCCTATAGCATGACCGGGGCTATGCATCTAACGTAAAAAAGAACTTATTATAGAGAAGCAAGCAGTATGAATATTGTTTATACAGTATGTATGTCTACCTAAGATTCAGAACGAAGTTTTATATTCTTGTCCAAATGAGTATTACAGATTAACGAGCAGACATCAGGCACAAAATTTAAAATTCCTTTAAATTCAAAAATGATGTAAATCTGTGTACAATATTTCATGATATTTGTACTTACGAATGTAAATTCTGCATAATTCTAAGCTGTACATTAGGCAGCTCTTGATAGAGCTAGTATGTGGAGAGCTGACAATGTTCTGTGCAAAGTTACATGAGCGCTTTGTTTGAAGTACTATATTAGCTAAGAGCAGCTACGAGGAGGAGCACCACGTTTTTCTAGAACACACGTAACTATATATGAAGTAATTTAGAAGTTATTGCCGTAAATATCAGTATGAGTAATTAGCAGCAGTCACAAAAAAATGGTTCAAATGGCTCTGAGCACTATGGGACTCAACTGCTGTGGTCATAAGTCCCCTAGAACTTAGAACTACTTAAACCTAACTAACCTAAGGACAGCACACAACACCCAGCCATCACGAGGCAGAGAAAATCCCTGACCCCGCAGGGAATCGAACCCGGGAACCCGGGCGTGGGAAGCGAGAACGCTACCGCACGACCACGAGATGCGGGCAGCAGCAGTTACAATTTGTTGCCAGTATACGTTACAGGAATGTCCTGTAGGATCTGGTTCTGCCTGTTAATGTATAACGTGAGCCGTTCCACATCCTGAAGTCTCTCCTTCGTGATGGGATTTATGATACACGAACCGATAATGAACGGATTGGAGTTGCACTCCCTTAGGGTTCTTCTAGTAAAATTCAGCCTCTGCTCTTTATTGCCCTGGATGCAATTATGTGATAGTTCCACCTTACCGATACTCTTGCTAGCTAACAGCTCTGAATGATGCAAACACCTGATGGTTTATATATGCACGTCGCACTGTGCCTTCTAATGATAATGGTCAGCCGCCGGTCTTTGTCACCTTACGGTACACAAACTGTCTAGGGTGGCGCAGTGGCTAACAAATTGGACCGGCATTCCAGCGGACCGATTTTCCTAGCCCCGCCTGGCCATCCAGATTGGATCTACCTGTTCACCTGCGCTTACGGTTTGCAAGATGGATCAACGAGGGTTGAAATGGCAGGCTTGGATCTGGTCATTGACCCTGCACATGACCTGGCCTTCTTAGGATTTTCTATCTGTTAACAAGTCTTGTATCCAATTAGAACTTCCTCAGGTATTCCGTAAGCGTGAATTTGTTCACTACATGACGACGCGGAACTGCTATCTGCAACTCTATTGACTGCAGTTAAACTTCATTTAATTGGCCAGTGTTGAAAATTCAACCGCCAAAATGCCCCCTGCCCTATTCCGTCGTGACATTAAGAGTCCCAATATGAGTTCCGTGATGCCGTGTGGCAATAGAGCCATGCAGAAATAGTGCGTGTATACAGAATTGCGTTTACAATGGACCACTGGTATACAACACCATACTCATGAAGTTCACTTGCCGTAAAGGCATTTAAACCATAAATCAGTCACGCTTCTAGGAGACTTTACCCAAACTCAGGGCGCCGTAAAAGCCTGAACCCATACAGGTTCACAATTTCTAGTAATAGAGATGCGTTTTTGTCCTCGGGTATTTATTTCGGCATCGACGGCTTAGTCATTAGACAAGCAGCACTATAGGATATCAAATTCAGCCGTCTAGTTTCCAAAATTCTTTTATTTGGCTACCAGTTTCAGCGTTTTACTACGCCATCTTTCAGGAAAAATCGATTAATACCAGTATTGCTGGCCCCTGTTTTGATCAGAACCGAGGTGGAATGTTCCTGTACGCCGGTCAGGGGCCTGGTGATGGCGCAGTGAAACGCTGAAACTGGTAGCCGATTAGAATGCTGAAAGGTTTTCAATTTGACATCCTGTACCGAACAGCCGAGTCCCGAATCATCTCTGAAAAGATGGACGTACAGAGTAAGGAGCACTATCTCTGATTACTCGAGGGCAATGACAGAAATTGCCTGCCTTCTTTAAAGAGTACGGGCTATGCACTGAAAAACTGAATCTGGATCGTCAGATGGGAATTTTAATCTCACGATTCCCGAATAAAAGTTCAATGACTTCAGTAGCTAGCCACTTTGATTGGTAAGTGAAGCTAAGTACCGCGCAGTGGACGCGGATACGTCGTTGAGAAACAGCTGAAATCGCAATTACTGCTTTGCTGTCCGCACGTCTCGTACAAATTTATTCGCTTGGCTCCGGCAGCGATAATTCGGATTACTTGGCTTGTCGCCGGCCGCTTGTCACCTTTCCGTTGATGACAAGCTTCAAACACATTGACTTATGCGCACTTTAATTTTCCGGAAACCCTCTATTTTGCTGTGCCGTTCCACAAACTTTAATTTTCTTTTCAAGTAACTTCTCTGCAAGTTCTACACTGTTATAATAACTATCAATGAAGATGTGATGCCACTTTCCATCAGAAGGTGTCAATAGTTCCATCACTGCTTTTGCTAAAGGCTGTGCAGCTGGAATATATCTTGGAACGAGGAAATGTACCCCGTACTCGAATCACATAGCATCCGAATGAGTATGCCATATTTCGTAATTTTCGACGGATTGTAAACTTTAAAATTTAACCGTCCACGCCACGGTATCATTCTTTCATCAGTTAAGACGATTTGACTTGGATTAAACATTTCTTTAAACTTTTTGGAAAAATAATCAGTTACGAATTGCACTTTGACAAGCCGGTCGGCATTATCCGGTTTATTGTTGCTGTCGGAAAAATATAAAAATGAATCAGTTGTGGGTCATCGTTTTGCGAAATATCAGTGTGTCTATCAACGGATTCGTTCACTAATAATCACCGATCCTTGATTTTTTTTTTTACAATTCCCATAAGGATAGCAAGCCCAAACCATTTTCTAAGTTCGGATCCCGCAACGTCGACAAATTTGGCATTTTTTAAATCCAGTTTCATTCTATTGCAATTTTGACTGTAGTACTTGTTGGTTTCGTTGCTAATATAATCAAATAGATCGTTCTCAATATATAATTCTACGATATCCTCGACGCTCAGTGTATCTTTAGGAAATATGCTTGGACCCGGGATCCTTCAGATTTATTATTGGTCCTCGGTAAATCAAAGTCTGACCACTGTGCGCTGTCTTCTTCGTCAGATTCAACCGAATCAGTTGGCAACCGTAGTGTTCGCAGAATTCTTCTTGGGCGTATTTCACTATCTTCCTACGATTCTGCTTCACTTCAATTTTTGTGATATCCAATGTCTTCTTCACAATCGGCCAAGTCGTCGGGAACGTCAGACAAGACGTCCGCGCATTCTTTGCAAATAATCCTATAGTCTCTTCCGTCCGCCATGATAAAAGGGCACAAGTACTTGTTGACGTGTGTAACGTATTGTTACCTAAACAAAACACCAAGAGAATGCAAAAGATACTAACGTGCTGTAGCCGGCCACTGAGCGATACTATGCAGACGACACCACTGTGATGTCACCGGACGGCATAGTGTTTAGTCACAAGAGCACCCTTCGAAGACGTAGACAAACGTTCACCTTTCGGGTCGTGCGATTGATAACTCACTATCCAAGTACCACAGAGACTTGGTTTCGATTCCATGTTGTACACCCAGTGTGAAACTGATACAAGTTAGTCATCGCAGAATATATTTGGTACAGGGTAAAATATTTCATTTTCAACAAGAAATGTTGTTGAATTACCCGGATGCTACAAGGTTTCCAGCGTTCAAATTAACTTGGTATTAACCACATTGCCTAATACCAAATAGACTAAATCAGGTAATTTAATGAGAATTGATACCATGATCCACATAATCAGCTTCATATCATCATGTAAGTGATTTTATTCTTCATCACGATTCGTGAGATAATCAACTAGCGTTATGACATACGCATAGCAGTAGCATAAACCAGTTGGCGACGTAAATATGTCTACGCCCATATTAGTTTCAGAGTTTATACAAAAATTTTTCAAAGATTGGTTTCTTTTGATTTTCACATTGATTATTAATATTGATAAATTTTAGACATCACAGGGAGAATTCGTTTAGACTCTTTGATTACCTTATAGCGGGGAAATGCATAATGAAGCTTCTACAAACCATCAGAGTGCGTGCTCAACTCGTTCATTTTTCTTGGAGATCATTCCATTTTTACTTCTCTGATTACAAATCTATCTGCTGATAGTAATAATGAAGAACTGATCTAATAAAATTTAATCCATAGATATCATAACAATGGATTTATGTATCTGTGAATGTATGTCGAGACATGACGTCATGAACAATGAGATGCTTGAAAAACTGTCGCATCATGCATAACATTTTAATTTATTACTTCTTTACTACTAAATCTTTTCGCAATAAATTCCGCCGAGAGCATCCACATATGCCGCTATGTCACGGAACTCCACCTAGTTCAGGAGATATGACGTTATAAAAAACGATATGTGTGAAAAACTGCCGCGTCGTGAATAACGTTCAAATTTATTACTTATTTGGTATTAACATTATTCGCAACACATTTTGCCGACAGTATCCAACACATGCCGCTGAATTTACCTGTAAAATTACGTCTATGTATGACACACAGTTCAGGAGATACGATGCTATAAACACGAAGATGCGTGAAAAAATGCAGCGTGATGCATGAAGTTTTAACACATTCATTCTTTGCTATTAACACGCTCCAACAGTTGAGTCAGCGTAAGGAAATGCCGACACCTGGCATTGCTTTTGACTGCTTTCAGCGGTGAAGCGCAAACGGATGTAGGCGAAAGGAGTAGCCGTCTGTACAGCTTATGAAGCTGCAGAGACGTTTGGTACACACACGGAGCAGCTGAGCTCAGCGCACAGAAACTGCCCGAGAGCATCTCATACCGAGTCTACCGCATAATTTCAAAGGTGGTTTCACGAATGCATGAAAATTAAATTTTTTCGAGATTACACTACAAAGACAGTCCATTTTTTGCATTCGTTTGTAGTAGGAAATTGGCAAAATGAATACTCGGGCAATGCCGGGTATGTCAGCTAGTTATTCACAAAAATTCGCATTTTTTAGACACAAAAAATTAGGTTTTGTAACTAACAAGTAAGTGAAATAAGCTGTTTTCTGCTGCAGTAAAGTTTCAACTCCTTAGCAGGCCCTTATAGCTGTAAGGAGGTCTTCACCTAAGTTCTCAGTATTTCTATTTACAGAAATAACATCTTTAACGATTTTCCGCTGGTTGTAAAAAGCCACATAAAAAATTTCATTGCCTTTGCTTGGTTTTTTATGCATATTTTCAGAAGTTGTTCCTCCGTTATAAAGACAGTAAAAGTGCTGTCCCATTACGCACATCAGCGTGCTAGCACGGTAGTAGAGAACTCAACGAGACCAAAGCGGCGCGATGTGAGATCAAATATTGTTAATCATTGTTTGGGCGTCATTGTCTTCTATGCGCTGGGGAATGAGAGCAGTGGAGTGCCGTGATTTTTTGTTCGTAACACAGTTTGTCCGTCACTGATCACTGGCGAAGCGCGCGTTTTTTGCTGCGAAGAGCAATTGCAATTTATTAGTCGAAATGCTCTGAGATTTATAACAAAACTAGAAGGATCATGACATAACCGTAACAGTTCACCACGTAGCACGTCTACCTGGTTTCGATTATTGGCGACAGCACCCATTTAAACTGATACAGCCCCTCACTGAAATGGCGTCACCTACCTCCACTCGACGTCACTGTAATTCACACTTAAGTGCCTGGCAGAGGGTTTCTATTTCTCTACCGTTCCACTCTCGAACAACGCACTTAGATCTGTCGGTGCGAGCTCTTGGTTCTCTTGTTTTATTAGTTGGTTTGGGGAGAGGGGACCAAACAGCGAGGTCATCGGCTCCATCGGATTAGAGAAGGACAGGGAAGGAAGTCAGCCGTGCCCTATCGAAGCAATCATCCTGGCATTCGCCTGAAGAGATTTAGGGAAATCACAGAAAATCTAAATCAGGACGGCCGGACGTGGATTTGAACCGTCGTCCTCCCGAATGAGATTCCAGTGTGCTAACCAGTGCATCATCTCGGTCGGTCACTTTTATTTTATTACAATGATCAGTTCTCCCTATGCAGGTGTGTGTCAACAAAATATTTTCACACTCGGTGGAAAAGGATGGAGATTGAAATTTCGTGAAAAGGTCTCGCCGCAACGAAAAACCTCTGTTTTAATGACCGCAACTCGGGTGTCAGATGAAAATGTTTGGGTCAACCTGTGAGTCACTCGAGATTTTTTATCTATAAACATTTTGCTAAAAAAGAGTGTTTTATATATACAGAGTGAATCAACTGGCACTTCTGAAAGTATAGAAACAGAACCCAATTAGATGGGGACGTAATAGAACACTTTACACTTCAGATACATTTGTACTAACTAGGAGAATATTTGATACTGAAATTAGTGGTGGCTCTTAACTTTTCTGCTTCTACTATCGGATACTTTCTGCAGTGTCAGTTTTCGCTACACCCTATATGTATACGAGTTTTGCACATCGGTGCTCCGTAGCTTGACGCCTCAAGCCTTGGCTTTAAACCGGCCCTGATTGCGGGAGAGAAGGGCAAGAACACACGTACATATATCGTTGACGCTCTACATCCTCGCTGTCACGATCCCAGTGAAGGTGTGTGCACACCGTGCGATAAAGCAGCGCGTCGTCGTGTACGAACAGTCCTGACGGATGGTATCGCGACAGTCACTACTCGTACGTAAAGCCGCGCGCCCACACCTTCAGAGTCGGCTGCGCACCAGAAGTCAGAAAGTGATGTCCCAAGAAACTGCTCGCTGTGCGTCTGACACATGCCCAAATAATTTAATATCATTAAAAAAAAAAGAAAACGTAGACGTCACTGGAGGGGAAATCTATTTTCGGGACACATTGCTGTTGCTATGAATCTTCTCGAAAGTTAAAACTAGACGATGGTACGATTTCAGATTTGTTTAAAGAATGTACCCTGCCTATTTTAAAACCTTTCTGCAGATGGTGGGAGAAAAGACTTCGAAAGATTCCACTGTACTTCCAGTCTCAGTCCAGCTAGCTGTCACTCTCCGCTTCCTTTAAAGTAGTGAATCATTCACCAGGCTGATGTTTGCATTTAGAACTTCAAAACAAGCGTTCTCATGTATAGTTCAAGCAACATGTTAATCCGCAATTAATTCTCTGAAAGGGTTTGTAAAAGTAAGAAATAATACTATTCTTATTGGCAGTATATTTTATTTTAACAATGATTTTTTAAAGAATACAACTTTGTTGTCTATATTTATATTTATACAATTCCTCTAATAGTACTAATATACATACATCAAAAGATATTTTGCATCACCCCGGTTTCCAGAACTCCTGCACATAGACGTTGACTGTGGATATTGTGTCACAGACACAGTCCCTTTGACTGTTCATAGATGTCGCTAAACCCGCCCACAGATGTAAGCAACCTGCGCCCTTTAGACGGAGGGGGTCCGACAGCCGATCAGTTCCAGTCATTCCACCAAAAAGGAGGTACACGGCTCGTGTTGTCTTTAGTTAACCATGCCTATACCGGCAATACTGCGGTTCGATCGCGTCCGCATCGTTACTTTGTGCCAGGAAGGGCTCTCAACAAGGGAAGTGTCCAGATGTCTCGGAGTGAACCAAAGCAATGTTCTTCGGACATGGAGGAGATACAGTGAGACAGGAACTGTCGATGACATGCCTCGCTCAGGCCGCCCAAGGGCTACCACTGCAGTGGATGACTGCTACCTATGGATTGTTGCTCGGAGGAACTCTGACAGCAACGCCACCATGTCGAATAATGCTTTTCGTGCAGTCACAGGACGTCGTGTTACGACTCAAACAGTGCGCAATAGGCTGTATGATGCGCAACTACACTCCCGCCATATATGGTGAGGTCCAAATTTTTCGATATTTGTGGTAAGTTCTTATAAGATCAAATTGCTGAGGTCATCGGTCTCTAGGCTTACACACTACTTAATCTAACTTAAAATCACTTACGCTAAGGACAACACACATGCCCGAGGACTCGAACCTCCGACGGGGGGAGCGGCGCGAACCGGGGCAAGACGCCCCCTGGACAGCGCGGCTATCCCGCGTGGCACGAGTTGCATCTTTGCAACCACGACAAAATGCAGAGCGGTACAGATGGGCCCAACAACATGCCGAATGGACCGCTCAGGATTGGCATCACGTTCTCTTCACCGATGAGTGTCGCATATGCCTTCAACCAGACAATCCTCGGAGTCGTGTTTGGAGGCAACGCGATCAGGCTGAACGCGATAGACACATTGGCTAGTTGAGTGCAGCAAGGTGGAGGTTTCCTGCGTTTTCGAGTGGCATTATGTGGGACCGACGTACACCACTGGTGGTCATGGAAGCCGCAGTAACGGTTGTACGATACGTGAATGCCATCCTCCGACCGATAGTGCAACCATATCGGCGGCATATTGGCGAGGCATTTGTCTTCATGGACGACAATTCGCGTCCTAACGTGCACATCTTCTGAATGACTTCCTTCATAATAACGACATCGCTCGCCTAGAATGGCCAGCATGTTGTCCAGACATGAATCTTATCGAACTGGAATAGATTTAAAAGGGCTGTTTATGGACGACGTGACCCACCAACCCCTGTGAGGTATCTACGCCGAATCGCCGTTGAGGAGTGCGACAATCTGGACCAACAGTAGACTACAGGCATGCATCAATGCAAGAGGACGTGCTAATGGGTATTAGAGATACCAGTGTACACAGCAATCTGCACCACCACCTCTGAAGGTCTCGCAGTATGGTGGTACAACATGCAATGTGTTTTTTTCGTGAGCAACAAAAAGGGCGGAAATGATGTTTATGTTGATCTCTGTTCCAATTTTCTGTACAGGTTCCGGAACTCTCGGAACCGAGGTGATGCAAAACTTTTTTTGATGTGTGTAGTTTACTTATGAGTGGTCTCTGATTTTTGGACGGCAGTTTGACAGTGTTGCCGTATATAGAGAAAGGAAGAGCCGGAAGAGAATGAGTGATTGCAATTTGCCCTATAGGCTGTTGATTGCTAGGAATGGACTGGAGGTATTGTTACCTCTGCACACTTGAATTCGCCAGCCTTCCATAATATCCCTGTTCTAATTTTAGAAAAACATGACCAATTTCTTTCTGAGCTAACGGAATTTCGACATGCGTTCTTCCGCTGCTTCTGAATTCAGTCGGAGAATACTCTCCGTAAACTGTAAATTCATCTCCACTCCGAACTGCCTCTGTTAACTCTCCTGTGGTTTATGCTTTCACTTGCGATAAAATTTTGATCTGTGTTTTCCCTCATTTTGATGTTGGAGGCGTTCTGAAATAGTTCGCAGTAATGTAGTATGTTTCCCGTTTCGATGGGGATCTGAGACTAGCGGCTTCTGTCGCGGGAAACGAGAAAAAACGACGTGAAGCAGTCCTGAAGCTGCACCGCGATTTCCACGTGTTCCGCCACTCTGCCGCTGGGCGTGCACTCGCCGCCGTCACACTGGCTCTTGCATCAGTGGATTCCGCCGGCGACCGACGACCGACGTCTTCCGGAGACGGCCGATCTTTTCAAACCATTACGTCACTACGTGTGCGGTCACAGTGCAGCCGATCCCATCACCAGAACGTACAGGTTTCTGACGACAGTCGGTGAAATTCAAATCAGTTTGCTTTTTTCGGTCATAACGGCCGACACGACACAAAACATGAACTGTGAGAAACTGATAAGTTCAGTCAGAGGAGTAGTTTCTGGCATCCTGAGGATGAAAAATATCGTAATCCGGATATACTTCGGAGTCTATGGACTGAAATCGCAGGTTCACTGGAAACCACAAGTAGGCAAAATGTTTATCAGAAATTTTAGATGTAGATTGTAAACTCGAAAAATAATTTGTTCAATTCAAAATGGTTCAAATGGCTCTGAGCACTATGGGACTTAACATCTATGGTCATCAGTCCCCTAGAACTACTTAAACCTAACTAACCTAAGGACAGCACACAACACCCAGCCATCACGAGGCAGATAAAATCCCTGACCCCGCCGGGAATCGAACCAGGGAACCCGGGCGTGGGAAGCGAGAACGCTATCGCACGACAACGAGATGCGGGCTTTTGTTTAATTGACAGGCATGATGTATCTTACGAGTAAAGTTACTGTAGTGGATCTTTTTGTGTTGTAGCAGGTGGGAATTAGCTGTCTACATATTATTGTTAATATTTACTTTCGTTTTTATATCAGTAGGCTGTCACATACAGTGGTTTGTAAATGTGGTGTACGTACGTGTTTCTGCTGTATAGTGCTTTAGGAGTCGAAGTATCTTGCTCCAGACTTTGTGTTTGTCTTTCACAGATGCCTGAATGACGATGATTCCAGGTTAACTGACGTATGTCTGCACAACTTCACGTAAATTCAGCAAAACAGATTTCGAATGCTCGCCTGCAGGTGCGATTTCAGCCCTGTTAAAAAATCCGATACTCACATTAAAGATGCAATCCTGCATCAAGTAAAACTAGTGATACTTCGATATTTGACATCTGATAATTACATCTTTCCAGAGATTTACTGAAAAGTACAGTTTCAGAGTTTTTGTGTGATATATTAAATGCTACTTACGATGCCCTAAATACCAACTTAAAAGCTAATATTGTCACTCTTGTACCGCAAGTACTACGAACTTTTTAATTTATTCTATACCGAGTTTTGCGTTTCGTACAAGTGCCCTAAACGACATAGTAATATATGTGATTTTCCCTATTGAAAGCTACACTGAACCTGAAATAATACTGCCACCAGAAATCTTGTTACGTACTTTCTCAAATCCACTGGGCAGGTGTTCAAAACGCAGCGAAGTTTCCAGTACTAGAATCTGATTATCTGAATATATGTACAGCAAGCACTGCACCTGTTTTAGAATAAAGTGAGCTGTTGTGAAACCGCAAATCTACTTTTCGTTAATTAAATAA
Source organism: Schistocerca americana (assembly GCF_021461395.2). Lineage (NCBI taxonomy): Eukaryota > Metazoa > Arthropoda > Insecta > Orthoptera > Acrididae > Schistocerca > Schistocerca americana. The sequence continues at coordinate 58,711,988 of NC_060119.1, forward strand.
TGCTTGCTTACTCACACACGAATTTTGTCCAATCATCATACAACAGAAACATCTACTTTCACCGCGTAAGTTAATTGTTATTTGCTCATAACTTCAGTGGTAAAAGCTTTATACACGAAAGTCGCCACTGTATCATATTAAACCATAAACCATACTCTGAACAGCATGTTTTGGAGAGATCCTTAGTGCTGTGTATCACTGAAACTATCAGTTCATATTTTCCTGAGACATGGGCATTTCGTAAAAGTTGTCTGGTTATTCCTATAACTGAAGACAGAGTGTACAGTACTCGAAACGTTCTTTTCGAGACAGATTAGCTTATATGCTCATTTCACACCTACCCGGCAGCCGACACCGCCTACACGGTTGTGAGCATGAAGACCTAACGGCACTTCTTTACACAGTCATCTGTCCGACTCATGACCGACCGAACGACAGCCGACAGGCCGGCCTGTGTGGCCGTGCGGTTAAAGGCGCTTCAGTCTGGAACCGCGTGGCCGCTACGGTCGCAGGTTCGAATCCTGCCTCGGGAATGGATGTGTGTGATGTCCTTAGGTTAGTTAGGTTTAATTAGTTCTAAGTTCTAGGGGACTGATGACCACAGATGTTAAGTCCCATAGTGCTCAGAGCCATTTGACAGCCGACACTGGGATGACGGCGGGACGCGGCGGCCCCCACTTTGTAGTCCCGGTGTCGGCCGTCGTGGGGAACAAAAAACGGTTCAAATGGTTCTGAGCACTATGGGACTTAACTTATGAGGTCATCAGTCCCCTAGAACTTACAACTACTTAAACCTAATAAACCTAACTAACCTAAGACATCACACACATCCATGCCCGAGGCAGGATTCGAACCTGCGACCGTAGCGGTCTCGCGGTTCCAGACTGTACCGCCTAGAACCGCTCGGCCACTTCGTCCGGCTCGTGGGGAACAGCCGGCGCGTGTAGTGGGGAGGGACACGCAACACAAGGTACTCGGCAACAGTCGTCTGCCGGTCTGTTGCGTCTTGCTTTGTTCTGAAGGATCGAAGTCTGCACAGAACTGAACAAGGGTTACGGACGGATGTGTGACAAGGATAGACACAACTATGGTAAGTATCTATCAGTATTTTTTACATTAAAAACAAATCTTTTTTTCGATCAGTAGCACATTAAATTTTAGATAATTACAATTTCACAGATCCCTCAGGTGTCATAAAATAGTCCGTCATCATTTTTCGTACACTGTTGTCAGAAATGCCCCAAGTGCACGTTGTTGTAGCATTAGTGTTTTTAACAACACAACTGTGCAACACAACACGCGCTTTAACAACGTCAAGAGCAAAATCGGGTTTTAAATTTACAGCTCTTTGGAAAATCTTCCATTTATTAGTCAGTATCCCAAATGAACACTCTACGTACCTCCGGACTCTGGACGGGCGATAATTGATCACTCTTTTAGTAACTGTAACTTTGTGTCCAGAGATCGGTCGTACAAGATGTTGATGCAGCCCAAACGCTTTATTAACGAAAAAAAGAAATAAAGTACTTTCGAACTTAGTCTTCTAGGAAGACACAGGTCTTCAGGAATTACCAACTTTTTTTCCCATCAGTGATTTCCGCAAAAAATATTCCACAAAAAACATTCACCCTCTTTGCCATAACAGCCGACATGTACGTAGATAAACTTACAGTCTGACGCTGCCACAGCCTACAGCGCTATTGATGAACATCCTTTATACACTGAGTTAGATGGATAACGTTACGAATGTGCTTTCTATCTACAGCTCCAATGCAGTGAAGAAAATTTACTCTTTGCTCAAATTTTGAAGCAATGTTTTCGAAGTCGTCTTTGGAGGCTAGAGGCATACATTCACAACTTAGAGACCAAAAAGCTTGACACGTACATCTGTCTATTGTACTGATGGTGGAAATGCCAAGTCTGCAACTATAGCGTAAACGTACAGCCACTAGCCAGATATCTGAAAAGAAAAGAGTTTCGGTAATAGTAGAATTTCTGTGCAGATTTCTGGAAAAGTGAAGTGGCCATTGTATGTACCGTAATGTAAACAATACTAGAATAAATAAAATGAACGATCTTATACTAATCCCAATCCGTGCCAACTGATCTAAAATCTTAAACAATTCCCACATGACCATCACGGATTTTGATGAAATTTTGTACGAACTTTCCCACACATCCGCAATGATCAATGCAATTGTTTTACCTTCACCAAGCAAGTACCTGTGCTAATACGCTCACTTGTTTGACCCTGTAGTGCAGCTTTCCACGGCGTACCCCTAGTTTTCAACGTTGAGACATATTTGTGAAAGAAACAAGTCTACCACGTATTGTACAATTTTATGCGCTTTTCTATGCGAAATAGTAAAAAAATTTCATTACCAATTTTTATGTAGATGGTTCGAAACTAGATTGGCGAAAAAATTGCCACTTGAAAAAGCGTGAAGTTTCACTTTTCACATCTCGGGAAGAAATTGCGCGATAAAACTGTAACTTCGTGTGTAATAACTTATCAATAATGAAAAATTTCATTTTCCTACTGCTTTCCAATACTTTTCATATTGTGGGCAAAACTAGTTTTCTGAAGACGTTAATTTCTAGACCACTGGACACTTTAATTTTGCGCTATTCATCACGCTATTGTTTAAGACAGGTTGAAAGACATGAAACTCATTTTTGTAATGACATTAGTGTGATTTACCACTTCAGATAGTATTTTTGTTTCAGGCAGATTTATTATCAAGAAGTGAGCGAATATTCGCGATTATTTCCAAAGAACGTATGTATACAGCCAACAGCTTCAATTTTTGAAGAAAACCACAAAACAAGCACGTCCGACTGCCGGCTGTTTCTCGCTTACTGAAAATGTTGAGACTACGGAAAGACCATTTTACCGTGAGATTTGTTGGTCACTGACGATGCTCAGGATCCAGAAAATGGTTTTGTAATGAGGCGCTCACAGAGAACGTCCGCATCTTTGAAACACGGAAATCACGCAGTAATAAGGAAAAGAAGTTTGACCCTGTAGAGGTAGAGCTGATTAACACAGTTTTGGAAATTTGTGGTAAGTTCTATGGGACCAAACTGCCGAGGTCATCGGTCCCTAGCCTTACACACTACTTGCTCTAACTTAAACTAACTTACGCCTACGACAACACACACGCCCATGCCCAAAGGAGGACTCGAACTTCCGACGGGGGGAGCCCCGCGAAGCGTGGCAAGGCGCCTCAGACCGCACGGCTACCCCGCGCGACTGATTAATACACTGCAGAGAAAATCCAATCGCTATATGTCTCTTTTTTTCCAGCGGTATAGTTCCATCTCAGAGAACATTTGACGACGATGAGGTAGCGGAGTTTCAGTTAAGGATTATGCAGATAAACTTAACACTGCCGCTCACCCCAGTACGTCACGTGCATACCCCTCCTGTTTACCCCTTTATCAGGAACAAACACCTACAGAGGCAGAAGTAAATAGTCGACCACTCACTAACGACGATCAATTTTTTACTTATGTTTTAATTTTTTTAACATGATTGCAAGAATGTACATCCTTTAGAATAATACATTTTAAAAATATTTTAACTATTATTTCTCCCACTAACCTGCCAACATTTGTAGCAGTTGGACACATTTTCGGAAGAATGTGTTGCGGTGCTAAATTGAACTCTTCATTCGTGCATGTACATCATCAAAAGTCCATAAACTCGCCCGAAAATAATTAAAAAACTTCTCTCCACCTCCCTTCAATTCGTCAAAAAGAGTAAAGAATACACCCACTTCGTGTCTTCTCATATTGGGTGGATGAACCCAATGCAGCCTTTTTCTTGTCTTCAATCGTGTGTACAAGAGAAGCCAAGCTAATTTAACTGATCGTGCTCCATTTGTAGTGCGAAGGCAACTGCAGGCGGAACGACGGCCCGACACGGCGAGTAGGATGAGTGTCAAGGCCGCACGCGAGACACGGAGGCTTGGGAGCGTAGACCTGCCTGCCGCAGGAGCGCCTCTGTAGGCAGAAGTGTTTCAGTTGCGAAGCATGGCTGCTGCGGACGCTCTGCTGACCGTCAGTAATCCTGTGTTTAAGGCATACCTTTTCCATGTAGCAGTACTTGCACTCAAGATGCTGATGATGTCTCCGCTCACAGCACGCCAGCGTTTTAAAAATAAGGTACGGTAACGAAACACAAATCTATATCTTTTCTATAACTTCAGTTGTTGCGCTTGAGTTTCAAGACGACAAATGAAATCTATATTTTGCTTAAGAAATTGAACTGGTCAATGGTGCCGTTATGTAGTTGTGTCTTGCGAATATTTTTTGCGCCCATTGTGGATATTTCCTCACTGTTAGTAGAAAACTAGAGACGGTCATTCAATTTTTCTGTTATTTAGCTGCGTAGTGTACAAAAAAGGAAGAACTTAATCATTTCTCTTAGAAAAGTACTTGGTGGCAGATTATCCTTTTTCACCTTCTTCTGTAACATACCGCTCAACGGCGCGGCATTCCTTAGGGCATTGGCAATTGGACTCGCAGGTGCGTAACGCATGTCGCAGGAGTGTATGTTTGAAATGAATAATATTTTGCTTCGTCATAAATGTGTCTAACATCCTTTTCGCCAAGCTTCTGCCACTGACTGTTAATTATTACTCCATCATTTCTTTGCTAATTCTGACCACGCATTTAACATAAAGCTATGTGGAAAACACAAAATCATACGGAGGACCGGCTGAGCGCGCTCAGGAAACGCATTGGCAACTTACCAGCCATTTCTCTTCCGCATTATGTGCCTTAATCTGCCATGAAGAAACCGTGGACAGATTTTTACTCCACTTAATCCATACCGTTAATTACAGATCAAAAATGTGGGAGCACATGCTGACAAACGTAAAACTTCTCCCACATTCCATGCCCAGTTGGAAGACACAGATATTACTTTACCTCAGAAAGACTGAGTGAGTTGCAATAATTAACGGATTATTAAGTGCGTCCGTGTCACTGATAACTTCTCTATTACATACTTGCATTAAATTGTTCAGCTTGCCAAATTTCATCGTTAATTTGCACGATGAAACAGTAGCATAATTCCGAAAGCGATCACAGGAGGCATTATTCATTACCCTTATATATGACACTAAACTGAGAAAAGAAATTGGTACATTACTCGCATGAGGCTCTACCACAGTTCTTGTTTCCATTTGCCACTTTCCTTCCATTCGGGCTGTTAATAAAATGTAATTGGGCGTCGAGTATTGCAAGGAACTTCATATATTTATTTGTATCGTCGACTAGTCATTGAGAATATTCCATTATTGGCAACAGCGTCGTTACAGTACATAAGCAATGCGATATGACGAATAAATTACTGTACCCGTTGTTTTTTTGTTTTTTTGTTTTTTTTTTATTTGATCTCATTTGATTACATTGTGTACAGAGTGTGTGCTTGTGACACGGGACAAATCAAGTGAACTAATGTGTTACAATATTTAGCACATGTACTACAAACTAAAACATTAAACTGGCAAGTACGACTTTAAAGCTGCATGCATTTTTCTTTCTAAGGTGACAAAAACCATGGTATAACGATATTCACTCATACAGACAGCGGTAATATCGCGTACAGAAGGTGCAAAAAAAAAAAAAATGGTTCAAATGGCTCTGAGCACTATGGGACTCAACTGCTGAGGTCATTAGTCCCCTAGAACTTAGACCTAGTTAAACTTAACTAACCTAAGGACATCACACACATCCATGCCCGAGGCAGGATTCCAACCTGCGACCGTACGGTCTCGCGGTTCCAGACTGCAGCGCCAGAACCGCGCGGCCACTTCGGCCGGCAAGGTGCAAAAGAGCAATGAATTTGTACTCGAGTGATTCATGTAAAAAGGTTTCCGACGTTATTATGGCTGCACGACGGGAACTGACAGACTTTGAACCTGGAATGGTAACTGGACCTAGACGCATAGGACACTCCGTTTCGGGAACCGTTAGGGAATTCAATATTTCAAGATCCAGTGTCAGAAGTGTGCCGAGAATACCAGATTCCAGGCATTTCCTCTCACCACGTACAACGCAGTGGCCGACGGCCTTCACTAACGACCGAGAGCAGCGGCGTTTGCGAAGAGTTGTCAGCGCTAACAGACAAGCATCACTGCGTGAAATAAGTGCAGAACTCAATGAAGGACGCACGAGGAAAGTATCCCTTTGGATAGTGCGGCGAAATTTGGCGTTAATGGGTTATGGTAGCAGACGACCGAATCGAGTGCCTTTGCTAACAGCGCGACGTCACCTGCAGTGCCTCCCCTGGGCCCGTCACCATATTGGTCGGACCGAGACGAATGGAAAACCTTGGCCTGGTCAGATGAGTCCGATTTCAGTTGGTAAGAGCTCATGGTTGGGTTCGAATGTAGTGCAGAGCTCAGGAAGTCATGGATCCAAGTAGTCAACAAGGCACTGTGCAGGCTGGGGCTGTGTTTAGACGGAATGGATTGGGTCCTGCTTAATTTCAGCTACTTGGATACCATTTTCAACCATTCGTGGACTTCATGTTCCCCAACAACGATGGAATTTTTGTGGATGACAATATGCCACATCACCAGGCCACAACTGTTCGTGATTGGATTGAAGAACATTCTGGACAATATGAGCGAATGGTTTGGCCACCCAAATTACCCAAAATGAATCTCATTGAACATTTATGGTACATAATCGAGAGGTCAGTTCGTGCACAACATCCTGCACCGGCAACGCTTTCGCTGTTATGGACGGCTATAGAGGCAGCATGGCTCAGTACTTCTGTAGGGATCTTCCAGCCACTTGCTGAGTCCATGTTAGTCCCAGCCACTGCACTACACTGGGCAAAAGGAGGCCCGGTAAGATACCAGGAGGTATCCCATGACTTTTGCCTCCTCTGTGTACATTTATGTACTATGGACCATCTCACAGATAGCTAAGATTTGTTGTCTCATCATACACTCCTGGAAATTGAAATAAGAACACCGTGAATTCATTGTCCCAGGAAGGGGAAACTTTATTGACACATTCCTGGGGTCAGATACATCACATGATCACACTGACAGAACCACAGGCACATAGACACAGGCAACAGAGCATGCACAATGTCGGCACTAGTACAGTGTATATCCACCTTTCGCAGCAATGCAGACTGCTATTCTCCCATGGAGACGATCGTAGAGATGCTGGATGTAGTCCTGTGGAACGGCTTGCCATGCCATTTCCACCTGGCGCCTCAGTTGGACCAGCGCTCGTGCTGGACGTGCAGACCGCGTGAGACGACGCTTCATCCAGTCCCAAACATGCTCAATGGGGGACAGATCCGGAGATCTTGCTGGCCAGGGTAGCTGACTTACACCTTCTAGAGCACGTTGGGTGGCACGGGATACATGCGGACGTGCATTGTCCTGTTGGAACAGCAAGTTCCCTTGCCGGTCTAGGAATGGTAGAACGATGGGTTCGATGATGGTTTGGATGTACCGTGCACTATTCAGTGTCCCCTCGACGATCACCAGTGGTGCACGGCCAGTGTAGGAGATCGCTCCCCACACCATGATGCCGGGTGTTGGCCCTGTGTGCCTCAGTCGTATGCAGTCCTGATTGTGGCGCTCACCTGCACGGCGCCAAACACGCATACGACCATCATTGGCACCAAGGCAGAAGCGACTCTCATCGCTGAAGACGACACGTCTCCATTCGTCCCTCCATTCACGCCTGTCGCAACACCGCTGGAGGCGGGCTGCACGATGTTGGGGCGTGAGCGGAAGACAGCCTAACGGTGTGCGGGACCGTAGCTCAGCTTCATGGAGACGGTTGCGAATGGTCCTCACCGATACCCCAGGAGCAACAGTGTCCCTAATTTGCTGGGAAGTGGCGGTGCGGTCCCCTACGGCACTGCGTAGGATCCTACGGTCTTGGCGTGCATCCGTGCGTTGCTGCGGTCCGGTCCCAGGTTGACGGGCACGTGCACCTTCCGCCGACCACTGGCGACAACATCGATGTACTGCGGAGACCTCACGCCCCACGTGTTGAGCAATTCGGCGGTACGTCCACCCGGGCTCCCGCATGCCCACTATACGCCCTCGCTCAAAGTCCATCAACTGCACATACGGTTCATGTCCACACTGTCGCGGCATGCTACCAGTGTTAAAGACTGCGATGGAGCTCCGTATGCCACAGCAAACTGGCTGACACTGACGGCGGCGGTGCACAAATGCTGCGCAGCTAGCGCCATTCGAGGCCAACACCGCGGTTCCTGGTGTGTCCGCTGTGCCGTGCGTGTGATCATTGCTTGTACAGCCCTCTCGCAGTGTCCGGAGCAAGTATGGTGGGTCTGACACACCGGTGTCAATGTGTTTTTTTTTCCATTTCCAGGAGTGTATTTCACACACTTCAGTGAAGCAAAGCGGACTCTTCAGTGTACCTTCCTGTTGGATGTCAAGCTACATGCGTCAAAACTCATGCATTCTTATTGTTCTTTGTTGTTTTTAATCCTAGAGAATTCTCACAGACCTTTCATATAGTGTTTGCATGCCATATTCTCCTTGCACAGTACATTTCTCCACGACAAGGAAAGCAGGACACGTTATCAACATTTCTGGTGATAAGATATGGCTTCTGGGCAATCTGCCAACACACCTGAGGCAATTGGGTTTCTTAATTTCAAGGCCAGGATACAACCCAATGCTGGTCACTTGATCGACCACACCTGTAGGTCATTTGTGTATGGTACAGTCAAGGGCAATATATAACTTGCAGCTTGTGCAATTGCGTGATAAAATTGGTGTGAAAATGTAAGTGACCCTCCTCCTCCCCTTTCTATCAGCACCAACAGAAAAACTTTTCCTGGGCCTATAGGCATCAAGTTCTCACTCCTCTCACCTTTGTTAATATAAACATTCAACTGCATGACCCCTGTCATTTAAGCTCGGTACACGATAGTGAGCGGACTGCTGTGAAACGCTAGTAGCAGCAGCAGGGATCATCCAGTACCCTGAAGTAGAATAAGAAGGAGAAGACTGTCAGTTTTGAAACTAAGTATTTGCCCATCCATTATTATTATTATTATTTCTTTCTTTCTTTTCTCAGACGTTATGTCTGGTCAAAAATGGAAAGTGACACGGACCTTGATCAAGCGTGACTTCCTTTTAACTGTACGGTATATGTTATATTGCATTTAGGAACTTTCGGGTAATTGAACATGTATCAGTAATTACAGATTTCTGTAGTTGTATATATACGTTTGGATGTAGCTGTATTGCGTTTATGTACTGGTGGATATTGTGTGGTATGACTCCTGTAGTTGATAGTATAATTGGTATAATGTCAACTTTATCCTGATGCCACATGTCCTTGACTTCCTCAGCCAGTTGGATGTATTTTTCAATTTTTTCTCCTGTTTTCTTTTGTATATTTGTTGTATTGGGTATGGATATTTCGATTAGTTGTGTTAATTTCTTCTTTTTATTGGTGAGTATGATGTCAGGTTTGTTATGTGGCGTTGTTTTATCTGTTATAATGGTTCTGTTCCAGTATAATTTGTATTCATCATTCTCCAGTACATTTTGTGGTGCATACTTGTATGTGGGAATGTGTTGTTTTATAAGTTTATGTTGTAAGGCAAGCTGTTGATGTATTATTTTTGCTACATTGTCATGTCTTCTGGGGTATTCTGTATTTGCTAGTATTGTACATCTGCTTGTGATGTGATCTACTGTTTCTATTTGTTGTTTGCAAAGTCTGCATTTATCTGTTGTGGTATTGGGATCTTTAATAATATGCTTGCTGTAATATCTGGTGTTTATTGTTTGATCCTGTATTGCAATCATGAATCCTTCCGTCTCACTGTATATATTGCCTTTTCTTAGCCATGTGTTGGATGCGTCTTGATCGATGTGTGGCTGTGTTAGATGATACGGGTGCTTGCCATGTAGTGTTTTCTTTTTCCAATTTACTTTCTTCGTATCTGTTGATGTTATGTGATCTAAAGGGTTGTAGAAGTGGTTATGAAATTGCAGTGGTGTAGCCGATGTATTTATATGAGTGATTGCTTTGTGTATTTTGCTAGTTTCTGCTCATTCTAGAAAGAATTTTCTTAAATTGTCTACCTGTCCATAATGTAGGTTTTTTATGTCGATAAATCCCCTTCCTCCTGCCTTTCTGCTTAATGTGAATCTTTCTGTTGCTGAATGTATGTGATGTATCCTATATTTGTGGCACTGTGATCGTGTAAGTGTATTGAATGCTTCTAGGTCTGTGTTACTCCATTTCACTACTCCAAAAGAGTAGGTCAATATTGGTATAGCATAAGTATTTATAGCTTTTGTCTTGTTTCTTGCTGTCAATTCTGTTTTCAGTATTTTTGTAGTCTTTGTCTATATTTTTCTTTTAGTTCTTCTTTAATATTTGTATTATCTATTCCTATTTTTTGTCTGTATCCTAGATATTTATAGGCATCTGTTTTTTCCATCGCTTCTATGCAGTCTCTGTGGTTATCCAATATGTAATCTTGTTGTTTAGTGTGTTTTCCCTTGACTATGCTATTTTTCTTACATTTGTCTGTTCCAAAAGACATAATTTGTATTCATCATTCTCCAGTACATTACATTCTCCAGTACATTATTATTATTATTAGTATTAGTATTATTGTTTTATTCATTTATTAATATATTTGTTTATACTTATGTTTTGTTATCTGTTTCCAACACTGCAATGCTCCCCTGATGTTGAACTAGCACAACTGCTGGACTAGGATACTTGTATGTTCAACATATACCATTGTCTGCATTAACGCAGCAGCCTCCTGGTGGTCTTTCTGATTAATCAGATTATTCTGTACTGCCACCATAGCCGCAGCAGCAGAAGCTACTGCTGCAACTTCCACAACTCACCAAACAACTATTTGCCAACACATATAATTTGACTACCAGTGGATGTAAATGAGTGAATGTGAGACTAGCACGTAACAGTAACTTTGATGTAGCAATTGAAATTGAGAAAATGTGACATGTAGGTGCTACAATGCAGTATTTTTGTTAAAACTGGGACTATCTATGCAGTATGATGGAGCACATGGATAACACAATGGTGACTATATGAAGATGATACCTGTTCCCGAAAGAACAGGTAAGCTTCTCTAGAATGAAATGGTAATTAAATCAAAACCCTTAGCTGCCGACAGGTGTTGTTGATATATATCAATGGAGACAGCTGAAAATGTATGCCCCGACTGGGACTCGAACCAGGGATCTCCTGCTTACATGGCAGACACTCTATCAATCTGAGCCACCGAGGGCACAGAGGATAGTGTGACTGCAGTGACCTATCCCTTGCACACTTCCTGTGAGACCCACATTCCCAACAGTCCACAACCTATATTTGTAGTGTTCCTAATAGATATTTGCCCATTCACTCATTACTCGCAGCAGATTAAGCTGACATGTCCCATAAGAGTTCACACAAAGCATGCGCATTCACACAGAAGAAGGTCAATGGCTGGGTAGCCTTTAACTATATGAAGATGGATAGAGCGTCTGCCATGTAAGCAGGAGATCCCCAGTTTGAGTCCCAGTCAGGGCATACATTTTCAGCTGTCCCCATTGATGTATATCAACAACACCTGTCAGCAGCTAAGGGTTTCAATTTAATTATCATTAAAATGATGAATGATTACACCTCATCCCATACGTCTATTGACATCTAAATGTTTGGAAGGAAAGTATCAATAGTCGATATGTATGGAGAAGCAATGGTGGAATCAACATAAAATACTGTAATTTTCTTAATTTTCACATCCTATACTGTGCATTAAAGATTGTTACAGGCAGAGTGAACTGACGGCATCCATATGTTAGAGTTGCATACTATGACTTTGTGAACTATCTGTGTGAGCACAGTGGCAATATGAAACAATGGGAACAGGTTATAAATGGTTGTATTCATGTGGCACCAAAGCCTACATATGTAGGTCATACAAGCATAAGGTCCATAGAAGCTGAATTTAAGGATGGGGTACCTTCTTATCTAGTTGCTCCTATTGGGTTGAATGTTATACAAGCCTAATTTAAGACATATACAAAGCAATTATTTGCAAAAAATTGAAGAATAGAATGACTAAAAAATTTTAACAATTTATATATGTACATGTAAATAAAAAAAAGTATTTTCTACTCAACTGTTCTTATTTTCCACTCCATCCCATTGTGTCATCGAAATGCTTTATAGCCACTGCTCACTGGAGAGCAATGATATTGATTTTTATCTAAAGAATAAGCATGGGTATGAACTATCACTACTTACCAAGAGTCAGCTCTCACAGCCACGAGTCCCCGGCTGTAGCTGCTAACACTATTGCAGCCACAACAGTTGCTCCTGCCACAACCACCACCGATGTGGACACCAGTGTCTCTCTAGCATATGTACAACAGTGGTCAACCACAGAGAGAAGAAGGTACAGGTAAGCGTAAGTCTCAAAAGGCTGAAAATGGTCATGAGGCAGCACTGCCCACGTATGCATACCTTCGCAACGGCCAAGGCGTACCAGTTGCCTCACATTTGAATGAGGCGCACACACACACAGTGACAGTGCTTTTTCATTCTCCAACAGCAGCCAGCATTCAAATGTGAAAAAAGAGTTGATCAATACTTGTAATAGCTTAGTGTGTAAGGTGTTGGATTTCTATATTGAAATGTTTCCCCATTACCATAATCCAACCAACTTGCTAAGCTGCCATTGGGGAATGGGGAAGCACGGAAACTGTGTGTGTGTGTGTGTGTGTGTGTGTGTGTGTGTTTTTCTGATGTAAAGTGTTACAAAGGCATGCTGACATGGGTGGTGTCACTTCATGAACATTGTCAGCTTATTGATACTTAAGCATGGTTGTATCTCTTTCTCTCTAAAGATGGGCACTGCCCTACTTATGCTAGAGAGACACTAGTGGCACTTTGGAGCAGGTGTGGTGGTGGCAGAGGTGGAGATGCCTGCAACGACTGTGGCGAATGCAACAGCATTGTTGGCAGTGGCTGGAGGCCGGTGCATGTGAGTACTGTCTCACAGTATGTAGCAATAGTTTACATCTGTGCTTATTCTTTGGACGAAAATCAGCATCATCACTCCAGTGAGCTGTAGCTATAAAGCATTTTTATGATACAATAGTGACAGGGTGGAAAATAAGAACAATTTTATTGGAAATATTATTTTTACACTCCTGGAAATTGAAATAAGAACACCGTGAATTCATTGTCCCAGGAAGGGGAAACTTTATTGACACATTCCTGGGGTCAGATACATCACATGATCACACTGACAGAACCACAGGCACATAGACACAGGCAACAGAGCATGCACAATGTCGGCACTAGTACAGTGTATATCCACCTTTCGCAGCAATGCAGGCTGCTATTCTCCCGTGGAGATGATCGTAGAGATGCTGGATGTAGTCCTGTGGAACGGCTTGCCATGCCATTTCCACCTGGCGCCTCAGTTGGACCAGCGTTCGTGCTGGACGTGCAGACCGCGTGAGACGACGCTTCATCCAGTCCCAAACATGCTCAATGGGGGACAGATCCGGAGATCTTGCTGGCCAGGTAGTTGACTTACACCTTCTAGAGCACGTTGGGTGGCACGGGATACATGCGGACGTGCATTGTCCTGTTGGAACAGCAAGTTCCCTTGCCGGTCTAGGAATGGTAGAACGATGGGTTCGATGATGGTTTGGATGTACCGTGCACTATTCAGTGTTCCCTCGACGATCACCAGTGGTGTACGGCCAGTGTAGGAGATCGCTCCCCACACCATGATGCCGGGTGTTGGCCCTGTGTGCCTCGGTCGTATGCAGTCCTGATTGTGGCGCTCACCTGCACGGCGCCAAACACGCATACGACCATCATTGCCACCAAGGCAGAAGCGACTCTCATCGCTGAAGACGACACGTCTCCATTCGTCCCTCCATTCACGCCTGTCGCGACACCACTGGAGGCGGGCTGCACGATGTTGGGGCGTGAGCGGAAGACGGCCTAACGGTGTGCGGGACCGTAGCCCAGCTTCATGGAGACGGTTGCGAATGGTCCTCGCCAATACCCCAGGAGCAACAGTGTCCCTAATTTGCTGGGAAGTGGCGGTGCGGTCCCCTACGGCACTGCGTAGGATCCTACGGTCTTGGCGTGCATCCGTGCGTCGCTGCGGTCCGGTCCCAGGTCGACAGGCACGTGCACCTTCCGCTGACCACTGGCGACAACATCGATGTACTGTGGAGACCTCACGCCCCACGTGTTGAGCAATTCGGCAGTACGTCCACCCGGCCTCCCACATGCCCACTATACGCCCTCGCTCAAAGTCCGCCAACTGCACATACGTTTCACGTCCACGCTGTCGCGGCATGCTACCAGTGTTAAAGACTGCGATGGAGCTCCGTATGCCACGGCAAACTGGCTGACACTGACGGCGGCGGTGCACAAATGCTGCGCAGCTAGCGCCATTCGACGGCCAACACCGCGGTTCCTGGTGTGTCCGCTGTGCCGTGCGTGTGATCATTGCTTGTACAGCCCTCTCGCAGTGTCTGGAGCAAGTATGGTGGGTCTGACACACCGGTGTCAATGTGTTCTTTTTACCATTTCCAGGAGTGTATTTATATATATGTAAATACATTGTCACAATTTTTACAATCATTATATTCTGCGATATTTTGCAAATAATTACTTTCGATACATCTCAGATTTGGCCTGTATAGTAATGAGTGTTATAGGAGCAACTAGACACACAGGCGTTCTATCCATAACGTTGGCTTCTACAGGCTTTATACTTATCGGATCTACATTTTTAGGCTTTGGTATGGGATGGATACATGAATTTATGCACCATTGTAATTAGCTGATATTTACAATGCCTTGAAATACACAAATAGATCACAAAATCATAGTATGCACCTAAAACATATGGATGCCTGTAGCTCAGTCTGTCTGTAACAATCATTAACACACAGTATAGATTACGTAAATTAAGAATGCTACAATGTTTTATATAAATGTGTGTGTCTCTGAAGCTAATTACAGACTTGCTTCTACATACATATTAACTATTGTTACCTTGCTCCAAAACATATGGATTTCAATAGGTGTGTAGGATGGATCACACTGAGTCTTCAACTTTTCTCAGCGTACTCCATCACACTGCACAGACGGTCCCATTCATACCATAAATATTGCACTCTAGCATCAACATATTTGACTTTCTAAATTTTAGTTACTACATTGAAGTCACTGTCAGGTGCTAAACCTGCCACTTGCAGTCAAATTATACATATTGTCAAATAGCACTGTTCTGGTGACACTTAACTGAGTTTCATTGAGTTGAGAAAGTTGCAGCAGTGGCTACTGCTGCTGTGGCTGTGATGGCAGTGCAGAATAGCTCAGTGAACCAGGAAGACCACCAGAGGACTGTTGTGGTGCAGACAGTGGTAGGTCCAGCACATGAGTATACTGGTAGAGTTCTGATAATACCACATCAGGGGCACATTGATTTGTTGGAAATAAATAACAAAACACAAGGATAAATGAATATATTACTGAATGAATAATAATAATAAAAATCCAGAATGAGATTTTAACTCTGCAGCAGAGTGTGCACTAATATGAAACTTCCTGGCAGATTAAAACTGTGTGCCGGACCAAGGCTCAAACTTGGGACCTTTGCCTTTCGCGAGCAAGTGCTCTGCCATCTGAGCTACCCGAGCACAGCTCATGCCCCGTCCTCACAGGAGAGCTTCTTTAAAGTTTGGAAGATAGGAGACGAGGTACTGGCAGAAGTAAAGCTGTCAGGAAGGGGTGTGAGTCGTGCTTGGGCATCTCAGTTGGTAGAGCACTTGCCCGCGAAAGGCAAAGATCCTGAGTTTGAGCCTCGGACTAGCACACAAGTTTAATAATAACAATAATAATTTCAAATCTGACAGTCTTCTTCTTATGCTACCTGGGAGTGCTGACTGATCCTTGCTGCTTCTGCTGCTGCTGCTGCTACTGCTGCTGCTTCTGACACTTCATGGCGATCCATTAAATATGGTGTACAGAGCCTGAATGACAAGGTTCACGGATTTTTATAATAAAAAAGGTGAATGGAGAGGGAACTTATTCCTATTGGTCCAGAAATTTTGAGCCTTTTTTTTAAAAAAAAAAAAACTTCCTGTTGATCCTGGTAAAATGGTTGGTGGTGAGGGGGAAGTGGGGAGGGGAAGTGGAGGGCAACTTAGATTTTCCTACCAATTTCATAATTGCCCAAGATGCATTGATGGTGCATCAGGTTACATACCAACCCTAGCTGAAACACACACAGGGCTCTACAGGGATGGATGATCACGTGACTAGTATCAGGTTCCATCACAACATCAAGCCTTATCTTATCACCAGAAGTGACTGTGAGGTAAGATCATTATCTGTGCTCATACTGGCCATCTCCTGCTTTTCACACCATCTTCTTACAGCTTTCTGGAATGTGACAGATGGCAAAATGTCTCAGAGAAAACCCTTTTGTTTTGGATGTAATGGATGGTGTGGCGATTGCACATTCTAACCTTGTATTCCAGTAACACAACCATTTTGTAGTTGCAACACTTCTTTATTGATTATACATACACATGACTTCATCAGCATTAATAATCAATTAACAACATTTGCATATCAAGGCCCTATCCACAATTAGTACTTGAAATATTAACCATCACACTTCTGACAACGGCCCCTTTAGGTGCTGGTAACAACAACCAAAATAATAGATGAAATTGATAACCAAATGTTTACAATGTCAGCTATCACCTTTCTCACTCAGTTTTACACGCACTGTAAAGGTAAAATTAATTTGATGCTATCTGACCTGAAGCGTACTATTAATTGTTCTGTTTACACTTAGCATTCTACTACACTCAACATCCAGAAGATTCTAGACTTTATGCAAGCTTAAGGCAAAACATCAATTTGATAAACATGTGATGGATGTGAGCAAACATTAATTTATTACGATTTCACAAACATATGATCCAAAGGGTGAACTTATACTCAACAAGGCAGTAGGAAATCGTCTGCCTAAAACAAACCTCTCGTTGAATGGAATAGAGAAATCACATGTTAACAGGGTCCGGGCAGCCCTGAGTTCAAATCCTGAAATTTCCATCACACTGCAAGCTTGCGGGGCGAGATTTGCTCGTGTCGACCACTATACACATTTCTGAAAACAGGAAAACATGAGTGGCAGACACACTGTAGTATATACAAATTACAAAGCAATACCTTAATATAAACATATTACAAGTTAACCAATGAACAGAATTAAGGAGCTTAGTTTCCTCCGATCCAAAAAGAAAAAATCTAGATACTACATGAAAAGATGTCAGTCCACACCCAATGACTTAAGGTCCACCTTACAAGATAATCTGTCGTTGCTGAATGGCTTACACCACGTAAATCAAATGTGCAGTACCTAATGTGAGAATCAACCTTCAGATAAGTATTTGAAATTGCAATAGAAAACTAATGCCACTTCAATAGGTCACTAATGCAATAAGCATGGCCCCTATTGCCACAGACCAGAATACACACGGCCTCTATCTGACCATAACACACAATGTGACCTATATTTATCATGGCCACTTGCCTTCCATACAAACAAGAAATTATTAAGAAACAACAACTACCACTAATTCATAAAACCAGAAAATTCTAAATCTATAACTAAATTAGGAAATGATGTTCATGTGAACCAGCTACCTTCAGTGTGCCACTAAGCACCAAATCCAAACTTACAAATGTGAGGCACTATTTCTAGCCACTTTAGTAACATAATTTCATGGCCATTCCAGAACATAACTCACCTCGCAACCATTGCAGTGAATGTTTTGCTGGCTACTAGCATGAGCAACTGCAACAGTCAACAGTCCTTAAGTACACAATAATATTCACTATATGTAGAAGAAGGAACCCACCATGAAAGCTTGGCGATTAAGTTTTCCTTCTTCATGTGAAATTCACATGCCATCCATCCACACAGCTCTTGAGGTATTAGCAAATCCTGGTTGCCACTGGCCAGCCATGTCAATACATCTTTAATACTTTCCGGCAGTGGCCCATGCTTCTTTGTTGCTCCAACTCAACTGGTCCTCACGGCATACGGACGTGCCACGTGACCTCGAAAGCATGTCACGTCACAGACTGACTAGGCTCATGTGCGGACCCACTCTCCTCGACTTGTGCACGCGCACCACCATAAATAGCCTGCATCAAAGATGCAAAGAGAACAAGGCACAGGGACAATGATCAAAGATGGAAGTAAGAATCGATATTGCCTAGTGCCAGAAACCCACCAGCTCAATGGAATTTGTTTTTTACGCAAGATACTTTAGATGAAATCATTTTATGAACGTACGTGGAAATATCTAAGCTTAGAACACTGTATGCTAATGAATCCTGTCTACAAAATATTGATATCACTGAATTGAAGGCACTAACTGGACTACAGTACAGTATACTCAGTCATTTTCAGATCAGGAAATGAATTGGTTTACAGCTTGTTTGCAACCGATGGAACAGGCTGTGATGCTTTCAGACGCACTGTCAGTAAATAAAGATTTTTATTTTTCTTATCTGCATTGTGATTTGATAACCAAGACTATTGGGATGAAAAAAAGAGACAAACAGCAAGCAATCATACAAATATTTCTGCATTTGACTGCAAACAGTCAACTTTATTAATCTGTAGTTCCTAGAGTCTGTGTTGATGAAATACTTGTACCTTTCTGTGGAATGTGTCACTTTAGAATGTATAAGCTAAACAAACCAGTAAAATATGGCTTGAAAATTCATTGCTTTGTACTGTTATTTTAATGGAAAATTTTTCTGTGTTCTAGTTGTCCAAGTGTT
Source organism: Schistocerca americana (assembly GCF_021461395.2). Taxonomy (NCBI): domain Eukaryota; kingdom Metazoa; phylum Arthropoda; class Insecta; order Orthoptera; family Acrididae; genus Schistocerca; species Schistocerca americana. The sequence goes on from NC_060119.1 coordinate 58,730,894, forward strand.
TTGAATGTTGCAGTATTTAAAAAGTCCAAAATTTCCATACAGTCTACTTCCAAGAATTGTAATAGAGAACAGACAGTAATGAAAACATATATTCAGCAAAAGAATGGTTTTATATATAAAAAAATAAAAATACAGTATCTGAGACCCCTTCATAGTAATTGTGTTCCTGTCAAGATCCGTAGTGCTTAAGGGTAATAAAGACATTCCTCATTATTTACACATGTACTGCTATGCACTATAAAATTCCTTTCCGTAAAACAATTCTTATGAAACTTCCTAGTAGATTAAAACTTTATGCTGGACCAATACATGACCTTGAGACCTTCGCCTTTTGTGAACAAGTGTGCCACCGGCTGGGCTACCCAAGCACGACCCATCCACACAGCTTTACTTCTGCAAGTACTTCATCTCCTACCTTCCAAATTTCACAGTCCTCCTGAAAAACTTGCAGGACTGGCGCTCCTGGAAGAAATGATATTGTGGAAATATGACTTAGCTACAGCTTGGGATATGTTTTCAGAATGCTTTGTAGCTCAATTTGTGGCATTTGTGTGGAAGGGGGGAGAACAAGAGGGGCTACTCGGGTCCTTCTGGAGTCTTCATACAGCCTTTTTTTCATTACAGGATTCCCTTGAATTTCTAGTAATCATTGTCTGGAATTCCAGATTTAACGCTGCTGACACGGACAAAAAATGTTGCAGTTTTGACGATCACTGTAAATTACGAGTTTTTTTCATTGTTCCACTATTCATGAGGAATATGCCAATTCCTTGGTGCTGGTGCTGGTGCAGTTTCAGAGCAAATGTGGAGTCATGAGAGTACAAAAGTTTATATAACCATACCAGAATAATGTCTTCAATCCTTTTTTTGTTGCTCCCTAGTTCAACGCTTAATGGGCTGCAGAAATTAGCTGGACTAACACACAGGCAAACAGATTCCACTGCCAATTCCCAACACGTAAACATGGCAGCAATATACATCATAGTCATCCAGCCCAAATTTCCTTAATGATGCCCATCCCACTGATGCACAGTGAAATCAAACAAGGAGCTTATCATTTGCTTGATGAAACAGAAAATCCATGATGATGGCTTGCTACATAGCAGAGGTCTTGTAGTACAGTCAGGAGAAGATAAACATGGTGTAGGTGTGTACATCCATGGTTAGTCCCAAACACACTAGTAGAAGAAAGGGAAGATCATTCTCCATGCTAGAAGAAGGGAAAAATGTATGAAATTTCAAAGCTCAAAAAATGTTCTTACCAGGATTATAAACTTTTCGAAGTTTATGGGTGCAACAAAGTGCTGTCATTGCCCATAAAATTCTTGCGGAACTTAGCATAATAGACAATGTGGTCACATTCCCTGAAGAATTTTGTGGACTATTGTTCAACTATGCCAGTCAGTAATAAAAAATAGTAACCATGAAATCAATACATTAACACTTTGGATACTCTGAATTTAATCATTGAGAGTGCAATTTCCTATCTTTGACTTGAAAAAGGTGGCTTCCATATTCATATTAAGAACATAAAAAGGTGTACTTGGTATGTACTATTGAAATCTGCTTAGGTACCAAAGTGTTCTACCTTAAAAATACTAAGTTGATAATTATCAGTATTGTGAGATACTATAAGTTCTTGTCAAATTTAGTTATTGGGGTGCAACATGTTTTGAAACTCACTGAATCAGTTACATCAAAGCAGGCAAGTTTTGAATCTTGCCCCCTCCTGGAAAAATTTCTGTGGACACCCTTGGTAGTTAGAACACTTATCCACAAAAGATAAAGGTCTGACACACAGTTTTAACCTGCAAGGAAGTTTCATATCAGTGTACAATCTGCTGCAGAGTGTTCATTCTGAATTCTTAAGACGTTCCTGCACTGTCTTTTCATTCATGCCATCCTGTAATCAGCAGGTCAAATCAAACCAAAAAAATTTGTAATCCAGTGATGTTTCTTAATTTATTATAGCAATTGGTGTAATGGTTCCTAATACTTGGTGTCATCTAATAATATATGTGGCTAAAATAAGATCTCAAGATGTTATGGGGATGTAGCACCTATAAGGCATCATCGCCATCAGTGATGCTGGGATGGTTCCTTCGAAAGGGCATGACTGTTTTCCTTCACCATCCTTCCCTAATTTGAACTTGAACTCCATTTGTAATGACCTCAATAAACGGGCCTTCCAGTCTTCTTTGGTATCTTTAGCTGGATAAAGTCCCATCTATAATTATGCACAGTCTCAAGCTACATGCATCCTTTTGCTGACTGCATTTTCTGCTGTCATGTTTCAATCCCAAAAGTGCAAGTGCTTTATGAAAATGACCAGGTTTGTTACAAGTTTTGAAAATGAGTCATCCAGTGAAGTAATGGTAAATTAGACTGTTTATGAAAAATGTTTCAGGAGAAGAAGAAGATGGAAAATTTGTCATTTGCTCTTCCCCTACTGAATGTGGAAAATGACAGTATATATGTGCCACGTAGCAGCTGACATGCCACCAATGATCTGAGTGTCAATCATTCAGTTGGGAGGGCACAGTGGAACCTAAAGGGATTTTTTAGTACAAGCTCAAATTAGGGAAGGGTGGAGAAGAAAAATGGTCATGCCCTCTCAAAGGAACCATCACAGCGTCACTGATGGTAATGATGGATTAAAGGTGCTAGATGTCCATTCATAAATGATTTACACTGAATGAATGTTGTCTAATATGTGTACAATGCTAGCATTTTTCATTAAAATACCAAATCAGAATTCTGGATATTTAATGCTCAGAGAGTGTTTAACAGTATGCTATGTAAAAAAATTATCTCAGCAGCAGTAATGTCCCTAGACAAAATTCTTCATATGATTCTACATGCTCAAGTCACAGCATACCAATTAATATTTTGTAGCTTTTGCACTTAGATTCTAGGTATTCCCTAACACCATACTGATTAGCACAAAAATTTTAAAAAGTTTAAATTTAGTTCTCAACTTTCAAATCATGCAATGATCACCATTCAAAGATAAGGGAAATAAGAGCTCATATTGAGGCATTCAGACAGTCATTTTTCCCTCACGCGATCCGCAAGTGGAACAGAGGAGGGGAAATATGACTTTGGCGCGAATTGTGCCCTCCGCCACACACCGCTTGGTGGCTAGCAGAGTATATAAGTAGATGTAGATGTAGATGTACTTTCTTTGTGGTGCTCAGAGATTGAGGCAGCTTGCTGGACAGAATTTAACCAACATTTATAGTATTCGTATCCATTAGTTGTATCTGTTCACTATCATTCCCTTTCCTTCACACATGTGACTTGAGTGTGACCTAACATCATAATGCAGCAAACCCCTTCTGGTGAGGCTGTTGTTAAGGTTTCAGTTCATCATGACATCAGCCCAGGGAGGTCAACTGTTGAGATCATATTTGCAGTGATGCAGCTCCAGGGGCACTACTATAAATTTGGGAAAGACCTTGCGAGGCCTTCCTTGTTATAGAAAAGGCAAGTGTAGAAGAAAGATCTAGGAAGCACTAGAAAAGAAGGGAGTGGAAAAAAGAGTAATAAGCACAGTGATGATGATATACTGAAGAAGTCTGAATTGTTTGAAAGTGGGAATGAAAGGGCAGGTTTATTCCAGCAAAGATGAGATAATAACTAAAGTGGCAGGAAAAACTGAAGAAGACAAGATGAAAGGAATGCTGTGCATGGAGGACTTGATGATCTGGGGAAACAGGGAGGAAGAGACTCAGCAACAACTGAATGCTTGGGAAGAAACTGTGAGACAGTATGGAATCAAATTTAATGTCAACAAATGTGAGATCCTGTCCACAACTAAACTAAAAAGATAGATAGATCAATTAGTAGATGAAGGCAAACAACTAAAGAAGGTGGAAAGTACAAATTATTGGGAAGGATGACAGAGGAAAATGAAAGAAATGAGAGAGATCAGTGAATGTGGTAGACAGGTAGAAGCATTCCTGAAACGTGTCAGGGGCTTGGTTTGGAACAAAGACATTCCACAGAAAATCAAAGAAGTAATACGTAGAAGTTACTACATCTCAGTACTGACCTTTGCATCTGAAATATGAATAGTGAATAAAGACATGTAAGCAGATTACAGGAATATGAAAAGGAGCTCTTGAGAAGTAGGATGGGAGTAACAAGGAGAGACAGGATAAATAATGAAAGGCTAATGGAAATACTGAAAGAGCAACCATTGCAGAGCAGGATAGAAACATCACAGCTAAGATGATACGGGCACTTAAAAAGAATGGGAAACCAGAGAATCCCAGGAAGATAAACAAAATGGAGATGAAAAGGAAATGACCAAGAGGAAGACCAAGGAGGACTGAGAGGTGTGGAGGGTGTTTTGATAAAAGAGGTGAGGGATGGACCAGAGTAAAGACAGAAAGATGGTGAGAATACAGGACTACATGACAAGGCTTATGTTCCAAACAGACCCAACCTGGGGCTGGAAGCTGTTCAAGATGATGTTGATGGTGATGATGTTGTTGTTGATGCTGATGATGATGATAATGACAATGATCATGTCCATCTCTAGAGAACCCATTAGGGTACTTTGTAAGGAATACATTCTGCACTCGTCACCCAAATGGGGCATTAAGAATTGAAATATAATTTCTTGCTTTAATATTTTCAGTGTAACAGGACTAAAATGCTTTAACATTCCTTATAATGAAAAACATTTTCTGTCAACATGTACCTTTAACTTCACCACAGATTACAAAGATTATTAGCCTGGATACAAAGTTAACATTTTATGTGTATGATCTGTTTCCTAACAGCAGTTGAACTCGTATGCTATAATTACTTAGGGCCTGGTTGAGGGAATTGTAGAGCTAATCATGACATTTGATATGAAAGATTCATGGGAGCTGTGGTAAACCAAAATGTAAATGGACTAATTATGAGGTCAGGAAAGAAGGAAGAGGATGAAACCCAGTGTCATTCCCTAGCTTATTCGTCTCAAGGAGCACCAAGGGGCCCATCAAGTTTAGTGTTCCTGTCTAGAAATTAATCAAGGATATTGGCACAAAGTTTGGTGACCAGAAACTTTAATCCACACGTCTCTTCTCCTTACCAGCCCAGGACTGGTAGTGAAAGTTCATCCACTGCCAGTATTTGAATCGGTTTATCACAGAGTCAAAGGCCGCCACACAGTTTGTTTATGACAGATAGTTGTGAAGATGCTGACTCTTGGGTAAGTTTAAGTTTTGAATTATATGTCAGAGTAATTGTTCTGTCAAATTACACACTATGTCAATCATTACACAAGAGGATAGTTCATAGCAAAAGTGGAAGTTGGTTGTAATGTAGCTGTTATCAGATGTAGACCTGCAAAACCATAGCCAAGGTCACAAGCTAGAGCAGCTAGACAAGTCCAAAAAATAACAGAAGCAAATAACACAGCAGGATTATAAACAGACAACTGATATGACATGTCTCATATCACTTCATCCATTAAATAACAGCTGCCCATGGTCATGGTGTGATAATATTAAATCATTGAACATATGTGTCATGAGCATTGTGAGCAGGTTGAATTCCAGAGTTGTTAGTCTGTGTTTTAACACAATCTTTGCTGCTTGTACTGATGTCATCTTCCAACAAGACCTGACTGTTAAGTGAGCTGTATGCTTGTTACTGCCTCTGATGTCATGTGTAATTTGTGGTGTGTGAAGCACAATAAATTGCAATAGATAAAAGACACAGGATGACTCTTATTAACATTTAAGAACCCCTGAAGTGCTGTGGATGACACTGAGGTGAGTAATTTGATATAAGACACATGAAATAGCACATGTCAGGAAATACCCCAAAAACAGATGACAGATAATGAACATATCACCAAATGATGTACCTCACTGCACGTTCAGTGGTTGTCAATATTACCATTGCTGGTAGGGAGGCAGTGTTACTCATTGCTCCGCTAAGGTACTCTGTATTCATTCTGCATTATCTAATGTGATATGATAATGCACGTGGTAGTGGTTATCCAACACTTATAAGAATTCGTTTAGATTTACAAAAAAATAGCTTATTGGAGTAATGTGTAGCCGTGCCCCCACTAGCAAGAATATGACTGATAAGCCCAATTGCTGCATGTGTGATGAGGTAAGTCATCAGGCGATGTCAAATGCTCAACATTTGCTATCCACTTTTGGGGTATTTCTCGAGCATTTGTGACTCCACGTGTCTCACATCAAATTACCCATCTCAGTGTCATTTCTGTTGCCACTGGGGTTTTTAAATGTTATCTATTAGAAGGCTGAGGCTGGGTAGGAGCTTGGTCTTATGCCTGGTGGCAGATCAGTTTAGTGGGCTGTTCCAGTCCTGAGTCATTGTTTCTGGCAGAGGATGCTCTCCCTAGTGTCATTACCAGAGCTGATTCCCATGGCAGAGAAGCTGGTCATAATGGGCTGCAGCTGAAACAACTGAGGAGCTCTATTGCTACTGATGACATTTTGCATCCACCTGGAGTACTACGGAATGTGCATGCACAGCTGCACTCACATGATGCTGCAGCTCATCTATAATTTGTGGGAAAGTTTATCAAAGTGTTATCAGATCATGTCACTGTTAAAATTTTAATTTGGCTCTTAAAAGAAACATCTGTATAACAGGCACATCCATTATTTTGGCATACAATGTAACCATCCCAGCTGAATTGATTGCTAAAGCCATGAGGTAGAGTATCTTGCTTCTTGTATTGATTTATGTTGCAGGAAGTAAGGGGAAACTGATGGGATGTTAGTCACAAGTTCTCATTTATTTGGAAACATAGGGCCTGTTGTGTGTCAAAACATTATTGTGTCATATGAGTAAGGAGGCAACATGCATCTGTAGGCCAGCTGAGAGTTGGGCTATTACTGAATACCATAAGGAAAATTACTGCACTTCATTGCAGTTGCTGCTTCGTTCTCTGTGGAATTTTGGACCAGAAATCAAACACATTAATTAGAGACTTACGGTCCATAATCGAGTGGGAGTTGGTACTATAGAGGTATACACAGAACTTTGTACCCCCATAAATAGTAAAGCGTCTGGAAATAATTTTTTGAGGTGCACAAAACTGGTTCATTGATGATGTCAGCATTAGACTATTCAAAGATTGTACCTTTTTGATGCTGTTTGCACAATGTACACTCCTGGAAATTGAAATAAGAACACTGTGAATTCATTGTCCCAGGAAGGGGAAACTTTATTGACACATTCCTGGGGTCAGATACATCACATGATCACACTGACAGAACCACAGGCACATAGACACAGGCAACAGAGCATGCACAATGTCGGCACTAGTACAGTGTATATCCACCTTTCGCAGCAATGCAGGCTGCTATTCTCCCATGGAGACGATCGTAGAGATGCTGGATGTAGTCCTGTGGAACGGCTTGCCATGCCATTTCCACCTGGCGCCTCAGTTGGACCAGCGTTCGTGCTGGACGTGCAGACCGCGTGAGACGACGCTTCATCCAGTCCCAAACATGCTCAATGGGGGACAGATTCGGAGATCTTGCTGGCCAGGGTAGTTGACTTGCACCTTCTAGAGCATGTTGGGTGGCACGGAATACATGCAGACGTGCATTGTCCTGTTGGAACAGCAAGTTCCCTTGCCGGTCTAGGAATGGTAGAACGATGGGTTCGATGATGGTTTGGATGTACCGTGCACTATTCAGTGTTCCCTCGACGATCACCAGTGGCGTACGGCCAGTGTAGGAGATCGCTCCCCACACCATGATGCCGGGTGTTGGCCCTGTGTGCCTCGGTCGTATGCAGTCCTGATTGTGGCGCTCACCTGCACGGCGCCAAACACGCATACGACCATCATTGCCACCAAGGCAGAAGCGACTCTCATCGCTGAAGACGACACGTCTCCATTCGTCCCTCCATTCACGCCTGTCGCGACACCACTGGAGGCGGGCTGCACGATGTTGGGGCGTGAGCGGAAGACGGCCTAACGGTGTGCGGGACCGTAGCCCAGCTTCATGGAGACGGTTGCGAATGGTCCTCGCTAATACCCCAGGAGCAACAGTGTCCCTAATTTGCTGGGAAGTGGCGGTGCGGTCCCCTACGGCACTGCGTAGGATCCTACGGTCTTGGCGTGCATCCGTGCGTCGCTGCGGTCCGGTCCCAGGTCGACGGGCACGTGCACCTTCCGCTGACCACTGGCGACAACATCGATGTACTGTGGAGACCTCACGCCCCACGTGTTGAGCAATTCGGCAGTACGTCCACCCGGCCTCCCGCATGCCCACTATACGCCCTCGCTCAAAGTCCGCCAACTGCACATACGTTTCACGTCCACGCTGTCGCGGCATGCTACCAGTGTTAAAGACTGCGATGGAGCTCCGTATGCCACGGCAAACTGGCTGACACTGACGGCGGCGGTGCACAAATGCTGCGCAGCTAGCGCCATTCGACGGCCAACACCGCGGTTCCTGGTGTGTCCGCTGTGCCGTGCGTGTGATCATTGCTTGTACAGCCCTCTCGCAGTGTCCGGAGCAAGTATGGTGGGTCTGACACACCGGTGTCAATGTGTTCTTTTTTCTATTTCCAGGAGTGTATTATCTATTTGGAGATTGTTATGTATAACATTGCCAAAGTACATCACATTATCCAAAAATGACTGCAGTTCTTTTAGAATTTTAAGAGCTGAAAGGTTATCAGTTGCATCTTTGTTTGGCTGTGTTAGGACACATCCTCAGGAAAACACAAGTAAGACTTAATTCTGGAAGATGTGGCATAGAAATTTAATACTAAGCTAAAAAACAACTTCTACATCTGTCCAATCAGATACATGTACTATTTGATCAGATTCTAAAGAAAAGAGGCTCCACATTTTTCAAGTATCGCTTTCCTGTTGCCCCCATCACTATCATGTCAGCCAAGTAGTTCACACATTGTGGGAACCCTCAGATGAGATGTTCCAAATATTGGAATATGGTTAGTACACTTAATATTCCAAATGCTACCCAATTATGGCTATGCATTCCATGAGGTATGTTTAAGAGTATGGTCTACTGTATTTCCAAGTCCAGTGAGTATGCCCTAGGGTGCCACAGCTAATCAGTTGAAGCTATAAAGTCTATAAATGACTCTACATTCATATTTGGCACTTTATTCATGCTTGTCCACCTTGACCTCACATCTCTCTCTCTCTCTCTCTCTCTCTCTCTCTCTCTCTCTCTCTTTCTTTCTCTCTCTGTCTCTCTCTCTCTCTTGATATGTGTATGTCCAGGACCTCCTCCCAAGCCCCTGGATCCATTTCAGTAAAAATTTGGCACACTAACAGCAAACTTCATGTGTATCTGCATTGTGAGGTTTATAACATCCTAGCTTCAATAGGAGTGGAGATATGGGCAAAGCTGTGTTTTTTCAGCCCGTGCCAGACTGGCTGCTCTGCTTGACATACATGTTGTGTGGGATTAGTATCAGCCTGCCTTATTGTCATGCTTCACAGGGCAGCCTACATGTCAAGGAAGAGAAACGGTTTTACAGCCTATGAATTGTAGGTTGCTTTGTATGACAGGTGTGTTGTGTTCGAACTGCTTTGTATGTCAGTCCATAAGTCAGGTACAAAAAAGGATTTTTAAGCTCCTGATGTGTAGGCTGCCCTGCACAATAGGCATATTGTGAGGGCATGGCTGTGGGAAGATTGAGATGGACAGAGAAGGACAGAGAGATGAGGGGCAAGAGGGAGTGAACAGAGAGAGGAAGTAGGAGTGGGTCGACAGAGAGAGGGGGATGGGGGTGAGGGACAGAGAGAGGAGAGGAGGAGGTGGATAGGAAGAGGGGGAGCAGGAGATGAACAGGAAGAGAGGGGGAGTAGGGGATGGACAGATAGAGGTGGAAGTAGGAGATGGAGACACAAAGTGGAAGAAGCGACAGAGACACAAAGTGGAAGCAGGAGATGGATAAATAGAGGTGGGAAGATAAGGTGGACAGAGAGGCAGGTTGAAAAATAGGTGAACACTGAGAGAGGGAGGAGGAGATGTGTCTAATATCTATATTGAATGCATTCACAAGTGAAGCCCTGGGGAACGTGTGTGTGTGTGTGTGTGTGTGTGTGTGTGTGTGTGTGTGTGTGTGTGTGTGTGTGTGTAGAGCAGCACGTATGTATATCCAGGATCTCCTCCTAAACCTGTGGAGCAATATCAATCAAATATATAACACAAACACCAAAATTGGTGAGTATCACTACCTTGGGGTCTATAACCTCCTTACTCCAAGAGGACCAAAGATATGGGGAAAACTTGTTTTTACAGTCCTTTTCATATAGGTTGCATGACAGGCATTTTGTGTGGGAATGATTTGGCTTGCTTTATCGACCTACTTTACAGGACAGTCTACACACCAGGGGCATGTAGGCTATCCTTGCTTATCAGGTATTTGGTGTGGAAGTAGTATCAGCCTGCTTTTTTTCAGGGGCTGTATGTGCAGATGGGCACAGCTGAGCAGAGTGAAGGAGAGGGAGGAGATCAGTAGTGTGAGAGGGGGGAAGAGGAGATGGGTGGTGAGAGAGGGAAGAGAATGACTTGAACAGAGAAAGGGGCAAGAGTGGGACAAAAAGGACGCAGGTGGGAGATGTAGATGGATAGAGGGGCTGATGGAAAGGAAGAAGGGGAGGAGGACATGGCCAGAGGGATGGGAGTAAAATATGGTCAGAGACTGGAGATAGAGGACACACAAAAAGAGAGTGGGGAGGAGGAGGAGTAGGAGATACAGATAGAGTGTGAAGGAGGAAATGGGACAGATACAGATGTGAGGATGAGGAGCTGGACAGACTGGTGGAAGTTATAGTAACACTCCTCACACTGATGTCTGTGGTAGATAGTATAAACTTAGAAGGTGCCCAAAAACAAGGCAATTACAATTAAATTGACTGACTGAATTAATTGTTGTATTATAAGTATGTCTAAATACCTGAATACCCTTAGTAGTGTGTTGTAAGAGGAAAATGGATGTTTCTCAGTGAGTTCTCCTGTTTGTTTACATTATAATCTAGTGTGTGTGTGTGTGTGTGTGTGTGTGTGTGTGTGTGTGTGCATGCATCTTTGATTCCATAATGTTTTGCTAATAATGATGGCAAGTATTGCAAAAGGCTAGTGAACTAAAAGCTTCTGCTAATAAATGGAGCCTGTTATATCATGGAAAGATATTATGGTTAGCTAAAAAAATTTTAAAAAATTGTTGGGACTAAATGCATAACCAAGAAAGGACTGAACAATTTCACAATCTCATATACTCTATTTGTTGCCTTATGAAGTAGTTTCATTATTTGTTGTTTTCTAGTAACATATGCCATTCCTGTGTTGCATGTCATTGACATAATCTGATATAAAATAATAATTTGCTATTATTGCTTTCATGTTTCATCAGAGTTTCTCAAATCCTGAAGACACTATATTTGTGAAGAGTAGCAAAGTGAAATACGATCAGCCTGATGTTGAACGAGTCAGGAGGTAGGTACATGAAAGAAAGAAATTTATTTGTGGATAGAAGTCTTCTCAGTTCAATTCAGAAATGCAAGATAATTTAATTTGAATTTTTTTCCTCTAGCTAAAACTGATCATCACATAAATATCTAAAATTGCAACAATTATAATAATCTACTTCTGTGAATTTTTGTTGCTTGATGTTGTTACACAAATTACTAAATCATTTGAGTCATGAATAGAGCTACAGTAAAATATGAGATAAAACTCCATCACTTTGAAAGTACATCTTGTGATGTGCTAGTAACATTAACTTTGTACAGTACATGGATCTGAGTAATAAATGATTGACAGCCAACAATTTATACAACAGCTACCAAAGGATTTACCAGGGAAGACACCGTGGTTGTTGTGGGAGGGCCAGGGAACAGCATCGACAGAGATCCTGGGTACAGTATAGAGTGTGACCTGGTAAAGATTGCGTCGGCATCGAGATACACCAATGTTGAATTTGTATCTGTCCTGAGACGCCATGACCGGCCTCATTTGAACTCTTCTGTTGGGAGAGTTAATTTGGAGTTGGAACGGCTGCTTGGGTCGGGTGCGGGTGCGGGTGCTCATATTGGTGTGGTTCCTGTTGATTATCTCAGTAGGTGGGACTATATCAGGCACGGCCTACATCTCAACAGGAAAGGGAAGGGGAAACTGGCTGGGGTAATAGCAGGAAATTTAAGGGGGGGAGGCACTGCCATGAATGGTAAAATACCAGTGGTTACAGGTGTTGGAGCAGCACCTTTTTTAGGATAGGTAAGACAGAAAGATGTCAAGTTCTATGAGAGGTCAGGATTGAAACAAATCTTCAGTTTACGAAAGAAATTAAACAGCACAATTCTAGCACATTGGATCACCAATCACAGCTATCAATTATAAATTTTCACCAATCACCAGAAATTTTATCTCCACCAAGTTGTATCTCAGTCATAGGTAATTGCATTGATGAATTAAAGTCATCCAACCCAGTTGACATAATCTGCCTCTCTGAACACCATGTGACCACTGGTATAGGAACTAGGCCTAAGCACAATGAGAAACTCAGACAGGAGAGTACTGCAAATGTTAGAATAAGGAAAGGTTCTCGTAAAAGTATAATTAAAAATAATGTAAGTATATTTCATCAAAATATTGGGAGTTTAGAGAATAAAGTAGATGAGCTTCTGGTTTGTTTAGAAGATTTAGAAGCTGAGAATGAAATAGATATACTATGCCTGTCTGAGCATCACATTGTTACTGATATGGATAAGGTAAATGTAAGTGGTTATAAGCTCTCTGCACATGTAATGAGAGAAAATATGGAGAAAGGAGGAGTTGCCATATATGTCAAAAGTTATCATTGTGCAAAAAGTATAGAAACAAAAAAGTTTTGTGTAGAGAAACATATAGAAGCATGTGCCTGTGAGCTTAAATTAAATAAAGGCACATTTATAATTGTAACTGTATATAGGTCCCCATCAGGAAATTTTCATCTATTTCTGAAAAATTTGGACTCCTTGTTGTGCTATCTGTCAGACAAGGGGAAGCAAATTATTATTTGTGGGGACTTCAATGTAGATTCTCTGAAAGAGGGTAATAGGAAAAATGACCTTGAAGTATTACTCGGTTCTTTCAATTTGACACCCGTAATTGATTTTCCTACTCGGGTGGTAAAGGATAGCAGCTCACTGATAGATAACTTCTTTATAGACCAAGATAAGTTTAACCAGATAAATGCTCAGCCTGTTGAGAATGGTATTTCTGATCATGGTGCACAGCTAGTTACAATATATGATACAGCTCCATTCAGCAATACTAAACAGTCCTCCAAAGTAGTACGTTCAGTCAATGATTTAACAATTGCAAATTTCAGGGAAAGCCTACAGCAGTTAGACTGGGATGAGGTGTACCGTGAACCTGATGCCAATTTAAAATATAATTTATTTCATGACATTTTTGTAAATGCATTTGAAAACTGCTTCCCCAAGAAAATAGTTAAATATACTCGTAAGAAACCTTGTAACAAACCATGGCTTACTAAGGGTATAAAAATATCTTGTAACCGGAAAAGGGAAATGTATCTGGCAGCAAGAAAGAGTAGTGACCCAGAAACTATCAAAAATTATAAAAACTACTGTGTTATATTAAGAAAAGTTATTAAAAAATCCAGGAGTATGTGTATCATGTCTGAAATCAGCAACTCTGATAATAAAATTAAAACAATTTGGAATATTATTAAAAGAGAAACAGGTCAACCAAGAGCAGAGGAAGACAGTATTACCATCAAATTGAATGAAAACTTTACGAACAAAAAGTCAGAAGTTGAAAATATTTTTAATAATCATTTTCTAAATGTTGTGGATATAGTAGGATCCAGGTGTTCATTAGAAGATGCTAGGCTGTTAATGGAAGAGGCCATACCTATGCAATTTGATACAATTGAAATCTCACCCACTTCTCCCTCTGAAATTAGGAAAATAATAAACTTGCTTAAAAGCAAAAACTCACATGGAATTGATGGCATTTCCAGCAAAATACTAAAAGCTTGTTCTCAACAGATAAGTAAGATTCTCAGCCACCTGTGTAATACCTCTCTGGAACAGGGCATTTTCCCTGATAGACTGAAATATGCTATTGTTATACCTTTGCATAAAAAGGGGGATAGATCTGATGTCAACAATTACCGTCCAATCTCCCTTCTAACAGCTTTATCCAAAATTTTTGAGAAAGTAATGTATTCAAGAGTAGCTTCACATATCTGTAAAAATGAAGTACTAACAAAATGTCAGTTTGGTTTCCAGAAAGGTTTTTCAACAGAAAATGCCATATATGCTTTCACCAGTCAAATTTTGAATGATCTGAATAACCGAACACCTCCCATTGGGATTTTTTGTGATCTCTCAAAGGCTTTTGATTGTGTAAGTCATGAAATTCTGCTAGACAAGCTCAAGTATTGTGGCATGAGTGGGACAGTGCACAAATGGTTTAATTCGTACCTAACTGGAACAGTGCAGAAAGTTGAAATAAGTAGTTCTCGTAACATTCAAAGATCAGCACATTCCTCAAACTGGGGAACTATCAAGAATGGGGTTCCACAAGGGTCAGTCTTGGGTCCTTTGTTATTCTTATTATATATTAATGACTTGCCATTTTATATTCATGAAGAGGCAAAGTTAGTTCTCTCTGCTGATGATACAAGTATAGTAATCACACCTGAGAAACAAGAATTAACTGATGAAATTGTCAATACTGTCTTTCAGAAAATTACTAAGTGGTTCCTTGTAAACGGACTCTCACTGAATTTTGATAAGACACAGTACATACAGTTCCGTACAGTGAATGGTATGACGCCATTAATAAATATAGATCTTAATCAGAAGCATATAGCTAAGGTAGAATATTCCAAATTTTTAGGTATGTCCATTGGTGAGAGATTAAATTGGAAGAAACACATTGATGATCTGCTGAAACGTTTGAGTTCAGCTACTTATGCAATAAGGGTCATTGCAAATTTTGGTGATAAACATCTTAGTAAATTAGCTTACTATGCCTATTTTCACTCATTGCTTTCATATGGCATCATATTTTGGGGTAATTCATCACTGAGGAATAAAGTATTTATTGCACAGAAGCGTGTAATCAGAATAATAGCTGGAGTCCACCCAAGATCATCCTGCAGACATTTATTCAAGGATATAGGGATATTCACAGTAGCTTCTCAGTATATATACTCTCTTATGAAATTTGTTATTAACAACCAAACCCAATTCAAAAGTAATAGCAGTGTGCATAACTACAATACTAGGACGATCTTCACTATTCAAGATTAAATCTAACTTTGGCACAGAAAGGGGTGAATTATACTGGCACTAAAGTCTTTGGTCACTTACCAAATAATAAAAAGTCTGACAGATAACCAACAAGTATTTAAGAAGAAATTAAAAGAATTTCTGAATGACAACTCCTTCTACTCCATAGAGGAATTTTTAGATATAAATAAAAATAAAAAAAAATATTAAAAAAATAAAAAAACACAAAAAAAAAAGTTGTTATATTAACTTAAGTATGTTGTTAAATTTACCTAATTATGTCACATATTGGAAAATTCGACTCGTTCCACATCATTACGAAATATCGTATTCATGATCCATGGAACTAGTAATAATCTAATCTAATCTAATCTACATCAACAATAAAGCAGAGGATGAGCTTTGTCATGCCTTCTCTTCTTTTCAGTTTTCCATCATTGCCATATCATACTGCTACTCAGGTGCCATTTACTACAGATTGTGCTTGTAGCTGGTAACCTAATTGTTGTGATTTTTATCATTGTCTCTCTGTGTAGTATGTATGAAGCTAGTAATTAAAGTATACACAAAAGTGATAAGGCTATTACAAACTTCCAAAAGGAATTCAATTATGTATATCGACAGAGAATCATCGAGTGGGGTAGCGCAGTGGTTAGCACATGGGACTTGCATTTGGGAGGGTGATGGTTCAGACCCATGTCTGACCATCCTGATTTAGGCTTCCCGTGATTTCCCTAAATTTCTTAGGGCAAATCCTGGGATAGTTCCTTCAAAAGGGTATGAACACATTCCTTCCACATCCTTCCCTAATCCAAGCTTGTGTTCCATCTCTAATGACCTCATTGTTGATGGGACATTAAACACTAATCTCCTCCTCCTCAACAGAGGATCATGTGAATGTATCTGGGAAGGAACCACACAGCAGTAGTTAGCACAGACACGTTGTGTTACACAGACAATGCTGAACTGATATCACAATCCTTTCCATGCTCAGTGGTGTTGAAATATTAATCACTTTATTATTCTGATCAAGGTATAAGATAATTCTATTGTGGAAAAACAATGACTTAAAATATCTGACACTAATTTACAGACTAACTCAGATGATCATTTCATGAAATATCAATTCTTGCATCAAATTTTAGTATTTTTGCAGTATACCTTTCTTTTTCTACAGAAATAAAGATACAGCAAGTGTGTCTTTGATCCTTAATTTGTTATGGAGCTTTATTTCCATATTCTGAAATGTCTGGATAACTTAAAAGACAGCTTTTTGACTGTACAGTATGCATGCAACTGACAATTCTTAAGTGAGGTTTTAGTATCAAAGCTGTTTAAAGGGTGCAATTTTTTGCTTTTGGCTGTAGAAGTTTTATATATAACTTCTACAGCCATAAGTGGAAAATGACATGCTTTAAACAGTTCATACAGACTACAAACCATACTACAAGAAGTTAATTTACAAGAAATGCTCCTTGAGATCCCTTAAGAAAAATACTGCTGTGTATGGTGTCAAATTTCATGTACTCCTAAACTTACTGCATTGTGTGGTTTTGCCACAAATTACTTCTTTGTTATGATGCCCTCAGTACCATTCAGGCTATCCAGCAGTAGCACACAGCTGACTGGAGCACTCAAAGTACACAAACTGCCAATGCCCGCAAGTGAAGACAGCAGAAAAATCTTATTTTGCTACATACTTAGGCATACGGGAAACATAGGCAATGAGTTATTGTGACATAGTGTTCATTTTCTTTGTGTGCTCCTATCATAGTGTTGGTCAAGTGAGTGTGTTTAGTGGTGTGGCCTCATAAGCAGGAGAAAATGAGGTTCAAATCTCTGTTCAGCTGTTCTGATTTACAAGAACAAAGTAGAAGCAGTTTTGTTTGTAAGACGTTTGTTGCACAGGTTGCATAGCAAAAGTTGCACCCTCACCCTCATTGTTCTTTAGCTGATCTAGTGATCCATTTCCTTAACTGATACTAAACTCTGTCTACCTTGGTATTGAAACACTAGTTGAGTGAATGAAGGTATACAATATGTTATACTTTATCAGATCCATTAGATGACTCATGGATTATTGCCCATCTACTTGTGCCTTCTTAAAAAGGTAAGGAAGTTGATGGTGTCTGTTGCTTATAGATTTCAGCCAGGTGGCTGAATTTCACATACAAGCATCCAAACTATTCCTCACTAATTTAACATAATTCACTCAATCTGTATCTCCAGGTCACCACAAATTGCAAAAGCATGTATTTCTACACTGCAACCCTAAAACAAGCAGAAGACATAATACATTGAGATGCCTATTTGATCATTGACAGAATATTTCTTGACTCAGTAGATTTCTATGGCAATTTCCATTGCTGTTTATATATTTTTAATGTTTTAAATGTAGTGTAATAATTTTAATAGATAAATATATGTGGTGATTTTTATGGATACTTCTAATATAAAATTGTAATATTCTTTTCAGGGCTCATTTAAATGACTTGGAGAATATTACAGTGTTCTTTATTGTGGCCTTAGCATATCTACTAACAAAGCCATCTCCAGGCCTTGCCATCAATCTGTTCCGAGCATTTACTGCAGCACGAATTGGCCACACAGTTGTATACTGCATCATACCAATTGCACAACCTTCTCGGTTCTTATTTTGTTTCGTTGGTTGGGCTGTCACAATTTTCATGGCTGGCAGTGTGATACTTTACTGCCTTTGATATGGAAAATAACAAATATAGTTCTTAATGTCATGGTAAATAGATTTTATTTCAAACAAATTTGTTATTAATTCTGTATGAATTGTGATAAATGATAGTTTTTATCTGACAACTGAGATGCCTTGTGTTTTTGTTGTGTCAAGAGGTAAACAGACATAAACAAAGAAATAAACGCTGTTTGACAAGCAGTGCAGTTTTCTTTGCTGGCATATTCTGTGATTTTCATTATAAGCAAATCGATATTTTATGCCTTATTTTTTGAAGTATCAAAAGAATTTCCTTGATGTAAACATATTTCATAAAGTGAAAGTTAATTGGATTCCTTGTGCACCTCTGCCCCAAAATCCTTTATCTCTTTGCCCTGTATTGAGATGAAAATTCAGTTGTAGAAACTTGCAAGGTTATGTGA